>NC_138195.1:73832417-74039578 GCF_964194105.1 Spermophilus citellus | reverse complement strand
ATAACTATAGTAGAAGGATATGCATGATCCCCAAAGCACAAGAAAGGATTGGTGGGTGGTAACCCACTACTGTGCTTTACATTCAGCACCTCAGATGACAGAAAACCAACTCTTCCATCTGGAGCTCACAAACCTTTCCTCGCTGATTCCAACAGAACTTTCCATTCCCATGCCCCCGGGAGTGCCTATATTGCTAGAAAGAATCACCCAGTTCAATGACCCCAAATATCCCACTTTTCCACCTGAATGTCAATGCTGAGGTTATTTCTCTTCCTGGAATGACTTTTTATTATTTTTTCTTTCTATATTGTCTTGTTGGTGCATTGTAGTTGTACATAATGGTGGAATTCATTTTTACATTTTCATCTGTGCACACAATGTAATAGTAAGATTTGGCCAATATTACTCCCCAATATTTCCCCTTTCCTTCCTCTCTCCCCCTGGTTCCTTTCCTCTACTCTACTGATCTCCCTTCAAGTTTCTTGAGATGCCCCCACACACCTTTCTTTTTCTATTTTCTCTCCAGCTTCCGTGTATGAGAAAAAACATACAACCCTTGACTTTCTGAGGTTGGCTTATTTTGTTTAGCATAATGGTCTCAAGTTCCATCCATTTTCCTGCAAACAACATAATCTAATTCTTCTTTATGACCGAATAAAGTCCATTGTGTAGATATACCACATTTTCTCTATCCCATTCATCCACCAATGGGCACCTAGGCCAGTTCCATAGTTTGACTATTGTGGATTATGTTGCTATAAACATGGGTACGCATTAGAATGCTTTAGAAACAACTAGAACACTACTCACAACATGTAGCCCAAACAACTATTTCTACTATCATTACAGTGTTACAACTTTAACTAAAGTAAATACTGAGGAGTGATATGGCTGGGTCCTGTGGTGGTTCCATGCCTAGTTTTCTGAGAAGCAGTGGTTGTACTAAATTTACAATCCCATCAATAGCGTAAAAGTGTTCCTTTCCCCTACATCCTCTCCAGCATCTATTGCTATCTTTATTCTGGATGAGTGCCATTCTAACTGGAGTGAGATGAAATCTCAGTGTAGTTTTGATTTGCATTTTCCTAATTACTAAAGATGTTGAACGTCTTCAAATATTTATTGGCCGTTTGTATTTCTTCTTTTAAGAAGTGTTTATTCAGTTCATTTGCCTATTGATTTCTAGGATTTTATTTACCTATTGGGTTATTTGATTTTTTGGTGTTAAGTGTTTATATAGGAAATGTTCCTCTTTATACTCCATATCCTTAAACTCATATCACTCCCTCAAGTCCATCCCTAAATGCAACCATCTCCAAGAAAGCTCTGTGGACTCTCCCTCTGGATTCTCAGTATTTTGTAGAGCTTACAACAACCTGCTTAATTTAACAGTAAAATTCTAAGCTCTTTTGTGGCAAGAAGATTTCCTATCATCCTATGCCCCCCATCCCCACAAAAAGCCCAATTTAGTGCTTTCAAATGGGGACTCAAAAGAACTATGGCTCTGCTCCCTGGTGGCTGCATTCATGGTGCCATCCTGAAGGAGTAGTCCTGCCCTCCCTGCAGGACTCTTGGATGAGGGAGAGGAATATCAGTAAAACCTGGAGGTGGCTTCTATGGTTTCTGATCGTAAGAGACACCACTCATCTCCACTCTCACTACATTCACTGGCCAAAGTCATTCATGCAGCTAACCCTGTTCCTGTTGAGGGGGAGGTGTCAATCTTCTCAAAGGGAAAATCCCAGTGGCCAGGAATATTTTTGTACAATTTATACACATGAATTCCACTCTTTCCTATACAAACCCAATCAAAACCAGATAAACAAATACATGTGCACTTGTTCATAGCAACACTACTTTCAACATGGAGCCCAAACATGTGGAAACAGCACAGGTGTCATCAATGGATGAGTGGGTAAACAAATTTTGGTACCCACAATGGGACATTATTCAACCATAAAGAGAAATGAAGTACTGACACATGCTACAATACAAAGGAAGCTTAAAAACATTATGTTCAATGGAAAGAAGCCAAACACCAAAGGTCACATATTATATGGCCCCATTTATATGAAATATCAAGAATAGATAAATGCACCGAGACATAATGCAGATTGGTATTTGCCAGAAAATGATGATATCAATAATGGGAAGTGACTGTTTAATGGTTTCAGAATTTCTTAGGGAGGAGTTGATGACAAAAAAATTTGGAAATAGGTAGAGGTGGTGGTTGCACAACACTGGGCATGTACTAAGTGCCCCTGAATTGTTCACTTTAAAAAGTGTTAATTTTATGTTACATAATTTTTTTAAAAAAGCAAAAGAACTGGGGCTAACACCAGTTGGCTCTAGCCTCTCTCTTGTTTCGCAAGAAAACCCAGGATGATTATGTTAAGTTAAAGATACCAGTTAGCACAAAACTGCCTTCTGACTAGTTTTCTAATAGATCCCCCAGCTTACTGGAAAATAAGAATAATAATACAGTTGACCTAAGCAGATAGCAAGTACCGACCAACATCAGGACAGTCTGAGCTGTGCTACTAACCCTGTGTCAACTACTCTTGTTAGGGTCTGCTTTCTTCACATGGTGCCCAATTCTGACTCAGGCTAAAGTATCCTGCTGATGTAAGCCACAGTTCCAGGTGGGTTGCTCTTTCTAGGAACAAATCCTACTATAATGCCTTAAGCCTCTTCTTCTTATTTCTTAAAAATTACCATTACCAACAGGTTTAATTAACAAGCAGGGTCCCTCATACCTAAATGCTGTGCTTGAATGCTTTAATTTTAAAGAATGGTGTACTAGCAGTTACTTTATACAGCTTTATGAAGCATGTGTTATAAAAGTATCTCACCCATACGGCTCTTTAATACCATGGCAGTCCATTGAATTCAATCCCATAAAATCCCAGCAATATTTAAGTGTTAAAGGTGACTTTCACTATGATATTTATTATTGGATCATGAAAAATGGGACAGATAGCCTTCAAAACCCCAGGCAATGGAGTGAGCCACATCTTTTCTAAGCTTTTAATAACAGGACCACCATATTTCCTGGAAATGACACAGATCGCCAGAGTCGCTTTTGAGATTCCCTCTTGGAAGCATGAATTTTTTAAAAAATGTTTGCTTCTTAGTGACCAAACCCCATATCAGTTCATGGAAAGTTATTTGATAAAATAATTGTATCTGACATCTCCATCAGACTGAAAATATTTTTATGATAACCTTTGACCTCCCCCTCTGACCTAGAGATCCCTAAGATCCTTAGTTCCCCTTCCTCTAGAGATCCCTATAGAACCTACATAAAAAGCTATCAGAACTCAGTGAGAATATACTCCCTGCCACTTGTCCCATCGCATCCTGTGTCCTATTGCTATTTTACCAGCCAGCAAGCTCAGTGCCATTTATTGCTCTATATATTTGTGTCTTCAGCAGACTGTGATATCTGTGAAAACAGTGACTGTGTCTGATTTATCTTTTATATCCCCAGCATCCAGCACAATGTCTGCTACATTGTAGGTGTTCACATATACATCTGAGTGAAATAATAGTTAACTAGTTCTGAGAAAACTACTACAGAATTAAAGGGAACTCCAAGGTCATATATTCCAACATCTCAATATACAGTGGAGGGCACACGAGAGATTCAATCACCTCCATAATTGTTAGCCAATGGTAGCCCCTTGGAGAAGACCATCAGTATCGTCCAAAATGCTTGTTAAACATTGAATTTTTCCTGGATCTTTCCACAACCTAAATTGGAATTTCTGACTCAGGGAGCAGAGCCCAGCATCTGCCTTTTAACAAGCAATCCGATTATTCTAATGTAACCAGAAGAGCAAGCACCACCAATTTGAGTGTCTGCAGCAAGGAAATGATTCTTGCTTCCAGCTTTTTGCAAAATAGAAGTAAACTTCCAGTGCCTAATATCCCCCTGTCAAGGATGTGGTTACCAGGAGTCCAGAGGACTCGTACTAATTAAAATGAAGAGTTGAAAGCAGATTCAGCCTTCATCAGAATAAGCCACTGTCTTCCACTGTCTTTTCAATGAGAGGTCAAGGGCTGCTGGAGAACATGATTATGGTATCAAGGCAAAAAAAAAAAATTACATAGGAATCAGGACACCATTTGGTCAACTGTCCTTCTGTGAGTGACCATTGATTCCCCAGTGCTCTGTCAGAGGTGGGGTCCTAGATCTTTTTTGTAACTTCACTGCATAATAACCTCCCAGAAGGTGACTGTCTTTGCCTCTGAAGAACCCACATTTTAGGTTTTCTGAACACCCCCCTAGGCTGTATAACACGGTTGGGAAGTAATGAGTATCAGCTATGGAACAAGGAGCTGCTTCTTTCAGGTCCTACATTAGTTTCTAGAATAGAAATGAGTAGGAATTAGCCATTCTTTTCCCTCATTCATAGGCAGTTGTTACCATTTCTGCTAGTTTACAACATGTTGATACAACTCCATCTACTCCCTTGCTATTGAGCCTGGTTTAAGGTGACCTCAAAGGAGAACAAAGAAAAATATTTGGGCTGGAAAAGCAAACATGTGGAGAAGGAAACTGGAATCAAATCGAAAAAGAGTGGGCACAGCTCTCAACTTGAGCACAAGGTAGCAAATGCAAGGACCTCCAGCATTTGTTCCTGAGAGATGAAAACTCCAAGTATCCTGGACATTGAGACCAGGAAAAGTCAATTTAAGACAGTGAATACCAGTACTTTTCTACCTGAAATATGTGCCTGAATCAATGAAGATCTTAGAAAACACAGATCTGATTCGGTGTGTATGGAGAAGGATATGAGATTCGGCATTTCCAACAGTCTCCCAAGTCAATCCAGTGCCTCTGGTTGTGCTAAATACTTCATGCGCATCATCTCCTTTCCCTTTTACCAAAACCAGTGAACTAACCAATAGATACTATCTCTTACTTAAGTCTTCACTATGCAAAGCATGATCATGCTTAAGTAAGAAATATTAGAAACAGCAGGTGTAGTACAAATGTTAGTTTGCATCAGAATCTGAAGGGTTTGCTTAACCACACATTGCTATGTTCCACCCAAGGGGTCTAGTTTAGGAATTCTGAGGAAAATTTGAGAATGTGCATTTCCAACAAGGTAACATAGGATGCTGATGCACCCAGTCCAGGAACCACACCTCAGAATGACTGGCACAGCAAACACTAGACTTGGCATCAGGGGAATCTGGACTTGTGACCTCACTTTGTGGCTGACTTGCTCAATGAACGGGGCAAGCCAACTCAGCTCTCTGAATCTAAATAATGGGAATAATAATATCTGTTAGTTCACTAGTTTTGGTAAAAGTGAAAAAAGATGAGGTATGTGAAGTATTTAGCACAATCCTTAAAAGTAGCCTTTATTGAGATTCCTTCCTATAGTTATATTACCCAAATGAAGAATGGCTGAATGGTAAGAATGTTCTGGGATTAGAATTCATTATAATAGACTTCACATCAAAAGCCAGTTTTGTTCCGGATTTAAGATAATCACAATAAGTCTAGCGTTTGCTACATCTACCACTTGAGTCTTCCAGTGAGCATGGCCCGGGACTGGGAATTGAGCAACCCCATTCTTGTCCTCAAGAAACTTAAAATCTAGTTAGGGGAGGGGAAATTCAGTCCCAATTAGCATGCATTTAAGGGCCTTTTATGTGCTAGAAAATTCACAGGGAACATATAAGACAGAATATACACATAATACTTTTCATTAGAGAAAATTAAGTAAATAATCTGTAAATAGTAAAGATGAACAGAAAATTAAATACATTGCTAATGTCCACTATAGATACCTAAAAGAATAGGTATAAGAATAATTATTCCTCTAGCGGACATGCAACCCAAAATCATAGATTTGCTTCAGAACAACATTCAACTTAAAGTGCTCCTGCTGATAAAATTACTTTGCTGAAATAATTTGCATTTAGGACGCAGTCTATCAGTTGGAACGCACAGAGGCAACAGCTAGTTACATATAAGCTTGTGGGTTTCAACTTTAGCATGCATAAAAATCACCTAGATACCTGGTAGAACACTCAGAATTATTGCCATGTGCTCCAGAGACTAAAAATGTACAGTTCCCCCTTTTTTTAAGAGAAATCATCCTCCCCAGTCTGTGTTGGAGGAGCATGTGGCTTCCCTCCAAGCCCCTTGTGCTAACACTTCTATTCAAATGCAAATTTCCAGTGGTTTTTCTCCAACATCAATTTATAGACCAGTCTATTTTTTTGTAACTGAACTAGATCCATAAAAACAGCCCTAAAATAATAATCACGATCATAACAGCTAATATTCCTTACATTTGCTATGTGCTAAGCTGAAGGCTGAGAATATTTTTTAGATGCATTACTTCATTTAACCCTCACAAAGACCCTATGTGGTTAACCACAGTTTTCTAAAAAAAAAAAAAAAAAAAACTCCAGAGAGGTTGACTTGCATATCCATGGTCATACATCTAGTAAGTAACATTACATGATTTTTCTAACCCCAAAATTTACTATCATGTACTGTCCTGAAATTAGAAAAATTTTGCCAAAAGTCAAGAGGCAATAACTCATTGGCTATGGGCAGTGATCACATGTGGCTTCATTTCAGAGGGTGACATTTTGAAAAGGACCTTGATTGGGATAGAAGGTTAACAGAAAATAGAGCAGAAGGGTGTTGCAAAGAGAAGAACCAAAATGTCAAGATAGAGAAGCTCAGAAGAATCCTGATCTCCACTCTGCTTACAGCTTTGCTCCATTTTTTTCCCCACAACTCCATCTTAACGCTGGTCATACTGGCTTCAGCTGTAAGTCTGGGATTGATGCTGCTTGTGACTCGCCTGACACCTGGATAGGTGGGCTCATGTGGCTTAAACAGAAACTGCACTTCTGTAAATCGAATCTTAGTCCTCCATTAACTCATTACTGTTTCCCTTTAAATTGATATTCAATGTGCAATTTAAAGTTTCTGCTCTCAGTTCTCTGCCAAGTGGCTAATGATCTGCAACTGCATGTGAAATACACCAAGGAACTGACCGATAAATTTGCTATTTTATCTACTCCTCTCTCCTCTATCCACACAGAAACTCGAAACCTACATACTTTACAAATCAAAATGTTTAGGTAGGGGTTCTGTTACAGGAAAGCATACACTTGGTTCCACTCAAAAAGTCACATTGAACAAAGACCCCAAACCTAGTTTAAGTACAGTTGCTGCTCTATGGTTGTTTTTATTATCTATCTTGGCTTAAGGAAAAGAGAATGTCCTTATGAGAAGCTATAAGGAGTTCCAAGAGATGGCATCAAATTTCGTCAGAAGTAGAAGATGGAAGTCACATTTCACTTCTTTTCTTAATACTACAGACTTTGAGCCTCTTAAAAAAAAAATGCCTTCTCTGTTAAAGTGTTTTACTCTCTTACTGAGAAAAAAATACTTCAGTTCATCTATCATTCTCTTGAACTGCCAATTCAAACCCAAAGTCTGAATTCCCAGGCTCAAGCCACTTTCAACACTATTTCTCTTTTCCCATGGCATAAAAGCAAACCTTCCTTCCATCACCCATGTCTCCCCACTGATGTCCAAATGCAAACATAGTATCTGGAAGAAACATTGCAATTTAAAAGCAAAACAAACATAGCAATTTTAAATAAAGCTAACTTTCAATTTTCTGCCTCTGGAGTGGGGTGGGAATTACGTGTGCTGTAGGCACCTACTTATTTAAAAAAAAAAAAAAAAACAGAAGAAAAAAATCAACATGTCTGTTACTGTCAAAGCTTGGTTAGTCCTACAATGGGGAAGACCTGGAGGGTTGTAATCCCAAATGGTGACTAATCAAAGCCTTTGTTTTCTATATGTTCAGGAGGGTGTCTTTTCGGCAACCAATTAGCTTGAGTTAGGTTGGGTTACTATTAGCATGAATTTATTGTATTCCTCGACAAACTGTTATTTAGTGGGTCGCGGGGAAGAACAAGGGTGGTGGCAAAGAGACTGAGAGATCCAGTTGCCTATAATTAAATACTTCCCCTAGAAACCCTACTGGGAATAATTAACAAGGGGGTGATGGTGGGCATGCTGTGTTCGATAACTCCCAAGAAGAGGCAAATCCAATGTTCATTCATTCACTTTCTCAAGTTTCTCCCCTTGAAGACACTTCTTTGGACACACAATGGATGTATGTGCCAAAAAAAAAAAAAAAGAAAGAAAGAAAGACACTGACAGATATCTAACTAGAATGCTCGCTCCATGGAGTAGACCTCTATTTGGGTTTTAGCACTATCTTCAGGGTCTAGCATCCCTGAAGATGCTATGAAGCAAGTTAATCCATTTGCAAATTCAGTTCTCAAAGCTGAACCACTTCTGTCTTGATAAATTCCTCAACCCATTCCAATCAACCTCCACCCTGACTCTTCTTACCTATTTATATAAAATCACCTCCATGCCTAACCAGTTTTCTCAGTTGCATGTCTAATGGGAAGCCCATGTGATGTCTGAGTCTGGCCCCTTGATGCTCCTTCTACATCAGGCTTGAGGCAGCCATATGGAAGTCTCTTGTCAATGACCCACTAAGAGGTTGCAGCCATCACGTGCACACTTTGCATGCTGCCCTTTGCTGCTTCTGTCAGGTGTAGTGTAACAGTGAACAAACTGAAAAGGTGATTGGGCATGGCTGATACTCCTCCGAGGTCAGCAGGACCCAGGGAAATCAAGTCAGGGCCAGGGAGGCACCAGTATCCATGAAGCCTGGGTCAGACAGAGAGGTGGACAATGTAGAGTTGGGGAAAGGCATGAGGTTGCAATCAATTCTAGGTCCACTTTTAATGCTTTTACCATGACAAAAAGAGTGCTGGTGTCCAGAGAGAGGCAGTCTTGTTTTAGAATACATAAGCCCAAGATCTTTCAAAACCATAAGACCAGTGTTGAGTCATGGGGTCAGTCTGTGTAAGCACTGCTGTTGTAGCTGATGTATTCCAGCAGGGCAGGGCAGTCTCCCAGTCCATGGAGGGACCCCACCTGTATGTTCAGAGAGCCTTTAGGGTTTTGTACATGCTGTGATCCCTCAAAAGGAAAAAGAATAAAGGTCTTTTCTTTAAATCCAAGCACTTCCTAAGCTCCCTCTGCCCCAGGTGAAGGATAGTTTTTCCTAAAGGTCCTTCTTTCTGATAACCAGAAAGAAGGGGAAATCTCCCCCTGCCTACAGAATCCAGGGACCCTACTGCCTTTCACTGACATGGAAACTTCTTTGTTTGAAGTGAACCTCTCTCCAACAGAGCCTTTCCTGGGCTGATCACATCCCTTCTCCCCACCAGGAGAAAGGGAAGAACTCTTTATATTATATGTGAGCAAAAGAAAAATTGAGGGGGCAGTGAGGGTGGAGTAGCAGATTAGATCAGGAATTAGTGCTAACTTCTGGAACATACCCCTGCTTTTCCCAGCACATGAGCTGCCACCTACACTCTCGACCTCCCAAGCTGGGGACTGCAACAACCCTGAGCTTCCCCCCTCAGAGTCAGGTTTAGTCTGAGCACAGACTCATCTTCCCTGCCATCCTCATTTCCATTGCATTTCCACACTGACAAACCAAAGGCACAGGCCAGGAACTCAGAGAGCAGGGGCTCTCTAGGCTTGGAAATCCCACTAAGGAAATATAAACCTATTAAGTCCAAGGAAAGAGAAGCATGCTCTGATGCCTGCGCTCCCTTGGGCCACAAGTGATGTCCTTTTATGCAGAAGGAGAGGAGGGAAAGAACATCAGTTAACTTCACACCCAAGGGCAAGTGAGGGCAGAGATGAATGACTCCGGGTATGGGAACACTCTCTGCTGCTAGAAACAGCTTCTGATTTCACTTGAAACCCTGCAGTGGGTTGAGGGCCTACCTCCCTATCAAAGTTCCTGTGCTAGTCTGGCCATGACAGAGGGCTGATGAAATAATTTTGGCTTCTGCTGGTAACAGAGAATCAGTCCAGTTCCCCAGCATTTCCACATATGGCATGCAAGGGAGGGGAGTAGGAGACTGGAGAGCAGCAAGGCACAGACTGCTGGGACTCACAGAGCAAATAAAACAGCAGGGGAGGAGGGTGAAGAAGTGTCCCCAAGGAAATGGCAAGGAACAATGCCAAAAGAAGAAACAGATTGGCAGTCCTAAACTTGTGACTCTATTGGCAACACCTATAGGGCTTTTAAACTGCCCTTCACCCACTCTGTTATTATTACTAATTATAATAGCTGTCACCACCACCACTACCAAACCTTCCATCTATTGTGCTACTTGATGTGGCTGACACTGAGCTAAGGACTCTCACAGATATGTCACTCAACATCCAGCCAGGTAAAAATTAGTATTTTCCCCATTTTACCGGAAAAAAAAAAAAGATAAGCTGATCATTGAACTCAAACTACTCACCCAAAACAAATGTCAATATGTGGTTAAGCTAGGCCTAGAACTCAGGTCTTCATGAAATCAGGGTGGGAGCTCTTAATCATATCAATAACAACCACATGAATCAGAGTCCAACCCCACAGCATCTTGAGGTATCCACTGAAACACCTCAACCTCCCCAATGTGGAGACAAGTCTACCGGGGCAGACACACTTCTAAAAAACATTTTGGTATGTATCTTTGTGCATGGTTTTGTCCAAAAGTTTATGCTGCTAAACAGAGCAGTTATGTGCTTCTTTTTGAATTGACATGCATCCTTAGCATTAAAAATATAAAATAGCTTAAGGTAAACATTGTATTAAAGTCAACAAACCTAAAGTGCACTAATCAGAATGGTATAGCTTAATGTATTTTCACAGGTGAATTTCTTTGTGTATTCCGTCTAGTAACATTGATTAGTTTTGACTACTTTTAAATGTTAGACAAACAGGGTCATATCATATGTTTTCTTTTTCTGTCTCAATGCTATAACTTTTTATGGCTCAGTACCCCATGAAATTAATCCACTTTGTTTCTTGCTCAAAGTGATAATACACTCATTCTCATTAACGTGTGGTATTCCATTGTACGAATATTCCAGGGTTTGTCTATTCTACTGTTGATGGATGCTGGGGTTCCTGATTTGTGACTTCTATTGCTATAAAAATTTTTACACAATTCATTTGGTGCACATGTTGCCTGCATTTCTGAATAATTCAAAGGTAAGGGTAGAATCAGTTGTTTCATAGGTTGTTGTGTAGATTCAGAATTAGTAGATACTTCCTGTTTTCCAAAGAGGTTATAATCATTTACATTCTTCTCAGCAGTGCTTGAAACTTCCAGGTTCACATCCTTGTCAACACCAGGTACAATACAACTTTTCACCATTAAGTGTGATGTTTACTGTAGGATTTTTTTAAAGTATTTTATTTCAATTTAGTCTTTCCATTTTGGCTAATATCTTAGTTACATAAAGCCATTTCAAAGTAGTTTCATTTTGCATTTCCTAATAACCAGTGAAACTGATCACCATTCATTACTCTATTCATTATTTTATTGGCCAAAATTCAGATATCTTCTTTGGGGAAAGATCAGTTCTAGGCCTCTTTGTTTTTGTTTTGTTTTCTTAATCAGTAATTTGTGAGGAGTTATTCATAAATCCTAGGCAGGTGTCCTTTGCCAGATATACACACAACTCTCCTGTCTTATTAAATGGCTTATCTTATTGCTCTTTTACAATGCTTTTGCTGAACGTTTCTTCATTTCATTTAAGTCCAACGTATTGATTTTTTTTCCTTTACAGTTCAAACTTTTAGTGGCCTGCGTGAGAAATCATTGCTGATCCAGAAGTCAGAAGGATAATATCTTATGCTCTTGTTAAGATGCTTTATGCCTTCAACTTTCATTTTGATATCTGCAATCCATAAGCAATGGGTTTGTGAGAATAAGATGATTCTTTTTTTCTAATATTAGTATATTCAGTAAACAAGGTTTATTTGGGTTTTCCTAGTATATTCAATAATGCAAGTTTATTGGGTAGGTAATTACATTTGCACACTTTTATCACTGTGTTTCTATGTTACTGTTTGTTATAAATCATGCAACCACTTGTATGTACTTCTGTTTCTATTTCTAGAACTCTAATCTGTCCCACTGGTCTACACTTCTGTCTTTGGGCTAATGCTATGCTGTTTTAATTACTGCACCTTTCCATAAGTTTTGATATCTAGAATGCAATTCCTCCAACTCTTTTTCCAAGATTGTCTATGACCAGGGTTTGTAGCTCAGTGGTAGAGCACATACTTAGCTTTCAAGTGGCCCTAGGTTCTATCCCTAGCACCAAAACCAAAACCAAAACATTGTCATCTATCCTTGACCCCTCACATTTCTCTATAAATTTTAGAGTCAGCTTTCAAATTCCAAAGATAAAGTCCACTGGAATTTCTATTGGGATTGTTTTGAATCAACAGATGAGTTTGGAGAAAAATTATTAAGTTTACAATGCTAAGTCTTTCTACCTGTAAACATGACTTTCTCTCCATTTAGACCTTGTTTAATTTCTCCCTACAGCATTTTGTAGTCTTTTTTGTGAGGTCTTGATCACCATTCATGACTCTATTCATTATTTTATCATATTATTTCCATATTTAATCATGTAATATTTGATATTACCATAAACAGGACCATTTTATATTTGTTTGTTGCCATCATATAGAATTTTTTTTCTCATATGCTATCATGGTATCCAGTATCTTCATATTCTTTTATTAATTCCAGTGAATTGTTTATATGCTCTTTAATTTTTTCCATAAAAACAGTATGTTACCATTTCTTTCTTACCAATCCTTATACATTTTATGTATTACTTGCCTTTTGCAAGGGTGAATAAAAGAGGTGGGTGCCCTTATCCGGTTCCTAATCCTAGGGGGAAACTTTCTAAATTTCACCACAAACTGAGATGTTTGCTGTAGGTTTCAGAAAATATTTTATCTCATTAAAATAACTGTTTTCTAGTTGGCTAGGATGTATTATCACAAGTGTGAATTGAGCGTTATCAAATACTAGTTCTGCATCAATTGAGATAATCATGATTTCCTCCTTTATTACATAATTGTTGTCAATTACATTTGATATTTAAATGTTAAAGTAATCTTGTCTTCCTGGAATAAACTCAAATTGGTCATAATATCCTATCCTCTTTTAATATATTGGTGGGTTTAATTAGCTAATGCTTTGTTAAGGATTTTGCATCTGTATTTATGAAAGAATTAATATTTAATTTTTATTTCCTTTAATGTCATTCTCAGGTTTTGGTGTCAAGGTTAAACTGTCCTCATGATAAGCTGGAAAAATCTCTCTTTTTCTATTCTGAAAGAACTTTGGGAGGATCCATGTTACTTTTCTTTAACATTTGGAAGAATTTACTGGTGAGGCCATCTGGGCCTGGTGATTTCTTGGTAGGAAGAGTTTTAATCACAGATTCACTTCAGCTAATAAATACTGGACTACAAATTATCAGTATTCCAAAATACTTAGGCAGTTCCTCCAGGAAACTGTGGTGTTTGACTTTGAAAAGTCCATGGAAAATTCTGCAAAACACGTCACTGGTCAGATTCCGTCTACATGCCTCCTCCCAAAGCCCTCCCTGGCCTTTCACAGTCAGATCTCCTGGATCCTCCCTGTCAACATGTAGCCACTCCAATGACCACAAGATGGTTCTGGAGAAAAGAAACAAAATGAAAAGAAAACCCCTGTCCATATAGCAGGGTGATTTGCAGAGAATTTAACACAGAAGATACCTAGTAAGACATTACACTTTTTTTTTTTCTTCGTATGCCAGATTCATCAAGGCAAAATAAAAGTGAAGTCTTAATTCTCCACATAATCCTTCCAGACCCACAGCCAAGCTTTGTTTCCAGGGCCTGGGCTCTCTTCCCCCATGGGGATTGAGCCTTTTTGTTACTTGGAGTCAGGGCCAGAAAAGAAGAGAAATAGGCTTTCCAGAGCTGCAATCATCATTGCTTCTCCAGAGTCTAGACCCATCCAGGGAATGTAGCCAGACAGTCCAAATTTGGTACTGTGGTTGAAAAGAAGAGTCCAAATCCTTAAACTTTCAGTTGCAGTTCTCTAGGAAGGAAAAACAGCATCTGGATGGCAGAAACTCAAAAGGGGGTACCTCTGCAAATAGAGTAGTGGCCTTGGTAACCTGGAGGAGCTGTGTACAGCCCAGCTCAACACAGAGGGGTAATGTGCCTGTAATTCTAGCCACTCAGGAGGCTGGGGCAGGAGGATAACAAGTTCAAAGCCAGCTTCAGCAAATTAGTGAGGATCTAAAGCAATTTAGTGAGACCCCCATCTCAAAATAAAAGGGGTTTGGGATGTAGCTCAGTGGTAAAGGGCCCTAGTTCAATCCCTAGAGGAGAAAGAGAGAGAGAGAGAGAGAGAGAGAGAGAGAGAGAGAGAGAGAGAGAGAGAGAGAGATGTCTTCAGCATCAGCCACCTCTGACAGGACCAGATAGACACTTGGAAAGGCCAAGTTCAGCAAAGACCTTCCCCAAATTGAGTCAAAGCCCATTCTTTACCAGATTGGATAAAAAAATCCAGCAATTATACATGACCCAGGAGCATAGGGAAGCAAGGCAGAAAGAATAACTGATATAAAATAAATCAATATGTTGGTGATTAAGGGCTCAAGCTCCCAATTTCTTGTCTCAGTTTTCATTTAAAAATACATATATATGGCCTATCTTTTATACCCTGAAAGTTGTAGCACAAGAGAAAATCATGCCCAAATCATTTATAGTCTATCTTTGGGCTATTTAGAATAAGATCACTGTGAAACCCACCAGAAAACTAACATTCTGCATAGGTCTTTGGAGAGAGTTGTTGCTTGACAGAGTCTTGGAGACAATCTGGCCTGTTTTGACAACGCTTGTCCCCCGTATCACCATTGCAAGAACTGAAAATGTGCACGAGCTTCAGGGCCAATCAGACACTCAAAGATTTTAAGAAGAGCACATAATCTGAAGGCACACAACATGGGGTTGAGATGGTCACCTGCTTTGATTGGGCACGTTGGGGCTGTTCCCACTTTGTAATTGCTTATCGATTTCAACTTAGTTGAAATGAATATCAACCCAGTGCCAAGCACTGTGTTAGGTACCAGGGAGTCAGGGCAGATGATGCATGGTCCTTGCCCCAGGGCACTCACTGTTTAGCAAGGGAGACAGAGAAATAAATGGCTTAACTGCAGGGAGACACACGCTAGGGCAGGAGATAAACGCAGTACTGTGAAAGCTCCACGGGGGTAGTAATCAATTCCAGCATAAATGTCCCTCTGCCTGTCCCTCCCCCAGCAAAAGGAACTAGGCTCTGGATCCTGGCAGAGGATGCTATAGGAAGACTATAAGCTGTCACAGCTGGAAGCCATTAGTCCTGCTGCAGTGACAGGAGAGGCCAGCAGAATGCTGAACACAGAAGGTGAGTCCAGGACAGAGCCGCCAAGCCCAGGTGCCATCTGGACTAGGAAAGCAGATCTGGCAAGCAGGGATAAAGCCTGAAGCAAAACCTCTTGCGTCCGTTAGCCTTTCACAGGCCTTGCCTGGGGAAAGCTTGAGAACCATCCACAGGTGGCGATGATCCAGCCATTCTGGAACTGCCTTGAACACCTGCATCACCCCCTCCTTACTCAGGACAGCAAGAAGAATGCTGGGCTCTAGACCCTGCAAGACCTCATGCCAGGTGCTATGACGGGTACAAGAATGGAAGAAACCCAGTGCCTTCCACAAAAGAGCTCCAGCCACAATAATTATATAAATGGAAATGTTGCAAGATAATACATAAAGTAGAAAAGCCAGCAAATGGGGGAGGGAACACTGAGTCCGGGTGATGAGGAAGACCCTCATGGGAAAGGTGACTGTTGCACAGGACTTTGAAGAGGGTTAGAATTTCAGTGAGTGGAGAGAGGACAGAGAGGTACAATCTGAGGACGGAGAAGTGCAATAGGAGAAGCTACCAGGGGCATAAGTCAGAGTTGTAGGGAAAATGGGGGAAGATAGCACAGAAAGTCCAAATTCAAAACGGATAGAAGAATGTGAGTGAGATCAGGCAGGAGAAACTGCCTGTCACAGGCTACGGGGGACAGTCAGTTCCACACAATGAAGTTTGCCCTGATTCCTGCAGGTGATGGGTATTGCTGCCAGACTTTAAGCAGGGTAGGAACTAAATAAAAGCAAATGCTCTCACATAACACTTCTCCCAATGAAGGCCGTTCAATTGGAAGATGTCAAAGCACAGCCTAGTCCCAGGTTATAAATTTACTTGCCAACTACTGAGAGGCATATCAGCTTGAGAAGCTTTGGGTCTCTCTGCTATATTTATTTCCCAGTCAAAACTTCCAGGTACGAACAACAACAGAGGAAAAGGCAAGCTGAGGTTGAATGGGTTCCTGATGCATAGGGAGTCCTGGAAGTGCACAAAACGCATTAAGCTGCCTCAGAATCAAAGGGTGATCCTGGAGTCTAACCTCTGCCAATCAGTCATCTTTCACCACCAGGTCAAGCTTCTACCACTTGGCTGACTTCCATCCCCACTGGCACCTGAATCCAAACCACTACACACTGCTGTGCCTCATAATTAAACGTAAAAGTACACTACAGTGCTGCCAAAGGAGAAAGGCCAAACGTGGGGATGCAGCATTGGGAAGTGCCCATCAGTGTGGCGAGGGGCATACAGCCATGGGATTCTGGCACAACTTTGCTGAGTGACCTTCAACAAGCCCCCTTGGGGTAAGCACCCACCCACCCATTCCTACTGTCTAAGCAGCCCTGGGGATGGACATCTGCCTGGAGTCTGGGGGAAAGTATCCTTCCAAGACCCAAGCTTGACTTGTCCACTGTAGCTTATAGGAAAACACTGTATCCTCCTTGACTCCAATTTAAACGTTGCTTTGCCTTCTGGAGAGTGAAGGTGATCTGAGCCCAGTCAAGCTGGAAGTGAACTTGAACTGACTTACAAAACCCTTCTTCAGTGTTAGTTAGCTCTTATCATAAAACTGTTTGGATTTTATAGTGAACTCTTCCAAGGAATTTAATGTTTGGCTTCCTGGCATTGGAATTAATGCCATGTTTTCCGAAGGAAGTTTGATGTCTAAGGCGAAGTCCAACTGCAAGTGCGATGCATAAAAATCATTGGTCCACCTGGCAAAAACTCCAGATCATCTTCTGAAGCCTGGTCACACTTCAAAAGAGTGTGTCCTCCTCTAACCATTTATGCTACAATGAACCACTCCTCTGCTACATTTGCTACATTTCATTTCCTTGGACACAGACGGAGTCTTATTCCTCTTTAGATTTCAGTGCCTGGGACCATGCCGACCACAGAGTAAGTTTTCAATAAATGTTTGCTGGATTGGTAGCAAGCTGGGCTTATTTGCACTTGATCCCATGTTCAACAACAAGAATCCCAAACAGCTTTCATGGTTAAATTTGTCTTTGTTTGCCAAGGAGACTTATGTGTGCTCTTAAGCTCAAGCCAGTCTTCTAAGATCTAGACCATAAATCCAGCTGCCAGACAGTCTTCTCACCTGAATGAGATGCCCCAAACAAACTGATTATCTTTTGTCAAAAATCTCTACTTTCTGTGCAGTTCATCTATGCCTTATTGACACACCCAGTTCCCCCTATGTGTCCAGCCTCTGGAGCTTAAAGCCTAGAAGCCAACCTAACATTTTTTTTTTCTTATCAAGAAAAAAAAATCCAACTTCCAGCCCAGTACATAGCCCAGGAGACCCTCACTCATGTGACCCCTCACCACCTCTTTCCTCCTGAGCCACTACCTCACACATGATTTTGCTCTACTCCCACCAAACTTGTTGGGGCTCGCTGAGCCCATCTCACTGTCTCTGAACTCTATGCAGGGAAGACATAGCCCACATACTCCACCCTTAGTCCCCAGCAACCCCCTAATAATGTGCCATCACAGCTTGAATATCAGCTTCCCCCTGAGCTTCCAGGACCTGCCAGGCAGAATCAACACCCCCTTCCTTTCTTCTAGGACCTGGGGCACCTGTCACTCTTCTGCCTCATGATAGCAAAGGCCCATGACACAAGAGATATCAAAAGATATTAAATGGATGAGTGAATTTTTCTTCACCCCAACTAGTCTAGTGTTCTTGATACTGGCAAAAAAACAGAATCATTCTGAAACCTTTATAAAATTACAGGTTATGTATCCCTGACACAAACATCTAAAATCTGAAATGCTCCAAAATCCAAAATTTTTTGAGGGTTGATGTGACACCACAAGTGGAAAATTCCACACCAACCTCCTGTCATGGTCAGCACACAGGCACATGGTAATTATTGTACAGGCTTCCTTCAGGCAGTATGTATAAGATATACATAGAACACAAATTTTTTGTTTAGAATTAGGTCCCATTCCAAAAATAATTCATCATGTAATAAATAAACAAATACCTCAAAACCAGAAAGAAACCTGAAATCCAAATATTTTGGACAAGGGATACTCAACCTGTGTAAATCCAGGGCCCCAGCGTAGGTATATTTAAACAGTTCCTTAGGCGAGGCTTAGTGGGTATGTTTTAAAATTCCTCCAGGTAATTCTGAAGGGCAACCAGAGTTGAGAATCAATAAAATCAATTCCAAGCCCTTTGAAAATAGTGATACATGTTTTCCAGAACTCAGTAGAATACTATGGGTCCTGGTAAAGAATCTGAGTTAAACTTCATTTCAAACCTAGGTCACCAACTTTCTCTCCATCTCAATTCACACAACTGCAAAATGGGGGTAATCATAGTATTAGCTAATAAGGATCAAAGGACTATGTTAAGAGTTAATCATATAATTAGCCCTGCCCTGGTACATAGTAAGTATGTTATGGGCTGTTACTTATTATTTCTTGTTAATGCCCTTCAGTACCCAGATCATTTTCCGTAGGCACAGAAAATGCTCTGCTCATAGACCAGCTGAATGTTCTGCTGCTCAGAATATCCATTGGCTCCCTGCAATTCTAGAGTGCTGTGACATACTGCTAATATCATACTAGTAGAAAGATAAAGGTACAAAAAATGCGCTTTCAAGGTCTTGGCGGCTTTCAGGGTTATATGAAGTTGATTTTGACCTCTTCCATCTCTACAAGCTGAAAAGAAACCACACTCAGGCCTTCAAAATCAATGCTAACCAGCAAAGCAGGATGCAAATGCCAGTCCACAAACCTGGAAAAGAGGCATATCCATCCACCTCTTTGGCAGGAAGTAACAGAAGGGTAAGCCAGCAAACTTCTTTTGGTTTTTAGGTTTTAGAGAGGTATAGAAAGAATGAGTGCATTTACCTGCATGATCCCTGCCCCCACCCCAAAAAAAGTGGGAAAATTTTTAAAATATTCTCTCATTCAAAAGACTCATTAAAACACAATCATTTTCAAACTACTGATACCATATATATGCCCAGGCTGTGTGTTAGGCAACACTCAGGGGATCCCCCAAAATAGTCCCAGTTCCACGCTGAAGGACTTGGAAAGCTATCCACTATCTGAAGGAAGTGATGAAGCCCAGGGGTTAGTTCTAGATATTATTCCAAACCTAACTGTCCATCAGGAATGCTTAGGAGACCTCCTGTCTAGCACATATCCCAAGTCTTCTCTAGCCATATAGAACCAAGATAAGAGTTCTGTTAGGAGGAAAGAGGAGCATGGGGTAGGTAAAGTCTGGGGTCCAGTATTTTTTCAAGTTCCCTTAGGTTATCTAATGCAATTAATCCATAGGCTGCTGTAGAGTTTCACAAACTGGGAGAAGAAGCTCTATTTAGGATTTTTTTAAAGTGGAGCATTAAGATATTGGAGTGGAAAGCTCCATGGAAAAAGGAAAACTGAAGCCCAATGTTGAAAGAAGAATAAGATTGTATACATCAAGTGCACATTTACCGATAAGAGGCAAGACACAAAGACAGGAAATAGGAAAGATACTAACATTTACAGGATTTGCATGGCTTATCTCACTGATGCTCAAAAGACCCCAGGAGGCAGTCTGGCAGGCTTCATTAGTTGCCAACACAATTTCTATTTGTGTCACTCCTTTTTCCTTCCTAACCACACTTATTTTGTTGCAGTATCCCACTCCGTGTGGACATGTGCATGGCCCACACTGACTCCCCCAGCCTGCATGGCAAGTCCTAGCCTGGGCATGATGCACTGTTGGGAGCTGTGGACCTCTGGAAAGCCCTTCTTTATTTGAAAATGAGCTGTCTCATTATTCCAGATGTTTTCATTTCTAGGTAGGGTGCTAGACCCTCTGCAACAATCCCATACACCCATAACATATCCATTGTATGGAAATCAGCCTGAGGACAAGGACCAAAAAGTAAAAGGAGTCAAAGAACTGTGTCCTTGACAATGACACTGAACCAAAGAATCATCCACCTGCAGCTACTTTCCTTTCAACTTTATCATGAAAAGTAACACATTTCCCCTGCTTCTGCCAAGTGCAGCAGGGTTTTCTGTATGACCTAGCATCAAAGCATCCCAGCTGGTATTAGGAGGTATCATCCTCTTTGAAAGAAAAATGGCCAAAGATTTGGAGCAATTAAAACTTGTCCATTGGCCCAGAAGTGATGCTATTGAGCAGGTCAAAGAAAAGCCTGGACAGGTAAGCGCAGAACCACATGCTCTACCAGACAAACCATGCAGATTTTCTCCCATAGACACTGGGGAGTGATTCAAGGTACCCAAGTAAGGACTGACATGATCAAAGTGATAATTCCTGAAGATAAATGAGATGTTCTGACTGTATCATTTTTAAAAGGATAACTGGGTGGCAGCCCACTTCCTCATCCTTCCTTCCTCCTCATTTCCAGGGGGTTGAGGGTTCAGGCCCTAAATACCTGCCCTGAGACTCCACAGTAAACTCAACATGCATAGCTCCAAGTGCAAGTAGACTTGGGAGACTGTAACGATTCCGATAGCCACTCAAGAGAAGATCATGGTGCAGATGCCCCCAACCATTTACAATATGGCTTAGGGTCCAGCTGAAGTCAGACAAGTTTTTCAGACAGCCATGTCAAGAAGCCATTAATGCCAGGAAATCTCAGAGAAATAACTTTTTACAGCCTTATGTCTACAAGGCTGGTCTCCCATGAGCTCTGGAATGCTAATGCTCTATGATCTGCAATCAAGGTGGGGCAACTGAGATCAGAAAGCCAGCAGTGCCATTTTTTCCAAGTCCATTTCCAGAACTAATCTGTGTGTTAAATTTCTCCTCCATTATCAGTTCCCTCCTCTCCAAAGGTCCAGAGAATCTTGTGTGTGTGTGTGTGTTTGTGTGTGTGTATTCTGCTGCTTCCTCTGAGATGATTGAAGAGCTAAGATTCAAGCCAAAGACCACTTTGGATAATTACATCCCATCTCTCTACTACTCTTCCTATGTGACTGTCCTTCTTGTCTGGTCCCACCTGGCTGTTTTAATCAGTCAAGTGCCTCTCTGCTACCATCCTCCAAAAGCAAAAGGTGCCAGTGACCTCAGTGTCAGTCCTGAGCCCTGGCCTGGGCCTACCTTGGTCTCTATGGCCTGACATGGTTCCCATCCCAGCAGTCTCTTACCTTCAGGCTGGTTCTTCCTGTTTGGGGCCTTTTCTCTCACCCTTTGCATGTAAACAGACCCTCTCCAATTTGGATATCCTCTCCATCTTCAACCTTGACTCCGACTTTCTTTATATCTTGCTTCCTACAGCTGCTCTGAGTCCACCTTGACTTTGGGGACCTTATTTATCCATGATCGCATGTCCATGGTTAGGTTCCCCAACAGGGCCAACCCAATGTGAAAGCTTGACCGAGCCTCTTCTAATTCCATTGTCCTGGAAACTCTAGGCTTACTGGACAACATAAGGAGCACATCAAAGCTTCTAGCTGTCACTCTCTTCTGCCCAGGTTTGCCTATGCTGTGCATTGCCTTTCTGTGTAATTTTTTAGGAAGAGGCCTAAGCTCGAAAGCAGAAATCTGATTTCCAAAACCACAGTTCTACCCTTAAGTGGCTCTGAAACCTTGATAAGTGGCTCCCCCAACTGGGACATGATCTCTTCATCTGTGAAAGATGGGAGATTTGAACCCAACAAGCTTGGAGTCATCTGCCTGCTCCATACTCCTCCACACAGACCACTGGATGCCAAGAGAGGGTCACAAGTTCCCAGGCTGAGTGTCTATCCCAAATGGGCAGATACAACGTGAAATGATTCTTCTTCATAGTGGCTCCTTGTCTTTTGAGATTATGATGTAGATAAAAGTGATATTAAGGAGTATTTACTAGCTGGGTACCACGGTCATCATGGCTAAGCACTTGCAAATACTTCTCATTTAATCCTCCCACCAGCCTGAGGTGGCTACTAGTATCATCTTGAGTGCACAGATGAGGAAGAGAAGCTTGGGAATGCTTAATAATGTGCCCAGGCCATAGCTGCTGAAAGGCAGAGTGAGGATCTCTACACAGCAGCCTCCTGACCAAGTGGAAAGGGACCCTCCAGAACCCAGCCAGCCCCCTCCCTGTAGGGCTAACAAGTAGAAATGCCAGAGCATGGCATTAACTCTTACCAGTTACTGAAAGCTGAGGCTTTCCCCACAGGCTATTTACTACTCCTGTTCACCACACTCAATTGTTTGTCCTATGATTCAGAAAACTCAGCAGCACTTTGGACATCTTTTCTCAGCAAGGAACATTTTTCATAACTTCACAGCACAGGATCTATTATTGGACTAGAAGGAAGTGCATCCCTTCTCATATCTAACCTCCTTTTATAGATACATAAAGAGGCTCTGGAAGGTCAGGGTACCCATCTATGTCATGGGAGGCCAAGAAGACATGGTCTTCAGAACCTACTGCTCCAAAGATGGGCAGTCAGCATGGGTGTCCTGGCCTGGCTGCTGCCCAGTTGGGAGGGCTGAGTCTTCTTGCTTCCATGGGTCTCTTTCTCTCTCTGGTTCTTCTAGCTCTGTCTCTGTCTCTTTCTCTCTTGTATAACAAGGAGAGCAGCATTTACCTATATGCTTTTTGTATGGGAAAAGTGTTCAATATATGCGAGCAACTATTGGTCTTTCTCATGTCTGACTAGGTATGAATCCTGGTCCCCATGTCTGGTCAGTCATTGCTGCCATAACTGCAGGTCCTTCAGGTCTCCAGCCACCACCTCTCTCCTAGCTCTCACTCCCAAATGAACATCCACTTAAATATGTCTTCCAGTGCAGGGCCCAGCCTTAAATGCCCGCACGGTGCCCTGCACCCCACAAGAAGATCCATGAATGTGTGCTGTCAAGGAGGAAAATCTACATCAAGAAGTAGCAATGAACCTGAGGTGACTCCACAGGTGGAGGTGGGGTGTCATGGGTATTCGATGGTGGAGGGACTGTCTGGTTTCTGGAGCAGACAGACCTGGATGGGAGTTCTTGTCCTACCAGCTCCACCTGCCTTATGGAGCTTGGGAGAATATGGGTGGAAACTTGCTTTGCACATACTGCACAGGGCTTGGCAACCATCTTTTTAATTTAAATGAGATATAAACTATTAATAGATTCCTGAGAAGGGTGGATAGAGACCGAAATAGAAAGATGCAGAGGGGGCAATTTTCATTTGGAAAAACTTTGCCTGATGCTGATTTGAGGAAGAAGATAGATAGGTATGAGGTGCCTGGAAATGGAGACATCGTTCAGCAGAGGAAAAAGCCAGAGCGGTGCATTTAACTGCGGGAAAGGAAGTCAGATTGCTGAGCACCTCCTCTGTGTCAGGTCTTCTGTCTGCATTGCATTATTTAATTCTCAAAGCTGTTTTAAAATAATAGTAGTAATAATTAGGTTCCCATTTGCAGCCAAGAAAGACTAAGGCTTAGACAAGTTAAATAATAGTTTCAAGGTCACACAGTAAGGTATGGGATGCACTGTGAAGCTCTTTATTCCACATCCTCCTACCTCGCTGGGCACTAGCAAGGAACCAGAAATGACTATCAAGTTCTAAACTGACCACCACTCTTTCCCATTTTTGGCAGCCCAGCAGGGGAGATAATCATGTGCATTTCTCATACTTTCATCCTCTCTAGATCATTTCTTTCCTCTGTTTGGTCATCACAAGACAGTCGGAGCCATTTGTCTGAGTTAAACTCGTGCTGTGGAATGTCAGGGCTGACTATCCGCATCTGCTCTCAGGAGGCCCTCCACATGGGACTGCTGGCACCAACTCAGGCCTCCATTCATCACGGAGGCCAGTGTCACAGGCTGCAAAACCAGCCCAGACCCCAGTGTGGAGGAAAGAGCCTCACTGGCTCCAAATCTGCCTCCGAGCCATTTGGCAGACCTGTGGCTCCCAGGATGCTTGCCCCTCATTACCCAGAAATGCTCCCCAGCAGCATGTGTGCTGAGAGCTGACTTCCATCATTCTGACCTTGGACCAGTAATGGGGGGACGGGCCAGGGGCAAGATGTGCTTGCCAGTAGCAATCTCTCTGCTTGGTTGAGCTCACCAAGGAAGAAAAAAAATAGAGTCATTTCTTTCTCTGGTGGTGGTGGTTGTTATCGTTATAGCGAGATCTACCTCAGGGGCAGTGAGTTCCATTTGCTATATAAGTGAGCGCCGGAACATTAGGAAGAACACAACACTCTGCCTTCTCAAGCTCTGGGCTAAAATTGCTCCTGTCTGTGATGCTCAGAAAACACGCCCGGAAGGTCCAGCAAGGCTGGGGTGGAATGCTTCACTAGGGCTCTTCCCAGCCCAAGAGGCTGTCGGCGGCCTTCCTGACACAAGGTTCTGGTGCTATGAAGCCCCTGAAGCCCACTTTGGCTCCCCATGCCTTCTTCCCTGAGTACCAACTCCAGCTCTGAGCTTTTGGTGACCTACACTGTCTAGCCCTGCTGGATCTCTCTTCCAACTTGTAATTGTCAACCCCAACATGCGCACTAAAACTCCCCTGCCTTCATTTATCTATGGGATCATTCTTTCTTCTCCCTCCCTCTCCAAATCCCAGACTTCCTTTCAAAGTCTGCTCAGTTTTTGCCTCGGCCTTTCAAAGGCTCTGACTCTGCCATGGGATGGCATCTTTCTTCAAGCTCAGTGCCACATCCATTCTTTCAGATGGAGGTGTGCTACCTTCCTGCCTTCAGAGTATGGAATTCCCATGATCTCTACTGGTGATCAGGTGTGGTTTGCTATCTTCTCCCTCAACTGCAGTACAACGTCCTCTCCTTTGGGTAGTTTCTTCATCTTCCTGCTCCTACTACCAGCTCTGTCCTTGTCATTACCCTGTGCCCCAGACTGACATCTAACCCAGAATGGAATCCCTTTTCCTAGGACATTGAGCAATGAAGTCCATTAAATGACCCCATCAGTGAAATGGGACCAGCATCTCAGGTGCCAATTTTTTACATTCTTGCTTCAGCTCAAACCAGAGTTTAGAAGGGGTTTTCTTTCCTTCCTTTTTAGCTCTGAAGCTTCCATAATACTCTTTATGGAAAATCTTCTATTCACATGCATACCAACACACATAAAACCTCAAATCAATAAAAAAAACAATTAAAAAAATATGTTGGATAAACAAACTTCTAAAAAGTATAGTAAGTGGTTAATTTTTATTATTCCTCTTAAACGCATGGATGATCTTAGTGAAAATTCTATCTTTATTTTTAAAAATATGATATACTCGATGCAAATCCTAAAGGGCACTTTGGAGAAAAGCCAGGCTAGAGGTTTATATTCTTCCCATTTTCAAATAAAATGCAAAAGAAAAAACTAGTAATCATTTTAATGAGCCTTTAAATAAATTCTTGGCTAGCGCATGCTGCAGTAATTTATACAGGGAACCACATACATATATTTGCTGAGAAAGGGACTTTGTGACTAAAGAGTGAATTTCCAAGAATTACTCTAGATTCCTTTTCCTTTAAGTGATTAGTTTGAATCGAACCAGGCTTCATGGCCTCTCCATCGCTGGGTCACACTCGCAAAGGCAGATGGAAACTTATGAACCAAGTGTCTTTCCTTCATTGATCCTCCTTTCTTCTGACTTCTTAGCCTCTGATGAGGTCTGATTCTTTCCCTTTGGGGGAATAGGGGAGGTGGTGGACACGCCAAGAAGAAAAAGACAGGGGCTAGGAATCTGTAAACAAAGGAGGTTTGATCCAAGTACCATTCTTTTATTTCTTCCTTTCTTCTTTTCACACATTTTCCTCTAAACACATCTCCTGACACGTTGCTCTAGCCTCTTGGTAACTATGTTAATTTATGAGGCAAGAAAAGCGAGATGGCTGTGAATTAACAAGAGTGGGACCATTTCTCTCCATCAGTGGAACAATCAATCTCTGAGGCAGTCAGCAGGTTTCGTTTTAAGAGACAGGGAAGAAGATGGAAAAAGAGGAGGTGGCAGCGTGCCTCCCGGGCGAGGCAGGATGAGTGAAAGTCCAAAGGCTCTTGGAGCCACATCCTCCCCACCAACGTCTGGAAGCAGAATGCTGGGCAGCAGAGGCCAAGCTCCCTGTGGTCAGCACCAGAGGCAGAGTCAGGTAACAGGGCTCATGGGGAGCCTGGATTCCTGTCTATAATCAGGATGCCAGCAAGTAGGCCAATCAGCACTGGTCCCCAGCAAGCAAGTCTATGCAGTGTTATCCTTTGGCCCTAAAGAACACTTTGCAAATACCAAACTTTCACCCATAGACTGACTTATTACCCAGAATATGGGGTTAAAGTAGATATGATATAAGCTTCCAGACCCAAACCCTGATCTCCACATCCTAATCTATTGAAAATATTTAAAAATACAGAAATTTTGTATCAAAATCTATATCAAAAAATCTCTTATTAAAATTAGAATATAACAAGGATGTCCAATAAAACTGGCTACCCCAGGGCCTCATTTTCACATCATGGCTACCTGGAACTTTATGGTGGAAGGGCTTCCCGAGCCCCTGCTTGGCCCACATCCTCCCTGAGTACCCTCTGGCCCCTGCATGCGCGGAACTTGAGGCTGCAGGTCTACGTATGTAATCATTTTACCATGTGCATTCTGTCTGCCCAGGTGGATTGCACATTTCTGAAACCTGGAACCTCCCCCTCAAAACACTTTGCTCAGAGTTACACACTTAACAGATTGCTTAACAGCCTCAAATTACCTTTCCATGTACATTTTTCCCCCTGCATTGACTTGCATAAGAGACTTCCAATATCTGTGGGTGGAAGGAGTACTAGCCTGCTGTTTACTCTCCCCGACCCTCCAACAATCCTGGGAAACATGGGTCAGAGAAAGCGGGAGTCCAACACTTTAAAATGCTGTGTTATGTTTTGTTCAGAGGTTTCCCTGAGGTGTTAAAGAGAGCTCAGGTTTTCACTGCTGTACCTGGAGAACCATGCAGGCAACACCCAGCGCCGACCCCACACACAGCACTCCGTCAACAGCTTGACAGAGGAGGCTTGTTCATGGGAGAAATCTGACTGGTAATTCCCACTGTATTTCTGCAGGGTAGCCTGGAAGTAATTATCCTTCTCATGGCAAATCAATTAGGAATGGAGGATCTCACACTCCCTCCTCCTCTGAGAAGCTGCTAATCCTCTATCACTAATGAGCAGAAGATGCCAGGCAATAGGTGACTCCTAATAGCAGGATGACTACAACTCACCTGCTCTTGGTACCTGTGCTGTGGCAGCTAGCTTCTATAGTCAGAGTGATGAATGAGGATCCTGGACCCCCATTTGACTAAGAGTTTTACAAAAAGCAAGTGGGCTACCTGTTGAGCCTCAGTTTCCTCATCTGTCAAAGGAAGATGAAGCTACAGGCTCAGGGACTCACGGTGAAATTTAAGAATATATGGTGGGGCTGGGTTTGTGGCTCAGTGGTAGAGTGCTCGCCTAGCATGCATGAGGCACTGGGTTCGATCCTCAGCACCACATAAACATAAAATAAAGATACTGTGTCTACCTAAAACTAAGAAATAAAATAAATATTATTTTTAAATAGTATATAGTAGTGACAATTTTTTTTAAAAAAAAAAAGAGTGTAGATTAGTGAACTTAGCACTATGTCCGGAATATATCAGAGCTCAGCCAAAAGAAGGCATCATTCTAATCTGATGGCAGACCAGGCGGCCCCCACCACACACCCAGAGGCAATGCACTTCTATTCTGCCACACTCCGCTCACATTCCTTGGCAGTCAGACCTGTGCATTCTCTCTGCCATTTCCAACACATTGTTTCCAAAGCTACAGGTGGCAGTCACCTTTGAGCCAGAGCAAATAGACCACAACATGCCTTCATTTCCCTGCCCACTCATGGATCCTTTGTCAAAAAGATTCACTCCTGGGAATCAAGCCCCTCCACGGTAGAGGCCACAGTCCTCAGCCTGACTGTACAAACCACAGCTCTGGTCATCACAGACTTGACGTGGACACTTGCCATTCTGCAGGAGCTTTAGGACAAGACTCAAATAGGAGTAATGAATTCTTTGGACCCAGGGATGTTTAATCTCCTTCAAAGAGAAGAAACCGGTCAGCCCCAATCATAACAGGGTCCTTCCTCCAGGAGGCAAACCCTACACACTCCTGCTTCCAGGACTAATACACTGCTCTTCATCTTAAAGTGCCAAGCTCAAAAACATCCAGCAATGCTGGGCTCTCTTAACAAAGTTGGGCTCAAACCCAGGTGATGAGCTAATAGGCTGATGACCAGAAAAAGGCAATGAGCCAGGGTTGCAGAATTCACGTCAAATACAGTCAGGCCAGGTCAAGGTCATTAAAATAATGCTGATGCCACCACACCATGAGATGGTCTAGAACAACTCCAACTGGAGCAGCTCTGAGCATTTCATATCAATACCCTCATTTAGAAATATGATAATATAGCATGCTCATTGCCTGTGAGAAAGACAGTAGCCACTAGCCCACACCCCAATTCCCATAAGGAAGCCCAGCATTACAGAATGTATCTTGATTAATTTGTCCCCCCAAAAAAACGCCACTGGGAAAGCTTGTTTCAAATCCATCGTGTATGGTAATAGGGCCCAGGAGTAATTTACTGGAGTCCATTTCCTTATGGTGCCTGCTTTCTAAAGTGGATGAGAGATTAGAGAACAATGCAGCTAAACCTCCTAAAAAGGAATTTAGCAAAGTAGGTGCTCTTATTGCTAACTAAAAGTATTACTGGTAGAAAGAAACTACATGCAAGTAAACACTTCTGTTTCTACCTAATGGCTTATTAGCTATCTGTATTTGGAGATTTTATGTTGTCAAAAAAAAAGTGTTAAGAAAGTCAACAGTTAGCTTTGGGAGCAACTATATAAATACAAGCACAATTTACTGTTTTGCCAGGGGCAACAGATCTCATCTGATGTATTCATAGCCTCCAAGGAAAGCAGCAGCCAACTGTTAAATAAATAACTCATTAGGTGAAAAGCAACTGCTTCCACGAGATTAACCGAAAAATCTGCTGGAGCCCACTGCCATTAGCGGCTGGTGAACATGGGGAGCTAAAGATAATTTGGGTACTGAAAGAATCAAAAGAATCCAGGTGACCACAGGTTTACCCTTCCAGATAAATATAAGAAGGATTTTTTAAGTGCACTATAAAGTCATAATGATGCAAAGCTCTCGATTAATAAATGAGAACATTTTCATTTCTATCAACCTGTCATTTTGCCTAAGAGGGTGGAGAAAGGGAAGTTCTGCTAAACCCAACACTCTAAGACAAAGCTATCATGTAGAATGTATGTGTCATTCTCATCCTGAGTCTCCAAATACAATCTAAGCCACTTGGTGCAATGAAACAGATCTAATTTCATCTTTCCTTGGATGATTCAGAAAACACTTTAGTATCATACAGGGTCCTTATGAACATTTATATATATATATATTCATAGCATCAGCCTGTCATTTGTCTTTCCCCAATCTGAGTGTGTGTGTGTGTGTGTGTGTGTGTGTGTGTGTGTGTGTGTATTGTCGACTTTCTGGGTGGCAGTGTCTCCTAGGTGGCAGTTCGCTCTACTTTAGTGATGTTGCTCAGATTAGATGAGTAAAATAGACCTGGATTCTGTTTACTGGGCAATAATCCCTGTGAGAAATTGCTTCAGAAAGCCCATTGGCCTGGTTGTCACTTTGGAGAAGGACAAATGGGGACTGCATTTCTGTGCTGGTCATTTCCAGACCACAGCACCAGACTTTACTTGCCCTTCCTCTCTCTCACTTTTAAGAACTTCTAAGTTGCACTAAGGAGAGTTGACAGGAGCAGAAGAAAAGAGCAAAAGACCAAAAGAGGCATCAGTATGATTGTTTCCAAGAGGCGACACACAGGACAGATGGAAACTAAACTAGATGTGAGCAGGAGTGACCCTACCTGTGCCACAGAGAAACATCCTCCAAAACCAGCTCATCTGTCACCTCCATGAAAATATGACTGGCCTTTCTGTTGTCCAGATAGAGGTTAGAGATCAGGGCTAATGGGCATCCACCATGTGCCAAACACCCAGTTCCTGCTCCCTGAGAAAGGTACACTCCCCCTGGGGCTCCATTTGACCCCAAGTCACTCATGAAGAGATGGGGAGAAAACCAGAGTGGGAGTCATGAGATGAGCTGCCGCTAATGAGTTGAGTAACCTGGGTGGACCTCAGCTTCCTCTTCATTGAGGAGATGAGGGTGGAGGGAGAATTAATACAGATTATCACTGACTCTATTCAGTCAACTTTCATCATGTGTCCATCATAAACTAGTAACAGCTGCTAGTTTTGGATCACGGAGCAATTTTGACCCCTTGGGCTACCACTAGGTAGAAAGAAAAGGTGAAAAGTATAGACTGATGTGAATAACTCTGTGCTGAGAATTGAGAGTCCTGAGTTCAGATACTGGTTCTTTTTTCTACCTAGACACATGGATTTAGTTTTATCATCTGTAAAATGAGGCTGTTATTATAGACAAATGATTCTTTTTTTTTTTTCTTTTGGTACTGGGGATTTAACCTAGAGGTGCTTTACGACTGAGCCATATCCCTGGCCCCACCCACCCCACCCCCTTTTTTTTCCTTTATGAGACAGGGTCTCCCTAAGTCATGTAGGGTCTCAGTAAATTGCTGAGGCTGTCTTGAACTTGTGATCCTCCTGCCTCAGCCTCTCGAGCTGCAGGGATTACAGGTGTTCACCACCATGCCCAGCCTAGATGGGTGATCCTTAACCAAGACTCCATTGACATCTTGGACTCCTGGTTGGGATTTGGGGTGTTCCTAAACTCCTCATTATATATGAAAACTTTTGTGGCAGAGACAAGTTTCTAAGAGGAGACCTATAACTTGACTCACATTTGTAACATGGTCACAGTTCACAAATGAATAGATGAAATGTATAATCCCTTCTGGCTCTAAATCCTATAACTCAAATAACAATACTGAAAATGTAGACATGACAACCCTTTGAGACCTGGAAAACTAACTGCTCAACTAAACCCAGTAGCAGGGGGTCTCCACTGCCATCCTAATAATCAAGGCTTTGGTATTTGGCCAATGTCATAGTCTGGGGGTCTGGGAAGCCCTGGTGCTGGCTAGACCTTTAGGCTAATCAATCCATCATTGGTGTTAAACCAGGAGCCAGCAATTCCTCTCCTTGCTGTGGGTATGTAGGGGGCACTGAGGGGAGGAGAGATGGGATGTATGTTAAGATGCTAAGGGTTGGAGTCAGAGCTGCTCTGTGTTGAACTGCATAAGTAATCATTCGCAACCACAGTCTGGGCTCTACCATGTTGGAATCAGGGGTCAGAGATATGTGCACTGTGTGAGGAAGTTCACTCCTGAGCTGACCTGGATGGAGGAAGGGTTTGCAAAACTACTGAGAAATGAGATTGAACTGCAAGAGGAAAGCCTGAAAGTGTAATTTTTTTTTTTTTTTAGCTTTTTAGAAAAATTGAAATAACCTTTAAATGGCCATTTTGGTGGAGGTCTGCCTAAATTTATAAACAGGAGAGCTTTCCTAGCTGATAAAGATCACATTTACCCAAATTCAATACATGGTACACTATTTATTTGCTATCACCAACCATTGCTCCATGGAATCCAGGCCTCCTTCTCCTAGTAGGTCCCCATGGCCAAGGCCTGACCTTAGATGATGTCACCCTGCTTGCTAGTCCCAAAGAAAGAAAGAAGCAAAGGATCCAGAGAACCAGCACTGCCCTCTGGCTCAGAACTAACTCAGGATAAAGTTGCAGATCCAGAAGCCACCTCTCCTTCCCCTGGCAAGAAGGGGCTCCCTATGAATAAGGTTCTCTCAGAAACTAGACCAAGGTGGAGGCTGTGCAAAGACTCAATCAGAATCCAGCAGACCCATGCCTGAATTCTAGGTCTGCTGATTAGTACTGTCTGATTTAAGCTGGAGTATTACTTAGTGTCTCTGAGATTCAGCTTCTTTACCTGTGAAGTGGGATAAGAATCACGTCTACTCCATAGATTCCTTGTTAGCACAAATGAGGTAAGACATGCAAAGCACTCAGCAGTGAGCCTGGCACAGGGGAACCCTTTACATGCTATATAATTTCACAGGTGGCTGTACTGCTGCTGTTGATATTATTATTATTGTTCCTCTCCAGGCTGTTAGAATGACACTGTATGTGAAGTTCTGGGCATATAAATCAGGCACTCTGTAAGTGACTCCATGATTACTGGGCTTTTTCTTAACTCCTGGCCCTAAGCAGCCCTGCGACTCAGCAGGAGAGTCCAGGGCCTCCTGACCCTGCCTCTTACCTTCCTTTTGTTGGTGGGATTGACGTAGAGGTAACTGAGGACAGTCTTTAAACCCACTTTGTCATTCAGCTTTTCATAGGTGGTGCCGTAATCTGTTGACCTGCAGTAAAAGAGAAAAAGAGAGAGAGAGAGAGAGATTGTTTTATCAAATGGGGTTTGTGTTTAAAGGGGAGCCAGGCTGTCCCCTGACCTGTATCTTTGTTCCCAAATCACATGAGTGCTTAAAAGTGTTCTTCAGAGATAAAAAGCCCCATTAATTTGAGAAGAGCAATTAGACTAATGCACCTGCTTACTACCTGAGCCTGCTCCCCTTCACCACTAGCCTTTCACAGAGACCTACTTTCTTGCCCTTTGTGAAGTTGTACGATAAAAGGAGCCACTGGAGACTGCCTGCCTCCCCTGAGGCTCACTCTGTGGCTCTCTATAGGGTGCTGAGCAGGGGCATAAATTCCCTCCAACCAGCCCCCGATACAAGGGTGGGGAGTGAAGGCCACAGGGAAAGAGGCCAGACTGTCTCCTGAGGTCACAGAATGCAATCAACTTTACACCTCCTCTACCAATCCTGAAATAAGGGGTCCCTCATAGAAACAGGAAGTGCTCAAGACTCTGTGCAGTCCAATGGCCCAATAAGACCCTGCTGGACAGAAGGTCCGATGCTTTAGAGACCTTTAGGAACAATGGTCCATGGTGGTCCACCGTGAAAAGTCAATGGCAGGGAATTGCTTCTAGCAGTTCATCATCCTAACCTAGTTATCCTTTGAGCTACCTGCTCCTCCTTTAAGCCTAATTTCTAGTGGATTGGCCTCACTGCTGTAAACACAGGTAAAAGCTCAAGGAACAAAGGCAGGCGAACCTCTGTTGACTCCTTCTCTTCCATCCTGCTCTCCCATGGTGGAGAAAGGAGAAAAGGTGGCAAACAGTGGGATGTGAGTGGCCACCGATCCATCCACACTTTCCACCTAGTCCTGCTCCCACCAACCACACACCTCCCTCTTCCCAGACCACCCATGTCTTCAGTTTCCCACCTCCTTTGACTCAACTTGAGACACTTCTCCAACTCAGGCTTTAGAGATCAACTTGGTTTCTCTGGGATCAAATGACCACGTGACCATCTGTATTGTGCCTCTCTTTCAGTTCCTGACTCTGGCTCTGAGCCTCCCCTGATGTTGGCTCCACCTGATGTTGGAACCACCCACTCCTGCCCTTTCTTTGAGACTTTATCCACCTTACCTCTCTACTGTGATCCCACTTTAGGCCACGGTTAGCTGGAGAAGACCAGTTAGCAGAATTACATGATGACTTATCTCCACCTCCATGCAACCTGGCGGATTCCTTGTCTTCAAGCATGAAGCTAAAATGCCCACCCTCACCTTCCCTGCTAAGGAAGGCTTCCCTAGCCCTCTTCCCATACCATTCACCTCTCTTCTGTACCCGCACACATTTCCCCCATCCTTCTGCCTCTTTGCTAACTCTGCAACAGGGTCATGATCATTTCCTTTACTTTCTGTTTCCCCAACCACAAGGTAGACTCCTCAAGGATAAGGAGCATCACTGAGGACTAGGATAAGGAGGAATGTGAACGTTGGCTACAGCAAATCTATTTCATTCCTAGACCTGCAGCTCTCTTCTCATGACCAGATGCAAGTTACTTAACTTGCTGGTGCCTCAGGTTACCTGAAAGATGGGAATACTTTAATCTCACATGACACTCATAAGGATGCAAAAAAATAAATAGATACGTACATAAATAAATAATTCTTTAAAAAAATTTAAAAGGATAAAAAACAAAACAAACACCAAACATGAGAAAGCTCCTAACAGGATGCAGATAAATGGAAATGACTGAAATGTTAAAATAATAAATGAAAATTAAAAGGCACTTGTTCATTTCTTTTTTTCCCCAGAAGACACAGAAGGCCTTATGCATCACACAGGCAGTTCACTCACTGAATAAACAAATTTCAGGATCTCCAATTCCTTCCTTAAGCTACTGGCTCCATGGGGGCATCAGTTCTGCTAACTTTAATAATCAGACCCCCAAAAGCTGAATCCTCGTGCTCTGTCTCCTGCATACATCAGGCACAGGGCTCTGGGAACCACTCCCAATCTTGCTTTTTGCCTTTATCTCTCGAAACCAGTTCAGACTCTCTGACTCTTAAAGCTTCTGTCTTCTAAATAACTTCAATCCCTAGTGTCCTTTCCATTTTCATGCCATGGGTCTTGCAACAACCCCCAACTCAGGTGTTCTCCCTCCCCATCCTCATGCTGTGAACAGGTTGTATTTCAATGGCCCAGATCTGTCCACCTTGCTCCTTGGGAGTAATCAACTACTACATGTGTGCAGTCCAGCTTCATCTTACAAGCACTGTCGTGTAAAATTTGGCTTCAACCTCTCTCACTAGACCCATTTCCAGCCACCTGCTTCTCTACATCTCTCTCAGAAGCCTCACTAAACCCTTCTAAACATGTCCTGTGTTTCCACTGCCCTCCACCTCTGCACCTCTCATTCCCTTTGCCGGAACCAGCCATCCCCCACTTCCTCTTCTTGGCAGATTTCTCTCCAGCTTTCAACATCTAACTCTAACCCTGTGGCCCTTCTCACTTTCCTACTAGGAGCTTAAACACAATTTCCTGTGTGTTCTTGTGACCCTTGGCACATATTTCTATCTTAGCACTTATCCTGTCATTTGAGTGGCACTATCTTTATTCTGAGACCTCCTCCTTGACTGTGACTCCCTTACGTGCAAAGAAAGTACAAAATAAGTTGGCTTTTGTATTGTTGGCTTAGTCTTTGTTTATGAAAGCGAATGAATGAATGAATGAGGTTTTCCAAACATACTCACAAGTTTTTACCCAACTACTAAAGTTAGTGGTAACTCAACAAATAGCCACACCTAGGAAACACACTTGATACTTTGGATGCTGGCACAACTGATGCAGAATGGTACAGTCCAGCAGTGTCTACTGGCAAGGAAGGCTCTGTAATTCACTCATACTAGAATTAATGTTAAATGACCAATCAACCACCGCCCCGGGCAAATGGTGTTCGCCGCGGCAGTGCAGGAGACAAACCATAATCTTTAGAGGCTGTCAGTTGCATACTTTTATTAATCCAAATAAAATCTTTTATAGAATGAATTATTTTTTGATTTATGTTCCTTAAGGCATAAAGACAGCATGTATGGAGAAGGAACACCAAACATTAGATCTGAAAATCCAACTCCAGGGCTGATTCTAAAATGACTCAAAGTGTTTCCCTGGACAAGTCCCTTCTCTAAACCTGTGGAAGAAAAAATTATTCTGACACTTGTTGAAATGGTAAGGTAAGCTTCATTCAAGACCACTGCAACACGTATAAGGCCCACTGAAATGGGGTTTTGCAGTAGAGGAGAGAGATTGGACTCAACTCTAAATACAAAAAGGAAAAGTGGAATTTATAGTCAAGGAATGGAGGGCAGAGTCAGTGGATAGAAAATTACGGACAGGGTAGGGTAATTCTTTGCTAATAATCCTAATAGGATTCTTGTTAAACGCAGGCCAGGGTGATCAGATGTTACCTGGGGGGCAGTGGAGGATGAGGACTTTGATCAGATATCAAGGCTAGGAGATTCTCAGACAAACCTGACTTAGCAGGATTCTTGCTAAAATTGGGCTCTTGAGAACATGCCCAAGGTTGGGGCCTCATTAAAAAAAGAGCTCAGAAGAGCCTGACCAGAATTTGGAGGAGAGAATCTTTGTCAGGTCCCATTCTATCATTATTGCAGGAGGTTTAACTCAGATAACCATACAGCCCCTTCGGTACCTTAAATTTTATTATCTCACCAACATAGTGCTAAGCTGTTTTCCAATGAAGAGACTTTCCTCATACTATCTATAGCAAACATCTTGTAAGAGCTAAATTCTCAGGGCTCCCTGCATGACTGATGTCACAACAAACTTTCTTCTAGAATCTAAATAACCCTCATCAAAGGAAGTATGCTTAGCACCATGTGTACGCTCTCTCTTGCTGCAAGCTGCACGACAGACTCACACTGACTTTGCTATTTTTCCAAAAGTGGCTGCTGAGAGTAGGGACTTCCCAATAAAGGAAGCTCTCTCTGTCTCAGCCTCCTCCAGGCCTCCGGCAGTTTCTGCTCATTCATTCTGACAGAAGCAAGTGCTGTTCATTGAACCCACCTCAAGGAGCCAGTAAGCCTGTGGAATCAAAGGTGCCCTTGACTCTGTCCTTTCCAGCATGGACACCACGCAGCGCTTTGACCACAGCGTCCTGTGGGCCCACTTGGCCTGAGGTGAGGGGCAGATGGCAGAGAGGTGTGGCCTCATAGCCAGAGACTGTACCTGCAGAATTCACTCTAACAAAAAAAAAAGCAAACTATCCTCTACTTGGGGATCCAGACATCTGCCAGGAAAGGGGGGTCACTTAAAGAAGAAATAGCTCATCCTGCCTACTGTAAAACTACAGCCTCCCAAACCTTGACAGTAGGTTTATAAACCTGAAGTGTTCAGATGGCTAGATCCGTGACACACATGCATAGGGCACCCCCGACCCCATGAGCCCGGCACTATGCCAGGTTCCACTTTGAATTGCTCGGTACACACAGGTGACCTGGAAGACAGCGTGAGATGTACACAGACATAGGGCTCTGGCTTCTGAGCTTTGGCTCTGATTCCTCCAGCTCCGTTCCACTGCCCTGCGTGCCTGTGCACATACATGTGTGTTTCCCTCTCTCTATTTCTTTCTGTATTTTTTATGAATTATTTCAAACACACAGAAAAGCACAATGAGTTGGCAATTACATGGCATTGACAAGATTTAACAATTGATTGTGTTCACCTGAAAAATAACCTTTCTAAGTACTTTTACATTTTTGTAAATGCTATTGCATAGGATCTATGTGCTGCAGCTCGATCGTTTAACCCAACATTCAATATTTGCAATACACCCATGTTGACACACCTAACAATAATTCATTCATTTAAGCTACTGTATAGCATTTCAGCTTGTGAATAAACTGTCTACTTCTCCATTCAACCACTTAGAAATGTTTTGGGTTTTTTTTTCCTTTTTAAAATTTGCTATTATATGGACATGGGAAAGTTATGTCAGATTCATTCCACTGTTTTTCCTTTTCCCATACCTAAAAAAAAGGCGCTGGGGTTGTGGCTCAGCGGTAGAGCACTTGCCTAGCACATTCGAGGCCCTGGGTTTGATCCTCAGCACCACATAAAAATAACTAACTAAATAAATAAAGGTATTGTGTCCAACTATAACTGAAAAATAAGTATTTTAAAAAGAAAGAAGAACCAATAAAAAAATAAATAAATAAAATTAAAAAATAAAAATTTCTGAAAAAATTTGCTATTACAAATGATGCTACAATGAACATCATGGCTACACAAGACTTCTTATGCATTTGTGTAAATAAGTTTTCCTGAGGAGACACCTTCATGTGAAATCACAATGTCACACTGTATGTGAAACTCCTCCTCTACTGGTTATTGACAACATTTTCTCCAAAGAGGTGGCAGCTCCAAAGAGACAATTCTCCTCCTTGGCTCCTCTCCCTGCTCAGGGGCCTGTGCATCTTCTGGCTGAACACTCACACTATTCAGGTACTTGACATTGCCCCGTGGATGGGATGTCCACCCACCCACCTCTCCAACTTTTCAGGGATGCATGGGGCTATTCTGGGATCCTGGATCCTAGTCTGAGCCACCTAAGCCCTTGTCTCCTCCTGACAGGCATTCAGAAGGCCTCAGCACTTGTCAGTCTACAATGGCCCTGCCCAGCCCCTGGTTCCTCTTCTAGGCTCCCAGTGACAATAGCAGAAATTGAGGTATGAACATGGGCTACTTTTTATCTACCCAGCAAGCTCCCACGCCCCTTATGAACTTCTGATGAAGATGGTGGGCTGGCAACCAACATATGGCTGCTATTTAAAACAAGAAAAACTTTCTGCCTTTGTACCCCAGTCAGCCTGTTGATGGAGCTGAGCTGCAGCCCAGCACCCCTGCTCCCAATGCCACGTTCCTGCCAGAGGTGAGAGGGCTCTGGAAGGCTCTCTGCCAGTTCTCAGGGGGCTGCCAGATGTTCTGTATCAGAGCAAGCACACTTCTCAGAACCCGTTATCACTCTCCTTGCTTACATCTGAGCCCCTCAGCCCCCTTCTCTCTCTCCTCCTCTTGACCCTGAACTCTGGAAAAGTAAGTCATCCTTACCGTTTAAGTCTCTTATTCGTCCCTTTGCTTCTTCTTATTGGACTCCTTTCTGTGTGATGGACTCTAAAACTAGCAAGTGACCACAGCCGTGATAGTTCCCCTTCCTGTTAGTATTATTTTGTTCATTTTGTGCATTTGTTATCTCATATCTATCAGTTATAACAACTACCACATACCAGGCTTCTCCTTTCTGGTATTTATGAGTAGATGTAGCTCAGGTTGGCAAAGATCTTTTTTTTCTGTAAAAGAACCAGATTGTAAATATTTTAGGTTTTGTAAACCTCTGCCACAACTACAGTGGTCCCTGGCTTACAATGATTTGATTTACTATTTTTTACTTCACGATGGAGCGAAAGAGACTCACATTAAAAAGAACCCTTACTTAGAGTTGGAATCTGACCTATTCCCAGCCATGTGCTCACATACTCTCTCCTGGGGCTGAGCACTAGCAGCCAGCTATGGCACCCAGTCCTCACAAGGGGAAACAAATGGCATTGTGTCCCACCACTTTTTGGAGATTTCATTTGTGTTTTGCATGCCATCCTATATACAACATACCCATCTGTGCCTCCTGCATTTGGTGTATTCAGTGCACTTTTTGCTTACGACATTTTCCACTTACAATGAATTTATCATGATGTGACCCCATGGTAAATTGAGAAGTTTTTATCCTCAACTGTATCTTGTAACCCAAAACAAACATAACATAATTCATGAGTGAACAGGTGTGGCTGTGTTCCAGGGAGACTGCATGTGCAAGAACAGAGAGGTATGATTTGACAGCCACCACTCTAGCTGACTGCAATGACAGCCCCTACCTCTATCCAGCCCCAGCCAGGCCCCAACACTGCTTTGACTCTAAGACAAATTCCCAAGAGTCTTTCCAGGATCACTGAGGCCCTAGTTCTTCCATCCCTGCCTGGCTGCCACATCATGGCAAATGCCAGTCCTGCCTAGTGTTTGAGACTACCATGGTCTGTCTGCCTTCTCTGCCTCCCATTTCCCTCTCTCATGGAGGCTATTGTCTGGACTTTCTCCTTTATGACTCCCAACACCAGCACTGATTGCATTGTGAAGACTCTTCCTACAGCTCCAGCCCACATCCTCTTTTGCATTTATATCAACAGCACCTAGGAGTTCCCTATTTATTCTCTGAATATGTGCTGAGTGCTTCTGTTCTTTTCTACAATTTTAAAAGCAAAATAAGAAATGAAATTATTTTAGGGTCTGGGGACTACAGGGCATGGCTCTAAGAAGAGAAAGCAAGACTGGAGTGGACTCACAACTGTGCACATCTCTGAACCTCAACTCAGACATCAAAGTTGCAACTAATTCAATAGTGAGGAGTCAGACACCTCACCTTGCATCTGTTAAAAGCCCCATTCCATAAATGCCTATGGCTGTCATTTTTATGAATACCTCAGATTATATTATTTTTAGGGCAATCACCTTGTTTTCTTTTTCTGATTTATTATACTCCTTAACTTATTCAGAGGTTAGGCACATGGATGCTCAATAAATCATTAGAGGACTGTTGGCCACTGTTTCCAATTGTGAACATGAAAGAACAATATGGTCCAGCTCCTGAGAATCACGACAGAATAATACTTAAAAGTACCAGGTCTTGAGAAGCAGCCCCCAGCCACTCTGCTGTATGCACTGCACTAAGATACAACAATCCAAGCCCACAGTCAATTAGGGGCTCCAGTGTGTGGCAAGCCACAGCCCACTCCAAGGTCAGGGTCAAGAGTATCCACAGCATAGTGCCAGAAAAACACTGCCCAGAGATTATTTGTGATGGAAAACCACTGATACTTCCCTCTGGCCTGCTCCCTCTCCATCTGAGGGCCAGTGCCCAAAGCCACATTCAACTGTATCTTTGCAATGGCAGAAGCCCAGCTTTACCACAGATAACTAATTCCAGACCTCAAGCCAAAAGCAAGCGATTGAAACAGCTTCATTCTCCGAATGTGTACTGGTCCCACTCTGCTTTAGAAAAACCACTGGAAGGCTGTTGCCAGGACAGAGCTCACACAGCTCCCAGGGACCTCCTCTCACATAGGACTCCATTGCCGCATTATCTAGTCTCACAAAGAGCAGCACAATGATATAAGATAATTAATTCATCTCTATTTCCTCCTGAACCAGCTAGTGGAATGAGAGCCATCACCATGTTCTAAATGCAGAAAAATGGATGTTAGCCTTCTAGAATCCTGCAGGATTCCTGGTTTAGATCAGTTAAAATGTGGACCCAACAGTAGCACCATCTCAGACTTACCTCATCTGCGACAGAAGACGGAGGTATATGGGGTGGAACCAACATGCAGATCCCTGTGTGAACCCATCCAAACTCACTAAAGTAGCTCAGTTCAGAAAACAGGCTTCCTGGGTTGTTATATTTAATAGGATTCAAGAAGGTCAAAAGAACCCAACCTGGAAGCCAAGAGGCCTGTCTATATCATACAGGGAAGGAAGAAAACCCTACTGTAGAGAGAAAAAGAAAGAAATTGACTTCTAAGAAGACATGACATCCTACAAATCACCGCAGGTTTGTTCATGTGAAATGGAATGAAAGTCATTAGGGGAAAGACCAGATAAAGTCTATTGTGTGTGCACAGACATACACACACACACTCTCTCTCTCTCTTTCTCTCTCTCTCTCTCTCTCTCTCTCTCTCTCTCTCTCTCTCTCTCTCTATATATATATATATATATATATATATATATATATATATTAGCATTCAAGAATACGGTAAATATCAAAGTTACTGACCTTGAAAACACCCTAAGATATATTCCTAATATTTTTTAAAAGCCTCCTGAAGAATAATAATATATTGAGCACATACACAGTATATTTGGATGTGACAAAACAACATATTTCCACTAAGTATTATGTAAGTGTACATAAAAATGCATATAAAAATCTAGATAAAAACACAAATAACTGGTAAATGAGGTTTACCTCTGATAGAGAACTGGGTTGGGGTGGCTATAAGAACTTGAGTTTGTTTGTAACATCGAAATGTTTTAAAACAAAAATGTATCCATGTAACACTGGTGTAGTTAAAAATCACAGCAATAAAGCGATTGTTACTGAGTAGTCACAATGCAGATCAGTAAATTAACACATCTGCAAGAGAATCCTATTATAGATAAGCATTTGGATTCAAAAAGGCAGAGCAACATAATCATAAGAGGATTCATTTCAGAGTCAAGCAGATTTGGTTTCAAATCCAGCCTGTGGAACCTCAGGCTAATTACATAAGTCTCGTGTTTCATATCTGCTCAAAGGGAATATAAATATTGTTCCATAGGATTTCTGGGATGCTTAAATAGCCCTAATATCAGGGAATTCATTTCACTGTCAGTTGTTGGGAGACCCCTGATAGACCAACAATATCATCACCAGAGGACAATGTCCATGCATTTCCAGGCAGACAGCAGCTGCATTATAGACACATAACCACCAGTGGACAGGCATCCGCCGTCTCATTCCCCAAGGCCTCAGCAACAAGCTTCCAAAAGGCACAGGAGGGGGAGAAGGATTGCAAGCTACACATGATCAAAGACAGCCTCCAGCAGGTGGTCGGCACTTACAAATTAAAGTCTAGGGAAAATGGACTCAACTTTATTCGCCAAGTTTTCCTGAGGAAAAAAAAAAATAATGAGGCTCACACTAGAAGGTTCCAGACAGTTTCAGGAAGGCATCCCTGTCTAGAGAGTAGATGTTTACCATTTTCCTCTAAGAATCCCTGCAGCCAGCCGGGGCCCTAGACCACATGCGTAATTATGTCTGTGTGCACATCCAGAAGCCTACAGGACAAAACGCAGAGCCTCCTCCCTCATCGAGGAACAGGAACGGAGGCAGTCTTCACATCACCTCTCTACCAACCCTCTGTCCCATTCATTTTTCAATATTTTTCTCCTTGGTGATAAGCAAAATGTCTTGCACACACTCGGTGCTTTCATAAATTACGTGATGCACTGATGCAAGCCCCTCCCTTCCCAAAGCAGCCAGCCCTGTGGAGAAGAGTGACTCCGTTCATTGCACCCTCCTCCATGAGGCCTCTGTCCCTCCAGCCTGTGGTTTCCCAGCTCCCAGCAGGCCCTGTGTGTCACTCTCTCAGAGCACTGTATCTGTTCTCTGGAGACATAATCTCTTCTGCCGTTGTTTTATGCCATTATTTAGCTTCGTGTATGCAGGCTTCTTTCTAGAGTCTTCTGAGGCCAAGGGACTAAGTTGGATGTCTATTTTAACTCCTCCAATGTGCCAAGTAATGCCATGTAGGGTTGATACTAAGCTGAGACATGCATCCCAGGAACTGAGAGAGTCACACAGACAGATTCCCTTCTGACTTCAAAAATGCTCCAGATGTTCCTCTGTGCTGGGCCAATTCTATCAGAATCCTACTGGTCAACCAGGGGAGAACAAAGACTGAGAGCTTCAATACCTGACTCCTCCTAACCCAGGAGAGAAGCAGTGGAAAGCCCCCAGCACAAGAGTGAACTGTTGCTGCTCCCCTTTGTGAGGCTGAAATACCCCTGTTGTTCCATCTCTTTATGGGCCTGAAGCCTCAGGTTTCATTCATCCCGTCCTTTAAAAGAATTATTGAGTGACTGCCATGTCCCCTGCACTGTGTCAGTTACACGACATTATTTAAATAAACAATTACCCTGTTGGACCCTATGTTCCTCACTCCAGATGCTCTTGACAATGGGTTATAGCTGTAAAGCATGAAAAAACAATCTCAGTTTTTAAAAGCTTTCCTTGGAAAGGCTAAGCAAGAAAAAGATATTAGCTAAAAAGTGGATTTGTTCTCAAGTCACAGAGGATTCCTTAAACCAACACTGTGGCCCATAGAGAAAGTTCCCCTCCAGGATCAGAAGCAGCGTTCACCCGAGCCCAGGTGACCTGGCTGGTTCAGTAGATGGATTCCCATGGCCTTGTATAAAAGGAATGTCATACCCTAGGGTCTTTTTGAAAAACTAAAGTACTGAAAATTTATAGCAGTAACATCTTAAAATACAGAAAAAAAAAATAATAATGATGTGCAACACAGATGTCAGCTATGAGTGCACCATCCAGAGAAAATCTTGGTTAATATTTTGGCATGTTTTCTCTCTTAATCTGTATGTGTTTACAAAATTTGAGATCATTCTTTGTATGTAGTTTGGGTCCAGCTTTTCCACTTAACATAATAGTATAAGCATTCCCCCCATGCTGCTCTCTTATTTTTCAAAAATACCATTTCAAAAAATCTTACAACACTCCAGGGTATGAATGCATCATAATTTACTCTAACTATCCTCTTTGGCTAGTTGGTCAATTTCTGGCCAAAATTTTACATTAAATAACTTTAATGTGTATTGCTGTATATAAATCTTTGTGTGTATCTTTGTTTGTTTCTTTGGACTAGATTCACATAAGTGCAATTACTAGTTCAAAGGGTAAAAATTATTATTAAGGCTCTTGTTATTAACTGCCCCATAGAAAGAAATATTCTGGTCAGTCTACATTTCCACTAATAATGTATATAAGTACCAGTTTCACTGCACACTTGCCAATACGATTTTATCATTTTGGAGTTCCTAGACATGGGTAGTTTAAGACACCAAAGGGACATACACTTTTGATGCCAAAGCATAATAAAAATCTGTGAGACCTTTACTATGTCTTCACATAGAATATACATTACGCACTTTTATGACTTGGGACTCCTTTGTACTTTTAAAAGCGACTGAAAACTCCAAGAGGTTTAATTCACATGAGTTATATCTAATAATATGTGTCATATTAGGAATTACCTCTGAGAAAAGTCCATGTTATTTCTAAATTTGTTTTAAAATAACAATAATAACCCTACTAAGTGTTAACATAAATAATGTCATTTTATGAAGAACAACAACATTCCCCAGAGAAAATCAAGGTAAAAAAAGAAAACTGGGATTCTTTTACATTTTTTATTTGTGTATACAAAAGCTCTTTAACATCTGGCTTCATAAAAGACAACTAGATTCTCCTATCTGTTTCAGCATTCAATCTGTTATGAGAATACATGTGTCATGTAGCTTCCAAAAAAACTAAACTGTATGCTACTTGTGAGAAAATGAGAGTTAAAGTGAAAAGTCACATTTTATTACTAGGAAAAAAATAGTTTTTTTCTTCATTAATCTCCTGAAAAGAGTCATGGAGACTCCCAGGTATCCCAGAGTAGACCACAATGTGGGAACTAATGTTCTATGCCCATCCACCTCCAGGACCCGAGAAAAATGGAACTTAGTCTTTTTTTCTTTAATCTATGGAATTCTCACAAATCTCCCCTCACTTCAAATATTCTTCTCCAGACCCTTTAAAGTCCAACTGCAGCATCCTGCATGAAGCTTTGAATCTACCCTGCCCTCAAGGACCTTTGCTTTCTCTGATTCCCTTGGTTTCTTCTATCTCTGCAGAACACTTAGGCCTGTACCCTCTGATTTCCACAGTCTCTTGCCCCCACCCAAATTGTCAGCTTCTTTAGGTCAAGGGTCAAGATTCTGGCACATACTCAGACTAAGTAAATGATTTCTCAGAAGATGGTCACCCTAAATCACGGTGGCATTTAAGTAACTAACATTTGCATAGTGTTTTACACAGAACATTTTCCTCTGGAAATATTTCACTTTATTCTCAGAATGACCCTCTGACATAGGTATTTCATCTCTGTCATAAAAGTGAAAAAATAGAGACTCAAAGAGGCTAAGTGGCAGTGCTAGAACCTGAATCCAGGTCATCTGATTTTAAATCCCACGTGCTCTACTTCAATACTTGGACATTGGTATAAACAGCAGTTTCACAAGATATCACAAAATAGGGTTTCATTGACTCTCTGTTGAGGGCACCTATATGGATATTTCCTATAAGGTGGCATGTCACAATTAGTAAAAGAGAATATCCAGAGTCAAAATTAGGATAGAATTCCTACTCTCACACTTAATAGCAACATGACACTAGGAATATCTACTGTCTTTTCTGGGCCTCAGTTTCCCTAGCTGTAATAGGGATAATAATTGCCACCCAGCAGGGTTATTAGGAGGAGTGCATTGGAAAATCCACACAATGTAAAGTGCAAGAGCTGACGTAGTTCCAGGCTCTATTTCCATCCCTTCCAATGCCTGTCTTGCCTCCATCCTCTATTTCTCCAGTCTCCCCAGGGAAACAAGAATGGTTTGATGAAATGTAGAGTGGCATCACCTATGGTCTGAACAATCTTACCATTAAACAGAAATATTTTATCCCAGACACCTGAATCTGGCACCTTTGGAACATAGATACTATGGAAGTCCAGGTGAAAACTATAATTGGAAAAATAGGGTGAATATTTTTACCCAAAGACCTTCACTGCAAAGCCGTACAAAAGCCTGCAGGGGTCTTGACACTGAAAGCCGGTCTTCACAGCCACTCTCCTGGACACTCACAGAGTCACTGGAACTCAGCACCTATCATGATAGTACGGACTGGTCCCCTGAGGGAAGGTCGTACTAAATCAGGCAAGTCAAGGGGCTGAGAGGGGTCAGAGGCCTGGTCAAAAGCAGAGTTCCTCTCAGATAGTTAACACAGCAGGGATGGCAGGAATGTGACCCTATTGTGATCCTATTCCCTAGAGAGCCTGGAGGTGAGGGAGCAGCCTGGAGAGGACCATGGGCAAGGGAGCTCAAGAATGCTATGAAACAAAACTCTAACTTGAGCATTCTGAAGCCCCATTAAGTTCTGTTCTATTAGGTTTTGGGAGTCTTGTTACAGACCCTCTTTTGTTTCCAACTAAAAACAATGCTTCACGGTTTCTCATTCCAATGAGAGGTTTGGAATCAATGACCTCAAAAGTTCCTGCCATCCCAACACTCTGCGCATCTGATCCAATTCCAAATGGCTTCTGGCTAATTCCAAAATGCAGAGTTATGCTCCCACGATGCAAACCCCTCATCACTGAGAGGCTACCAAGTTCCTGCAAAAAGGCATAAACTAGAGTAATGTCTCTGGACTAAGCACACAGCTGCCCAAAGGTTGGCCAGCCTGGGGACCACTAATCTAGGCACCAACAGGAACACTGTCAGGAAGAATCACAAGGTTTGGGGGAGACATGGCCATTTCTCATTAAATAGCTAGAAAGCAGGACATGAGCGAGTCCTGAAGGCCAAGGGCTAAAACACATCATTCAAAACCCCAAATCTGGGGCACCAGGAAATGGTGCTCAAAATGACATAGCACATCAGTGACATTTTGATGTAGCCTTTCCCTGGAGAGCCTGGAGGTGAGGGAGCAGCGTGGAGAGGAAGATGGGGAAGAGAGCTCAAGAATGCTATTACGCAAAACTCTGTGAGGACAAGAACCCTATGAAGTCTCCAGTGCTTACTCCCTGGCACATGGCAGGAACTCAATCACTATTTTAAAATAAATAAACAGTAGATAAGTAGGAAGTCGTTAGACCAACTGCGGTAGACTAGTAGTTAACAAGCTTTAAAGTCCAAGACAGGATTTCAAGACCTGGATCCACCCTTTACTAGTCCTGTGGTCCCTTAACCTCTTCAAACTTCAGTGTTCTCAACTGTAAAACGTGCACAGCTGCCTAAACTAAGCACCACTTGAGGCTATTGGAGAATTCAGTGAGGACATGCATGCAAAGCAATTATCTCCACGTCAGGCATATCACAGTACTTCATAAGTAGTGGCCATTATGAAGATGAGGACAATAACGGCAACAGAGCCAATGGTAAAGGTGATGACAACATTTATTAGCAACAGAGAAGATTAAAGGAAAGAAAATGAAGAGGTGGGCTTTGAAGAAAAGCCTGATTATTAGAAAGCCAAAGGAAGACAACGAGTGTGTCCAAAGGCTTGGAACCTGGAAAATGCAAATATTTTCAGGAGATAATTAAGGAAAATGGTCAGACCTGAATGAAATGTTCTTACATAGGGGAAATAAGTTCAGATAAGCAGAAAAGACTAGGTGGAAGCTCTCAAATGCCTGCTAATGAGTGTGAGCTATAAGAAATGAAGACCTCAAAGCTCTTTCCTAAATTTTGTATTGGTGTATCATAATTATACATAATGGCTGGATTCATTATGCAATATTTGTACATGCAAATAACACAATTTGATCAACTTCATTCCCCTCTATCTTCTTTTTGCCTCTATTATTATCATTATCATCATTATTATTTTACTTAGTGCATTATAATTCTGAGTAAAATGAGATCCATTGTGGTATATTTATACATAAACAAAGAACTTAGAAGATGGAAAGACATTCCATTTTCTTGGATATGCAGAATCAATATTATCAAAATGGCCATATTACCAAAAAACAATATACACATTCAATGCAATCCCCATCGAAATATCAAAGATATTCTCCACAGAACTAGAAAAAAAATCTGTCTTAAAATTTATATGGGAGAATAAAAGACCCAGAATAGACAAAATGATTACTAAGCAGTAAGAGTGATGCTGGAGGCATCTCAATAACTGCTCTCAAATTATATTACAGAGCTACTGTAATAAAAACAGCATGATATTAGCATAAAAACAGACATAAAGACTAATAGAGTAGAATAGATGACACAGAGACAAATCCACTTAATTACAATTATCTGATCCTTGAGAAAGGTGTCAACAACATGTTAGATAAAAGATAGCTTCTGAAACACATGGTGCTATCCATATGTAGAAGAACAATTCTAGATCCCTATCTCACTCTGCAAAAAATCATCTCAAAGTGGATCAAAGACCTAGGAATTAGGCATCAACTTCCTTAATAAGATCTCAAAATGTCTTGAATAGGGAACGCAAAACCTGTGTGGAAAGACTAACCTCTCGAGGGTGTGTATGATGGTTTGGTGATGCATGTCCTCCCAGAAGTAGAAAGACTGGTCAGGGATACATCGCATTAGCCCAAGAAACAATAGATTGTAAGAAACGAAAACGCATGAGAGAGAAGAAATGCCATCTGTTCACTAGACTTGGGCAGAGGTGAAGAAAGATGGGGAAAATAATTTCCAGAAGCCAAGCCCGAGTGCCTGGGAGAACAGTGTCACCATTAACAGAAACAAGAGTGGAGCCAACATCTTGGTTGCTGATGGTAAACTGACTTTGAGGACAAAGAAAAATGTCCTGGGCTGGGATTCCTAAAATCAAAGGCTGAGTCTGAGATTGGGAAGCTCAGGAATCACTGAAGGAGTACTCTCAGGCAGAAGCTATAGGGAGAGAGGGAGGCAAGACAGGGAAGCCACATGGATGTGGCTTCATGTAAAGTCATGCCCACAGGGAACTCAGGGCACATAACCTCCCCACATGCTTCTCCCTCTGCAAGGAGAGGGGCCCAGGGCTTTTGTGGCCCATTTCAACTACTGATTGGTCATCCTAGATAGAGGAAAGTGGTGACCTCTGGAGAAGGTCACAGCACTCACAGCAGCTGACAGATGAGTAAAGAGAACATTAACCTAAGGCGGTGCAGCTAAAACACAACATGCGTCTACAGTTATTATGACGGTCAGCATTAGGATGATGGCGAGATGTTCCAAGATACTGGATGGATGGAAGAAATCAACTGTGGGCAACTACAGTTCTCAGCTGCGGTACAACCTCTGTCCAGGAGTGTAATTCCCTGCCCCTCCATTTCCTGACCTACTTTGTGGAAGCAGCCGAAAGCTAAGTAGTTGTCATTTTCTGGGTTATCAACATGGGCCATGCAATTCATCAGAGGTGCAAGAGCATAAAAGAAAAGTTAGGTGAGACTTTCTAAAAATGGGAAAAGTTAGGCAGTTTCTATATTAAGCACTTGAATATGGATGAGAAAACCTGGAACGGATGCTCCATTTCTTCTGGCTCTGACATTCACTGCTAACTCATGTATCCCTGGACTGGGTCCCGCTCTACTGAATGTGGCCTACCTGAAATGCTATTCTAACGTATCTCGGATGAGATGAGTCAAGGCTTCCTTATTATATGGCAGGAGTCTCCCTCAAAATGCGTATGTAAATCTGCAAGTTTTAATGTGCCAGGTAAGCTGCACTATCTATTTAAGAGCTAAATACTAAAACCCATAATAGAGAATCACATCCCAACGTGCATTTCCTCTGAAATATCAGGCCTGTGCCACATAAAACATGCTTATATTTTATATTTTATACATGCTTTGACCCAGAAATCCATCAACAGATGTTTAGTGAGTGTCTACAGTGTGAAGGGCACTATGCTAGATGCTAAAAAAATTCAGCACATCTTGAGAATAGTAAATAGACATTCTGGCTAGAGAACGAGGTGAAGGCAGGAGGACTGCGGGTGCATTTCAGAGACTGGGTGCGTTTCACTGGGGTAGCTAACTGCAGTAGCCAACACCACCAGCATTTCAGTGGCCTAGCGCCATGTTGGCGTGTTTTTCACATTCTGCTTCCACTAGATCTGAGGAATTCCCAGCTGGAATTGTGGATGGGAAAATAAGTGAACATGAAGAGTGATAAAGTGTTAGGGCCAGATATAAAAGTGGCATCGATCAGGTTGAGCCTCCTTCGATCAGCCAGATTTCAGTCACATGGCTACACCTAAGTCAAGGAGGCTGACAAACAGTCTAGTTGTTTTCCCTGGGTAAAAGGGAAACAGGTTTAGGGATTATATTGATTGGTCTCCACCCCAGGAACATATTGTTAAGATTGAAGAATTTTGAAGTTAGAATTTTGTCTTACACATAATAGAGCAGCTAATGATTTACTATCCCCCAAGAGATTTTGAAATAATATAAGATACCCGGAAATACATCCCACCCACCAATAGAAAAGGAACTATGATCTGTGGAATATCTACAACTCATTCATTCACTAAATATTTATGCAGTGACTGCAAACTGCCTTATACTATTCTGTTTAATTTTTTTTAGTTGTAGATGGATGCAATACTTTTATTTTATTTATTTATTTTTATGTGGCACTGAGGATTGAACCCAGTGTTTCACATGTGCTAAGCAAGCACTCTACCACTGAGCCACAACCCCAGCACCCTGACACTATTCTTGATGCTCAGAATGCCACCCTAAAAGAAAACAAAGAATGTCTTGGGCACCTTATATTAAGTATTTTACTTTTGTCTCAATATTTCAAGTAAAGAACTGGGTCAGAGAGGCCAAGTGATGTGCTAAGGTTTACTTATTTATAAAGGCCAAAATGAGTGTCTGAAACCAGGTCTCCTTGCCTTCAGAACTCAGTCAGACATACTAACTCTCAGGAAATTCTTTACAGAGCCAGCAAGACTGGCTGCCTGAAACAAACAACAACCCAGCACTAAGGCAGGCTCTTAATGGAGCTAAGGAGCAGAAGTACAACTAAGGAGATGGACCCTCTGATTCCCTCCTATGCCAAAAGCCTCACATGGGACTAAGGGAGTATGAGAAGTCAGAATGGGCTGCAGATCCTGCACCCCTGCTCTCAGTGGCTGAGGAACCATTCAAATCACAGGGGCCAGAGCAAACCTTGCTCAAAGCACTCCATTACCTCAACCTTGTTGCCTGCAAGGAACATCATGTTCGGCACTCACAGAGGAAGATAAAACAGAGTGCTCTCTCTAGCTCTGTCACCAACCTCTAAAATTACCCTGTTGTTCCATAATTCACCAAACCATATATGGATGAGAAAGTCATTTGGTTGGATATACAGGATTAGTTCCAAAGCAATTAAAATCCTAGATGAAAATTCAATGTGAAAATTCTCTTGCCCTTCAATTTTTTTAATTGATTTTATTTTTTAAATACATGACAGCAGAATGCATTGTAATTCTTATTATACATACAGAGCACAATTTTTCATATCTGTTTGTATATAAAGTATGTTCACATCAATTCATGTCTTCATACATGTACTTTAGATAATGATATCCATCACATTCCACCATCATTGCTAAATACCTGCCCCCTCTCTTCCCCTCCCACCCCTCTACCCTATCTAAAGTTTGTCTATTATATATACACAAGGGAATATTACTCAGCAATAAAAGAGAATAAAATTATGGCATTTGCAAGTAAATGGTTGGAGTTGTAGATGATAATGCTAAGTGAAGTTAGCCAATCCCCAAAAGACAAATGTTTTCTCTGATATAAGGTGACTGACTCATAGTGGGGTAGGAGGGGAAGCATGGGAAGAATAGACAAACTCTCTTGCCCTTCTAGAAAAAAAAAAAAAACCTTTATAACTTCAGCTCTTTGTGAATAGCCTTTTGAAGCATTTAGTAGAGCTGCTCTTAATGGCTAGATATGCTAAAGTCTCTGATCTCAAAAATGTTCCCCAATAGCCTGTCAGGGCCCCAAACTTCTTGTCTAAATATTCATTCCTTCCAGTTAATCAATATGCATTAATTATTGTTACCATTTTGGTGGCAAACCCCCAGAAGGAAGTTAAATGCTCAATGCCTTCATGTGAATTATTTTATTAGAGAACTGTTTTGTATGAGGGCAGGAACTTAGAATGGAATGCAATATGATAGACTCAGACTTTTCCCTCTTGGGCAAACTGTCTGAAAGAGTTAATTTATTCCTGTTCCTAAGGCCCAACAAAGCTGTGAGTGCTTTGACGTCCTCAGGAATGAGAGTTCAGCTCAGCTTTGCACATTAAATGTACCAGCCAGCCCTTAATTGGCCTCACTGTGTGGACAGCATCCAATAAAGAGCCCTGCATACTACAGGGCCCAGTGCTAAACCATCACCTCCCCTAAACTTGCTTTTCATCATTGCAGACATAATCCCTGGTACCTCTGACCAGGGTAGAATAAACCTTTTCTGTACAGGGCAGATAGTGCACTTTTAGGCTCTGTGGGATCTATGGTCTCTGTGAGAGGAATTCAGCTCTGCCACTGTAGCACAAAAGCAGCCATAGACAAATGTAAACAAAGGAGGATGGCTGAGTTTCAACCCAACTTTGAGCTCATCTTCACTTTAAAGTGTTACAATGCACTATTCACGTATTATTCCAACCATTTAAAAACATGAAAACTATTCTGAGCCCACTGGGGGATACATAAACAAGAGTTAGGCTAGAGTTGGCCTGTGAGCCACAGTCTGCTGAAGCCTGCCTTCAGGCCCTGCCTACTTGCTTCATCCCTGAGATGGGCTCCCATTACCTCTTGGATCACACAACTGCTCTCACTGAAGTGGCAGCACCAACACTCCACTTTCCTCTTAGACCAAAATCTGCGCTCACACATGCTCACACAGTTCTGCCTTCCTAGAGCTGCCTCTCCCCTCAGCCCAGGGCCTTTATCCTGCTTGGCATCTGTCCTTGGTGACTGGCATGCTCCCTTGATTTAGTGGCAGTACATCAAACAAAAGAGCTGCCAAATGCTGTGACTCTTCATGCCTTAAAAGATCTGCAGCGTAAGGATGGCCAAGCTGCACTTACCCAATGGCTGAGCACTCCACCTCCCACATGGATGATGCCCAAGCTGGGCTTCTTCCAGAAGGGGACGGGAAGGATCCACCACTTTATTTCCATTGCCACATACCAGTGAGGTACCATGTGTCCTACAAAGAAGAGACTAACACCCCCAGCAGGGGAAGAGGCACCAAATCCATCCTGTCGGCGCAATCTGGCCAGCCCAGGGGGTTATAATGCTGCCTAAAGCAACAGTTTACCTCCAGGTTGGAAAATGGCAACAATAAAAAAAACAGAAAGAAAAAATGAGATCTCACTAGATAGATGACTCCCAGCATAAAGGGATTCTACCTAAAGGGAAATGGAAGAAAAAATACTTATGTATTATATAGAAAGATAGAGAGATATTATCTTCTTCTCCATCACATATTTTGAAGTTACCAATCTATGGGTTCTATTTATTCCCATTGGAGGAAAAAAAAAACAAAAACCACTGAGATTGATGAGCAGTGTTGTTTATTTATAATCCAGGAACTCTCCTCATACCATATGGTTGGGAAATTTACAGAGAGACAAAGTGAGAGGAAATTGCCTGCTTAATTCAAATGGCCTTGGCAAAGCTAGCAGGCAGGGAGAGCACCCAAACTCTGCCCCCAACACATGTGTAAGCCTGTCCAGAGGTGGAGGCATGCACACAGAGGAGCAGAGGGAGCCCCTGTCTGGGCAACAAAGCCACAGCTCAGTGCAATGAGTCCAGTGGAGGGGTCTGTGTCTTTGCTCAGCACAGATGCAGACACATAGGAACAGAATGGAATGGAAAGTGGAGCTGAAAACTGCCCAAACCGTAATGTTCAGGCCAGGTAAGCAAGACACACAAGGTTTGAGAACTCATAGGAAGGAAGCTCACACCAGTCTCTCAAATACCTCTGATACATTTTCTCATCCCAGTGCCAAAGGGAAGTAGAAAGGAATTTCTGAGTCAGTCTCCATTGCCCAGTCTTGGAGCTTTGCAAAGACAGGTACTACTCACTGCCCTTAAGGGGACAAATACCTACAAGTACATACTGGGTGGTCACTTTCTTCTGTTAATTTCAGTTTAATGACGAAAGGGAAGAAGGAACACACTGGGATTAAAGACTATAAATCAAATGAAAACAGTGTCCCGATGTGGAAATGGAGAAGAATGCAAACAATAAAAATAACACCATGAAGCTGGAGATGGAGTCCAGTGGTAGAACACTTGCTTAGCACCTGTGAGGCCCTGGGTCTCATCCCCAGCACTGGGGGGAAATGGCATGGTTGGTCAAAATAGAGGGAAGCCCCAGCCCAAGTACAACCTCTTTGAGGAAGCCCTCCCTGACAGCTCCTGTGCAAGAATCCCATCATGCCCTAAGTATCCAGAGCCCACGGGGACTATCCATGCCACATCCAGGTCCTACACCTGCTGCCTGTAGAGTTAGTTACCTTTTATTGCTTTTTTGTTTGTTTGTTTCTTTTTCTTTTTCTTTTTCTTTTTGATTGTTTTGGGTTTTGCCTTTGAGGTTTGGGGCTTGTTTGTTTGTTTTGATATGGGATCTCATGTTACCCAGGCTGATCTGGAGCTTCTAGAATCAAGTTATCATCTTGCCTCAGTCTCCCAAGTAGCTGGGACCACTGACCTTTGCCACCACATCAAGCTGCCTTTTAATATGCATGCGGCTGCCCCTCTGTTTCATCTCCCAAAATATGTGGATGACTCCCAAAATTTATCCAGCCCTAGCCTTTCCATGAGCTGCAGTCCTATATTTCCAAATACTATACAATGAACTTCTGCCGTTTCAATTCCAGGATGCTCAAACAGAGCTCATCACTTCTCCCATCACAGCTCTCTGGCACCTTCTCCTCCCTCCCTTCCTCCCTCTTCCTCTTCCACTCCCTACTTCTGATAATGGGGCCAAACCCTACATTTCCCTCTAGTACAAAGCATTAGAATTATCATGACTATTCTCCTCTCCTTCACCTCTGATATCTTCCAAGTCCTCTTAGCTGTCAAACTAAAATACTTTGTGCATCGGTCCTTCTCTGTCCCCTGCACAGCCCAAGTTCAGTACGACTGGCTGTGGGACAGGCTGTCTTGGAATGCTCTGATGCTCCCCTCACTTATTGTCCCATCCTTGAACATCCTCCTCCTCAGTGCAGGCTTCGCCGTGGTGCCAAATCTGCTTTCCTAAAGCACAGCTATGAGCAGAAAGTCATTTTCCAGCTCAAGAATTTTCATGGTTCCATATTTCCTGTAAAATATAACCCTCTGATGCAATACCCTGGCTTCCCTCTCCATCACCACTTCGCATTCCCAGACCAGGATGCTGCACACAGCTGAATCTCACCCACCATTCAGTGACGAAAGGAATGGTGGATGAGAGTACTGAGAAGAGCCATGCTTTTATTCTTTTCTTCTATGGCTTTTGGAGAGAAACACTGCAATCGAGAAGAAGCTGTGGGCTTATAAAACTGACCTGATTTGACAGTTACAAGTGTGTAAAACAATGATAAGAAAGCAAGAGGTAGAGGGAAGAAAGATTACACCAGAGTTCATTGACAAAAGAGAAGAAGCCCCATAAGTCAGCAATCATAATAATTAAGAGCAACTTCCCCAAAAAGTCTATGGACAGAATGGGCAAGTTGTGCAGAAGTAATTTATGGACAGGGAGTAGACACAGCTAAACAATGAAATGAACTCATCGGTTAGGAGTGTTGCAGAAAGGGAGGAGGGAACAGGTGCTGGAGAGAGGCATAAATTTTCTACAGGAGAAAACCCAGGTCCTTATCAGAACGGATGAGGAAGAATCTCAGAAGAGCAGAAGGCTGACCAGACTGCTAAGTGTGGCAGGGCTTGCCTGAGAAGGAAATAATTGGAAAAGCAAGGAGCTGCTCATCCTGCCATGGAGACTTCCTTTCAAAATGCAGAGCAGGTACAGCAAGGAGCCTTAGGCATCTGGAAAGAAAGGAGCCCTAATTCATAAAAACAGACTCTCCAAGAGTACCAGTTAAAGGTCTCACATCAAGGGACTGGGTAACCAAAATCAGTCAAGGCCCAAAAGAGAGTAAGTAGGACAAAAGATGTTGAAAACAGCAGCACGTGCCTTTGATATAATAGTTCCGAAGTCAGAAAATCATACTACAAGTTGTATCAAATTGCAGTGAACAGGGGTGATTGTTCTGATCATCAAAGGTGACGAAGCAGACAGCATGAGGATTGGATGGAAGAAGACATTGTCATGTATCATGCCATGCCCAGAATGAGGTTATCCTTTGTACTTAGCAATGCACAAGAGGCTGACTCACTGCCCTTGCAGATGAGTATCTCCATCAGTCTTGGGTTATGAAACTATCTTATCAATATGAATCCGAGCAAGTGTAAACTGAATACCTGCCCATTGTTCTTGGGACCCAAATCAACTCGTCCATGAGTGATAAGGCAAACAAAGTCCAGGCTCTGATGAGACTCACATTGAAAAGTGGGAGATAGACAATGAACTAGTGCACTAATAAGTGAGTTCAAATCCTTGAAGCACAATGAAGGAAGTAAGCAGGAACTATGATGGAGATAGGGAGAGGGCCACTTCTTCTAAGAAGAGAAGCCTTCCAGGCTGGACCTGAGAAGCGGAATCCTGCAGAGAGTGAATCAAAGAGCTCTGCAGTGGGAAAGGTGTGTGGAAGGGTCCTGAAACAGGAAAGAGGTCTACTGGATTAAAGAAAGGCAGAAAGGCTGGGTGTGATGTCGGACACCTGTAATCCCAATAACTCATGAGGCTGAGGCATTAGGATCACAAGTTCAAAACCAGCCTCAGCACATTCCATTGATATAATAGTACTGAGAAAGGCTATGATTCCAAAAGATGTGTGTGTGTGTGCAGGGGTAGGGGAGGGTGGTTGGAGGTGTATCTCAGTTGAAGAGTGCCCTGGGTTCAATTCCCATTCTCTCAAAAAATGAATGAATGGAAGGCAGGTAAGAAGGTAGGCAGGAAGGCTGGGGTACAGGGATCAAGGTGGAGGGAGGCAAGTGACAAGAACTCACTATGTGGCACAGCCTGGAGTTCTGAAACAGGAGAACACAAATCAGGAGGAAGGAACTGGCATGTACAAGGTGCCTTTTTTGTCTCAAGCATTTGGAGAGATACTTTTCAATCACAGCCTCTTTCTTGGCCTACAGAAGATTACAGAAAGAACTAACATGCATGAAACAGAATATTCAGTCATGGTGGAGATTGAGTTTATTTTTCTTTGTTTACTTTTTTACATTTTTATTGGTGTATTATAGTTGTAGTATATATATATATATATATATATATATATATATATATTGATGTGTGTGATTGTGTGTGTGTGTGTGTGTGTGTGTGTGTGTGTAAAGTTGTTACCTGTTCATAATACATACAATATAATTCGGTCTGTATCACTCCCCAGCACTTCCCCCCCTCCTTCCCACCTCCCACTGCCAGTTCCCTTTCCTCTAGTGATCTCCTTTGATTTTCATTAGATTAACCCTCTCATCTTTCTTTTCATTTTTCCCTCTCTATCTTCCACACATGAGAGAAAACATATGACCCCTGATCTGAGTTTGGATTATTTCACTTAACACAATGCTCTCAAGTTCCATTCATTTTCCTGCAAATGACATAATTTCATTCTTCTTTATGGATAAATAAAACTTCATTGTGTACATATACAACATTTTTTTATCCATCAATCTGTTGATGGATATCTAGGCTGGTTCCATTTGGCTACTGTGAATTGTGCTGCTATAAATATCAATATGCATATATCACTATAGTATTGTGACTTTAATTCTTTAGGATAAATACCAAGGAATGGTATAAGTAGGTCATATGGTGGTTCCATCTCTAGTCTTTTAAGGAGTCACCATACAGATTTCCATAGGGGTTGTCTAATTTACAATCCTACCCAACAGTATAAAAGAATTGCTTTTTCCTCCACATCCTCTTTATCCAGAAGAAATGGAGATAATTTTCTCGGTCTTGGTTTGGTAAGAATTTGGGGATAAGGTACAATTTCACTTTGCAACCTCAGCCAAAATAATATCTAATCCCACTACCCTAGTGCATCACCCTGAACAGCTGCACTGAGCTGATTCATTGTTACCAAGTTCCTGGTATACTTAAACTCTAGGTTTCAGGACCTTGAAGGGATATTTTTAACCAAACTGGATTTTTCTTAAAGGGATATACCAATAACTCAGTACCTTTTTAAAACTTTAAACAATATAAAGTTGTAAAACTGAAAATAAGAATCTTCACAGGTATTCATGTAGACAGTCTGCATCTTCTTTCCAGGGTTTACCATCCCATGTACCCCCACAAAAAATGTATTTAACAAATAAGGATGAAGAGAAGAGGCAGGAATTCCCTGAGATTCTTCCTTGTATTATTTAAATCCTGTCTTTGACAACCCAAGAGCCTAATCATGACCTTTGTTTTGTTTGTTATCATTTTACTAACTTCTTTCATAAAACATTTGTTCACACACTGATAGGCGTTCTGAAATGACGATTCTGAAAGTCCTTCTAATTAGAACATTTTCTAACATTCTTTTCTTGGTCTCTTCGATTATAATTTCCTCTGAATTCTTAGACTTTATGTGCAACAAATATAATTTTGACAGTCTTTAATTAAAAAAATGTCTTTATTAGTGCTTTACAGTTATACCTAAAAGTTGAGTTCATTTTGATCTAATCATACATGGAATAGTACCTTTGGAGGTAGGAATCTCCGTGTGTGATATGACTGAAAATACCCAAAAATGGAAGAAAGAGATATGGAACCCATTGTCAGTTCTGTCATTAATATGTTCAAGTAAATTTTAGATATTACAGTCACCCTTCTTGACCTTGGTTTTATCAGTATGAAATAAGGCATAGTTATTTCTGATTCTACACAAGATGGAGACTGAATTTACCTTCCCACATGAAACAACATCAGATAAAGTATATGAAACAATAATTTTTGTGTCTTTAAGCAACAGGCAATCAAAGAGAGGGACTTCCAGGGATGGGAAATAAAAGAAGTAGGCCTTAGTGCCCCAGACCACTGCAGGGAGCAGGTTTTTAGGCTGCAAGCATGGAAAGAAAATTAAATAAAACCTTATAATCTCTCCAAGTAAAGTAGATGGCACAGAGGAGACTGGGCAGGAAAAGGTAACTAGAGTTTGCAAAGGTAAGTAAGTTTTCAAGAAATAGCACCAGAGAAGAGACAACAGCAAAAGTGCAGAGAATTCTGGACACATGAGAAGATTCCCCCCCCCCCACAAGTTTCCAGCTGAGTATTAATCAGTGTATGCATATGAAAATTACCCAAGGTCAGGACAGAGGGTCACTTGAAAAAATTAAAGAGAACGACTGAAGAAGCTCACACAGGGCCAATAACAGTTACTGTTTCCATCAGAATAAATCAGGGTGAATCAGAGAGAAAACCTCAGGAAAGCTCTGTCTGTTGGGTAAAATTAACCCTAAACAAAAAATACTTTCCTGATTGCACTTTTAAATCGTTTAAAACAACACCTAAAGGAACTCAACTATTTCCAAGTTGTTTAACTTGTAACTTAACAAAGTCAATTAACTTTATATCACAGAACAAAGCTAATCATATTTATAAGAATTCAAAAATGTCCAGTATCTACCAAAATATTTAATCACATTTAATAAAAAAATTATATGGCATACACAGAAACAGAAAAATTCAAGCATAATGAGAAGAAAAATCAATCAATCTAAACCAGTAATTCTCAACTGAGGCTAATTTTCCACCACCTCTAACCTAGGAATATTAGTCAAATTATGGAGAAACTTTTAATTGTCATGACAGAAGATACTACTGGATCTAGTGGGTGGAGGTTAGAAATTTTACTAAATATCCTATAATTAGTCATTCCAAAATGTCAGTATTTCCACTGCTGAAAAATCTTATTCTAAACCAATTAAGAAATGATACAGGTCATTAGTTAAAAAAAATAAAAGTTATCAAAAATTTATATGTTCCAGAAGAACATACATATGTTCAAGATATAGAACATATTGATGTTTGAGGACCTAGAGAAAAAGTATACTTGTTAAGTAGAGATATGAAAAATATAAAAAGGACACAAACCCAACTTCCAGAGGTAAAAATTATAATACATGAGATGAAAAATGCACTAAATGGGATTAATGGCAAATTGGACATTGCAGAAGAAAGTTAAGAGAAATGAAAGCAAAGCAATACAAACTATCCAAAATGGAACATAGAAAAAAAAACTGGAAAAGAATTAACAAAAGTTAAATGTGCTGTAGAACAACATCAAGAGTAATCAGAGTCTCCAAAAGAGGGAGGAGGGAAAACAGAAAAAATATACAAAGGAAATAATGGTTGATCATTTTCAAAATACAGTGAAAACAATAAGATGAAGTCCAAGAAGTACAAAAAAAAAAATTCCAAGCACAAGAATCATGAATAAAACATCAAAGCACATCATAATCAAATTTCTTAACACCCGTGATAAAGACATAAAGATGCAGGAAAAAAAAAAAAGATATGTTACATAGAGTGGAACAAAGATAAGATGATAGCAAGAAATAATGCAGATGAAAAGAAAGAACATTTTTTAAATAGTGAAAGGAAAGAAAAACTGTCTATCAAATTCTATACCTAGCAAAATTCTCTTTGATAAACAAAGGCAAAATTAAGGCTTTCTCAAAAATAGCTGAATTTATCACGTACATGCCTACACTACAAGAAGTTTAAAAGAAGTCCTTCAGACAGAAGTAGAATGGTGGCAGATAAAAATCTGGATCTAAACAAAGGGAAGAAAAGCACCAGAAATGGTAACTGCATGGGTAAACAGAAGTCTTTCTTTAAAAGAAAAACAATGGTTTAAATAAAAAGTAATAACAATGTTTGTGAGATTTAATATGCATGGAAACAAAATGCATGCCTATAATGGCCCAAGGACTAGGAAGGGAAAATGTCAATCAATATATTTTCCAAGGTCCCTGTACCATATGAGAGGTGGTAAATGTGATGTGAATCGAATCTATGACAAGTTAAAAATAAGTATCACAAACCTGAAAGCAGCCCCTAAACTAATATAATAAAGTTATATTCCAATAAGCCAAAAAGTAGAATGGAATAACAAAAATATTCTATTCAAAAAGAAGGCAGAAAAAAATGAAATATAAAAATAAATAAGAAGGCAATATACTTGAATCCAAACCCATCAATAATGAAATTATATATAAATGGTCTCAACATTTCAATTAAAAGGCAAACACTGTCAGTTTGGAGAAAAAGGAATGACCCAATTATATGGTGTTTACAAGAAGCACACTTGAAATATAAAAAACACAAATAGGTTAAAAGCAAAAGAATGGAAAAAGATGTACCTATCAAAAAAAAAAAAAAAAGCCATAGTGGCTATACCAATATCAAGAAAGAGTTCATGATGATAACATGTTCAATTTGTACAGAAGACATAAACTTAACATGAATACATCATCTACTAACAGATCTTCAGAAAATATGAAGTAGAATCAGGCACAGGCAAGGTGAATATTCAGCCATAATTATATTAAATAACTGAGTTTGGCAAATGGCTATTGCTTCAAGGCCCTCAAATGTCTCCCAGATGATCTCAGTAACTACCTCCAAATTTTCCCTAAACTTGGAAGCTGAAATCCAGCACCTATACAACACAGAGCCTCTGACACTTCTTATCCTTTAACTATTCACTGCTTGGATTGATTGGTTCCATACCAGACGTATAGTTCAGTTTTTAAATATTACCTCTGGGCTTAGATGAAAGTAATGTCCAGATTTCCTTCCATTTCCAAGGTTTTATCATAGCGTTTATTCCACTTAGCTCAACACAGAAAAAAAAAATTGTGTACTAAGTGGAGATGGTTAAAAATAAATAAGAACGAATAACATCCTTCCATTGGTAGCACATGTAGAAAACATGGGCCTCTTGCAATGGAACTCGTGGCATTTCTTATTGCACACCAAAGTCTGGTGCTTGGCAGTTAAACAGAATTAAGCTCAGTTCTTGGGATCAGCCAGCATGTGAGTCTCTTAGTCCAACTACTTGGCCAGTCACTTTGTTCCAGTGGTAGGTTGGGATTTATAGATTTGATTTCAACGTTTAATTTTCAGTTTTATTCTCAGCAGCAGGGGAATAAAAGTCAAAGTAAAAGCGTTTAAAAGAGGTTAACTGTTACAATTGTATGAGACTCTAAAAAGTGAAAGTAAGGGGACTGGTTTTTACAATGCTCACTAAAAGAAATCTATGATGTCTCAATGCTGCAAGCAAGAGGAAAAGAGGTCCCAGGGGAGAGCCCAGTTTCCCAGCTGCCTTCAAACCAGCAGACCATCAACCTGCACTCTTAGAAGCACTCTCACTCATCTCACACTGTCTCCATGGTCTTGGGCTCCCCATCCCCCTGGAAGGCACAGGGGATAAGGAAGGTAGCTGGCCTTAGGGTGAAATGTACCAGCATCTGCCCTTGGACACTTGGTACAGATGTGGTCATTGCAAATCATCACAGATGTGGCAGAGCTTAAAACATCCATAGAAGCATGAGCAAAAGAATAAAGGAACAATGATGAGGAATTAGTGAGCATAATTCTCAAAAGTGGTACAAGGTGGAAACAATCCAGCTCTCTGTGAGATCCAGTTGCAATTTTGGAGAGAACTGCCACCACCAGCCCTTGGGATCTGAGGCAGAGAGGATCCCAGAGTGAGCATCAACCCTGATTCAGCATTGCAATTCCACACTTCCCTACACTGGACTCTTGTCTGGGGGCTGCAGTTTCTGAAAAACGCTCAAATAAGAAACTCTAAACCCTCAAGGGGATCTTTAAAGCCCTCTGACATCTCTGTTTTCCCAACTCCATGCCAGTAACTGCACTGTTGACTATTCCTCTGCACTTGCTGCTTATTTCTGACCTCAAGTCTTGGCTCGTCATTTCTCCTTCTGGAATTTCCTCCATGCCTGCTCTATGTCCAGCTCTTTCTTATCCATCCTTTCAGGCCTAGCTCAAACTACCTGTACCCAAGGATCTTCCTAGCCATTTCAGCTCACAATTATCATTTTTTATACTGAGGTCTTTTCACATTTACGAACTAAAAAGTGGCTATGCCATTTGTGCACAAAGAGTTTTAAATTTTCATATAAGCACCACTTATGCGAATCTTTTGTCTCCCCAACTAAATCATAAATTCATGCAAAAGAGACACTCTAAAAATGAATTATTTTCCCTACTATGTCGAGCAAGGTATTCACTAAATTACTTGCTGAATGATAAAATGTGAATCCCTAGGACTAGCCAAATACTCCCACATAAATATTCCTTTTGGAAAACTTTTTTGCAACTAGTACTGCAACTGAGCTCACAGACAGGAAAGTGAATAGCCTGTGTATGTTCCAATGAGATTACTCAAAAGAGTGGAACCAAGAAGTTGGTGAGGAAACTGGGAAAAAAGAAAAAAAGTATCAAAGCCTGAAAACTGTCACCATCGATAAAAGAAAAGCATTTTATTCAGGAAATCTATGGAAAAATATTTTCCCTGCTTTCTTATAAATTTTACATATTAATTTAAATGAATAATAAGGTGGCAAGCAGGTTCTGCCTTGCAAGACGTTTCCCATTAATGTGCTGGTGACTTTGAAAAAGAGTCTAATTCCACATCTGTGTTTAGGAGAGAATATTTATATGTATATAAATATACAGATGTATATGTATACATAAAATGTGAATATGCATATAGTTAAATATTATTACACATTATGTGCCTACTGTATATGCTATTGTATAGACTGCTTGTTATATGTATACATATAAATTTTTATGATTTATTTATAATGCTTATGTGACATCAAGAGAAATTCCATGCATCTGCCTATTCTGAACACATATGAACATATATAAAACTGCCCATGGGTTTACCATTATTCATATGATAAAGATATTCAATTGCAATTTCTAGGAGATTTGAAGAGAGAAACATGCCTTAAATAAGAAAATTTCAGAATGTCTGCTGAGAGTTAAGAGATCAAATAGATTCTCCTGTTTCTGTACATGGATGACCAATCATTGTGTCTGACATTCTCCCAAATAACAGCCTCCATCCTCATTACCTTGAAAAAAGCCATTGACCAAGTTAGTCTTACTAGAAAAAATATTAAAGGTAAGTTTAAAGATCAAGGAACATGGAACCAAGAGGTACAAATTCTAATCCTGATTCAGACACTGTCCAGAAGTATATCTATCACCTGATACTTCTGGTACCCCAGTTTTCCAATCTGTCAAAAGGGATGGCTACAATGTCTTTTCTGGCTCTGATATTCTTGCTGTACTCTGAGTATCACCAAATCCTCACTAATAAAGAACATACTAAACTATGTTGTCTCTTTATTTCTTTCCCTCCACCATTCCGTTTGACATTGCTGGCTTTATTGTTCAGCTTCAGATCATGTGAATGGAGAGAAATTCTCAGAACTAATAAGAAAAAAGTAGAAAGTAGAAATCCTAAAAAATTCAGATAGTATTTATGTGCACCCACACCTTTCCTGGGAAAATGATATACTCATTATATGCACGTTCTACTGGGGGCACAGCCATGTGCTTTAGAGTAAGTGCCTCACAAGAGCAGGATGGTATAGGTAGAAAAGTTGAACAAAACAAAAAAGATTTTCTTGGTTATGCATTTTACCAGATTCTCTGAGTAAGAATCTTTTTGTCCTAAGGCTCAGTGATACCCTGCAAGCATTTTAAAAGATTATGACAAATTCCACTGGTATTTACAACTATAATGCACCAATAAAAAATATGAAAAAAAGATCATAACCACTAACATTACTCTAATCCTAACAAATTTAAAGACATGCTTTAAAAATCCCTATGAGTACTTAAGACCATATTGCCACAAGGATCCCCTACACAGCAGGGTCCCTGGGATGGAAAGGAATATTTTAAGCATTCTTAAAGTACTTCTCACCTACTTGAAACACAAATATGTCTGTTCTCTAAAGTCTACTAACTCTTCCTGACAACACAAACTGAAATCTGCTGTTCATGAGATCTTTGTTGACAAGACTTCAATAAAGGGAAAGCTTGCAGTCCCAGAAAGTTCAGGAGAGGTACTGTTGACATAGGAGGCAGTGCTCCACTTGGCTCTGACCATGTGGATCGTCAAGAGGTCCCTGAGACGATGTCTCCAGCACAGCTGAGCAGCAGCACAATCCCTCTTCCATCATCTTGGCTTCCAGGCAGAGATCAGCCTGTCCTCTGTATTTCTAGCCCTTGGCATGATGCCTGGCACTTGGTGGATTCTCAGGAACTCTGTTAAAACACTGAATTGGGAATTTACTGCTAGTCCACCCACACTTTCCTGACTTCCTATCAGCTTCAATGCAGCAAAAGAAATGGCTTAGGAAACAATCTGGAAGCAAGAATATAAAAAACAATCTGGGCAGAATAACTAGTCTAGGTTACTAGAACTGGTAGCATACAACCCTGGAGGGACATGGAATGAGGAAAAGCTAGGACAGTTCAGAGGACCAGAGCTGTGCTTTTTCACCCAGATAGCTACCTGTAGGAACTGAAAACTTCATTTGGAAATGTCTTTTCTTCCCTTACACTCAAGTGTTGTATTAAGTGAAATGGACTTTGTATCCATACATATATCTCAAAAAAGGTCAACTCCTGTCTTTACCTAGTGGAACCTGGTCCCTCCTCTCTAGACCAAACTGTCCCACACATCTCATGCAGCACACCCTGATTGTTCTTCCCGAATGCTCAGGCACTCAGCTCCAAGCCTTCAGCAACTCCCCATGGTCGGCTGATTGCTTCTGCTACCAACGCTTAAAGCCCACTATCCTATCTTCTCCCTGAACTTTACAGTATCGCATTTAAATGTCTCTAATAGAACATACTGATTTTTATATCACATACCCTCGGTGTTTGGTTGCTTTATAGCACTGGTTAGTTCCTATTTTTCTTTCTGCCTCCTCTAGGGTAACCTGGCAACTGGCAGTCCTTCCCTATTTGAGGAATGAATGAATGAAAAATGAGTGAAGTGACAAAAGCATATGCTAAATATTTCCTCTCTCCTCCAAAGACCTGTATCATTTGTAGGGCTGCAAACTAGGAAGTGATGGGGAAAGTCCTTCCAAAAAATATTTGATGGGGCCTGCCAAAAGATATTTTAAATTTTGAATCCAAATTACTTCTGAGAGGGATGCAAATGTTTCTATTAACCCATAAGCCAACCCCTCTCTACTCCCTTCCCTCATTCACTATTGTACTTGACTCTGTTTATCTGATCCTGCATTCCCTGAATTCAAATTTATACACATTTGAATCTTAATAGTAATTGACTTTTGTTAAATGTTAATTTTGCTCCAGAATTCGTTCCAGGTACTTTACACGTACTATCCTCTTATACACGTTCCTGCTCAAAAGGAAGGGCCTGGTGTTCCTAGTCTAAAGGTGTCAACCATTATCACCAGCAACTGACAGTAGGATCCACAGAAGTAGAGAGCCCTGTTTCCCCTGTGATTTGCATACAGAAAGAATGAAAGGTGAAGTTGTTAGATACCATACCTCTGTAAGAACTCCATGAAAGTCCTGAGAAAGGTAGAGTATCAGACTCAGGATACTCTAACAAATCCATCCCTGGACTCCTTGGAGGACAAGAAGGTGAACTGGCCCAATCCAACTCACTAATACTTAAGGCACTCCAAATAAAAAGACCCCCACTTCCTTCCAGAGATCAGAAAAGCTTTGGAGGGGCACAGAGTAAGACCATTGATAAGAAACAAGACATTCCTCCTAGACACTAGTCCTGGTTAGTTGTTTCATGCAATATCCTAAAGACTTGACCCACAGGGGTATTTTTCTTAGCTCAGACTCTCCACCAAGCTTTTCATCATGCTAATAAATGAGGCAAAGTCTAAGGTTTTTGCCTTTAAAAATACACATTTTGGAGTTTTCTTTATCTTTCCTCCATTCCCATTGAATCATTCACAGTCCTTTCTTAGCCACTGAGCAAAGGCACTTAATCTTCTCATCTAATGACACCATCTATGGAAAGAAGCCGCAGTGTCTCCATTCACCAATAGCCAGATCAATCATGTGTCTCTAAGAAAATGAAGTCATACCAAGCTGGGTTTTAACATTACTGAGGGGTGTCGTTAAGACCTCCGGGACTCTTGCTGCTGAAGGGCTCTGAGAGATGGTGATTAATTGAGCAGTCCTTTCCCGTAGACTCTCTGCCTCTGCTGTCAAACCCACTCGCCCCAACTCAGAGACTCCTGGGCTCCTCCGACCCTGCAGCAACCAGCTTGAATGAAGTTCAAGAACCTTTTCCACACCCACTGCTCTGCTTGGGAATAGAAAAATGAAGGTCTACTCTCTATGGAGAACTGATGCTGGTCTCCTGAGACAGGGATGCCTTCTCCTACATCTCATTGTGAATCAGCAGCCATTTCCCTGAAGTCCAAGGTCAAGAGAGAAAACACAGTGTAGTGATGAAGTGGTGGATTAGCATTCCTTTCTCCAGTTTAAATGTTCACTAGCTTTTTGGACACCTGCAAGGATTCTCATCCCAAGCTGTGGCTGGGAGGGGATGCTGGGATGGGGAGGTTGGAATAGGCAAGGGGTCTGGGTGGCATCAAGTTGGAATGTTATCCAAGGTAATAAGAAATCATAGGGTCCCTTATGGGCCTATGAGTGGCCATCTGGATGGTTCTTCCTCAAATAGGAGTGTTGGGTCAAATTTGTGAACTCATTCTCATTCATTCTCATATTCATTCTCTCTCTCTCTCTCTCTCTCTCTCTCTCTCTCTCTATCTATCTATCTCTCTCTCTCTCTCTCTCCCCCCCCTCTTCCCACCCCCTCTCAAATTCTGTGATTCCAAGCAGCCATGCTCCTTCCTTTTTCCTCATCACACATGATAAGAAACTTCTTGGGGTTACCCTTCAACACCTTAACCATCCTAGGATACCTGCTTCCTAAGCACATGCACTTATAATCATTTTTCCTTGCTTCTTCCAAATACTGAGTCTGCCTTAAAAATGTCTGGAGCCAGGAGATTTCTTTCAACCAAGAAAATACTCATTTTGTTTTATCATGTATCAAAGTCAAATCACACCCCACCCCCAAATGTAACTTGGGAACTATCTTAATTTTTTTTTAAAATCAATATTTCAAAAGCAACTAAATGGTTCACTGCCAGATGAGTTAAGAACAAAACAGAGGTATCAGGTAAATCAGGTGGATCTCTACCCACAATTTTTTGCCAAAAGAAAATTCAGATCTGTCCTCCAGAGAACTGCGGTATGGAACAGTGGTCGGTGAGAAAGTGGACAGAATCAAAACAGAGTTGATTATGTCCAATTCTAACAAATGGTAGGCAGGAGGCCATGAAGGTATGGGGTGGAGTTTCAAAAATATTTTCCTAATAATAAGAACCATCACAAAGACTCAGCCAAAACCATAACCTTACACAAAGTCGACTGCAACCTTGCACAAAACAATTCTTCTACGTGCACACAAATCCAGCAGATGCCCATTCAACTTTGTTGTACCTTGTAGCCAGTGATAATTGCTTCAGAACAACCTGTGTAATTTTCCTCATTTTACCTTTAAAAACACCCTTGTCTTCTTTCATCTTCCTGGATATGCCTACAGTCCACCACAGTACACATATCCCAGATGGCAATCCCTCCCTGTCCTTATTGAAGACAATCTTTGTTTCGGAGAGTCATTCTCTCTGCCATTCATTTCAGGTGGACAAGTCAAGGGTCAAAATCCTTCAAAAAAAAAATCTTCCCTCTAACTTGTAGTCTGTACCCACTGATTTGCTCTTCACCTTGCCTTCTGATCCCACTTGGGGATTTCCTCTTTTCCAGTGAGGAATAGAGATGCCCATCAACAGCTGAAGATACAAAGAGTTTTCATCCCATGCAATCCACTTGAAAACCATGTGATTCCTTAAGATGACAGTCTCACTGCCTCTGTTTGACTAGTGTGAAAAACGGAGTCTAAGATAGAAAAGTGGCTTGTCAAGGTCCCATGGCTAGTCAGGGATGGAGCTGACATCTACAGCTGACATCTACACCATATTCCATATGATCTGTCACACCATAAGATCATATGTCACACCATATGATCTTTCTCTTCTGCTGTTCTGCTTCTTTTTTTCCAAGTAATAATATAGGTTTATTAAAATATTCACTTGCACACATACATACCAGCCCTATTTTTTAATAAAGAGGTTTATTTTCTGCTTCATTTTTGATACAAACAACTACACATTTCTGCACCCATCAGTAGATCAAAGCCTCTATGTTTATAACTGTCAATGTGTGCATTTATCTATATTTAAATGTAAGACACTGAGAAATGAACAGTGCTCTCCCTTCCATTTTTAATATGAGGTTCCTTAGTCTGTTACTTTTTTCTGTATCAAAAGAATTCTCTTTAATCAAGGGGAAAAGGCTCAGACTCTATGTGCATGTTGTAGGTTTCCTCCCAAGCTAGATCTTGGCAATTGAATATTTCCATTTAAATGCTCCATCAATTCAATCAAAATGTTAATATTCTGATTACAAAGCATTGCTCTATGCATTACTAACACATTTCCTTTCCCCAGCAAAGCTCCGAGCTGGAGTTCACAAATAGGCAGGCCGTTTTGATTTAAAGGGGACAATTGCATACCACAATGCTACAGTAATTGATCAGCAGAAATATTTCAGGAGATTAAACTACAATCTATATGCACTCACCCATATTTGTATCTCTTATTGTACTGTGCACATAGCTCTTGCACAGCTGCTAAACCTCTGTGTGTTTGTAATAATCAGGGGGACCAGTAAACTAGCAGCTGTCTTTTTCAATCTGCATTAAATTTGGGTTTAGTGATGTTATCGAGTAGCGCAACTCTTTTTTCATACTTTGCTGCATAAATGATGCTGAAGTTGTAGCAAATAAATAATCATGGTTTCAACTTCAAGGCATTATCTCTCAGGCTTCAGAGATTATATATTTTAACAAGTCGGATACACAGAACCATCTCAGGAATTTTGAAATATTAATCTCTCTCCCGCCTGGATGTGGAGTGACAAACATGTGGTTTTGAAATCCAATTGTGACTCACATCATGACATTCCCACCGTAAAATGGATGGCTTGTGAAGCAGCATCAGCCCAGTAATGACCCCATCAACATGCGCTACCTATGTGCTTCCCTGCATTGTAATACTATAGAGAAAAGGGAGGCCAGGCTTAGGGGGGAGCAGAATTTCTAATCTGGGGCTGGAGAATGTGCTTGGAATGTTCTGCAGAATGGCTCTTCCCAGGGGAGGCAGAGGAGGGCCCTCTGGAGGCACCCATGGAGGAGAGGCCAAGAGAGGATGTGAGAGGTTCCAAGCAAGTCTCTGACCCCAATATGCTTCTACCAACTCAGATAATTCCTTTAACACCACACAGACTTTAAATCCTATAACTAGGGAACAAAGGCATGTATAGTGGTAAACTCTTGACCATGGAGACTAGCTAGCAGACTCTTTTTTTTTTTTCAGTGTTGGGGATCAAACCCAGGTTCTTACACATGTGAGGCATCTGCTCTATCATGGACCTGTGTTCCCAGCCCTTGACTAGAAGATTTTGACAAAGGAATGGAAAGGCATAGAGTACAGAGCAGCCAAATGGGAAGGACAGAGGTCCCATGGAGGAAAGGATTGTTTAAGGAATGGGGAGACAGAAAGGAAAATAAGCTTTGCTGCTACTTTTTCCTCTGTACTGCTATAGGAGCAAGATAATGATGGCTTGCATTGTTAAATCTCAAAAGGCTTTTACAACTCCCATCACGCTTTATTTCAGTCCTTGGTTCATTAATGCCAAACATGTTATAAAGCATTTTATAATGAGCTATAAGGAACATAAGAGGAAGACAGTGTAGGAAGATGGCCTGTAGGGTAGCCTGGTCAGAGGGGAAGGCATGTATGTAAAAGCATAATTGAAAGTATGAGTAAGTGAATCCAGGTAGCTTTATTCTGGGGATGGTATTAGAGCTATGAAAGTTGCCTATCCAAGGTGTTACTCAGATGTACCATCACAGCCATATCCTGACAAAGAGATGATGACATCCACTGGACTTCTACACTCCTCTTCTACGTGTTTCCACTATTCGACTCCACCAGAGCCCTCCATGTAATATTCTGCAGGTCAAGGCACCCAGCCAAGGAATAGGGGATCTGAAACCCAGCCTCTATACTAGTAAGCAGGCAACTCATGGTGGCATCTGCCCAGAGGAAGAGATGCTATTGTGGTTTAGATATGAGGTGTTCCCCAAAAGCTCATGTGTGAGGCAATACAAGAAGGTTTAAAGGTGAAATGTTTGGGTTATGAGAGTTTTAACTTAATTGGTGCAGTAATCCCTTGATATGGATTAAGGTGGTAACTGTAGACAGGTAGGGTGTGACTAGAGTAGGTGAGTCACTGGAGCGTGCCTTGGGGGTATATATTTTGTCCTTGGCGAGAGAAGTCTCTCTATTTCTTAGTGACCATGTCTAAGCTGCTTTCCTCCACACTCTTCCACCATGATGTTCTGCTCACCTTGGGCCCATAGCAATGGAGCCAGCCACTTATGGGCTGAAACTTCTGAAAATGTGAGCCCCCAAATAAACTTTTCTTCTTCTAAAATTGTTCTTGTCGGGTCTTTTGGTCACAATAATGAAAAAGCTGACTAAAAACAAGCCTTTTCAGTGCAGTCTCCATCTGTTCACCAAAGGACTATGTCCAACCAGAAGAACACCTTTGTCTAGCTTGCACAAGGGTAATCAATGGGCTAGTGGTGCCCACTGCCTTTATCATTTGCATGGTGGTACTCAGAATTATAATCCCCAAAGGTGTTCACACCCTGATCTCTACCACCTGCAAATACGTCACATGTCAGAGGGAATTTGCAGAAGTGTTTGAGAGTATAGACACTGAGATGAGGAGATTATTATGGGCTACACAGCTGGGCCTAATGTAATCGTATGAGAAATCAGAGAACTTTTCCCTGCTGCAGGTCAGAGAGGTAGTAAATGAGAAGGACATGACCGGCCATCACTGCCTTCCAATATAGAGAAAGGCATCATGAGCCAAGAGAAGCAAGCAGCCTTCAGAAGCCAGAAAAAGGAGGAAACAAATTACCCCTTAGTGGTGCTGTTGCCATTAGCCCAATCAAACCTGCTCCGACTTTAAACCTACAAAATTTCAATATAATAAACTTGTGTTGTTTTAAGCCACTAAGATTGTAGTGATTTGTCAGGATATTAATAGAAAACTAAAATGTATGTGATCCATCATAGTCTATCCATCCTAAAGAGCCCCTGAATTAAATCCATTAGGACACTGCAGGCTGGCGTGGATGGCAGTATCCAAGACCTCTCTTTCCCAGCACATCCAACAGGTTGTGCTAGTTCTTCTAATCCTCTGCATTAAAACCCTCTACGCTTAGAAAACAGACTGTGTTCCCCAGAGACTGAAACATGACTGATAATGGTTTAGTTCTATGTATTAATATTTTAATTTTAATTTTATTTTATTTTGGGGGGATACCAGGGATTGAATTTCAGGGTTACTCTACCACAGAGCCACATCCTCAGCCCTATTTTGTATTTTATTTAGAGACAGTATCTCACTGAATTGCTTAGCACCTCCCTTTTGCTAAGGCTGGCTTTGAACTCACAATCCTCCTGCCTTAGCTTCCCAAGCTACTAGGATTACAGGTGTATCCCATTGTGGCTGGCTGTATTCATATTTTAAACCACATAATTTTATTACTTTTTCATGCAAGTATTGAATCACGGTATTTAAAAAGCCTTTGTAAAACCATTTACATGCTCACAAAGTATTTCATCATAAAAATAAGTTACTTAACCCCAGCTGAAAAATTCCTTTTCACTCCTGTCGACATGTTTTCATAAATAATACACACACCTGTGTGCCCATGCACATGCACACACACTTATAAAGATGAAAAATTCCGAAAGCAATGGCTCAAATTCTGTACCGTTTTATGTAAATCTTCTGGATCATCAAGTCCCTTCCATAACCCATCAAGGCCTTTCCCAGAAATGTTTATCTAATGGAGTTTCCCACAGCCCCGCCCCTCCTCCTCCTTTCCCTATCACAACATCTTTTTATTTCCTTCATAACATTTATTACCAGCTACAATTCTGTTGCTTATTAGTTTATGTGACTGTTTGTTACCTGCTTTCCCACTAGCAGCTTGTCAGCTTGGCAAGGTCTGGGACATGACTGTCGTCAAGGGCTTACATAGCACAGCCTCTGGACTGGAGTATGGGTTTGGCAAATATTTGTGGACTATTGAATGTAGTTCCCTATGAAAATCCCCAAGGCTATTCCCTTATTCCTGAGCTACTGTTCAATAAAAGGACAAGAGAACTTCATGAACAAATGTGGCTGAACAACCTGTGTATTGTTTGCTGAAAGCTGGACTCAACATACACTGTGGGGAGAGTCAAATTATTCAGAAAAGCCTCACCTGAAATCCTTTCTGGAAATGGATATGGTATTACATGTGAATAAGTTTTTTTAAAAAAATATCTCAAAATATAAATGCTGCTCCCAAAGAGTCTCCATAATAAAACTACTTTTATAATGCAAAGACTAGAGAAGACTTTCAAAGTCATAATGTTAAAGACACAATTGTCGATGGTTTGAACTAGAGAAAATTGAAGATAAGAGTAGAGAGGAACACCCTATATGGTGTCTTGATTCCTTCTCTGGAGACCTTTGCCTTTATCACTCTGTTCATTAACCTTTCCTCTCCTATCTTGGCTTGTTTTCTGATCTCCTAAGGCATTTGCTTAAATGGCCTTGAACTGAAATTAATCTTGTGCACCCTTCCTTATTTGATTCTGAGCCTCTTGAGGCTGTGGCCAGGACCCAGATTCACAGGACTTAAAGGAGTAAATGACAAGGAGGAACATGAATAGTGGTGGGAAGTTCTATTTGTGGATAAGATACCTTTGCACTGGCTAATTGAGTTCTCAAGAAAATTATTGTGATCGTATTCAATTTTCAGACAAGGAAACCAGTTCCAAGGGTTAGCCCAAGATCACACCAGTCATCGGGGGCTGGAAGGAATGTGTACTGAAAGGTGATGAAAGTTAAAATGCAAAGAAAGGGATGAGAAGAGAGGTGTTTAAGAGCAAACAATACTGTGGGAAACTAGAGGGCGTGCAGGATGGTAGTGGGTGGATTCACCGAAGTATGGGTCACAGATACTGAGAAACAGTAGGTGAGGGGATTAAAATGAAATCTAGATCAGTATGTGGTACACATGATGTGCTGGCATTTGACCTCTATGGGCACTTGTGAAGGCAAGTGAAGGAGGTATCCCACAACCCACAGTCAACAAGGGTCAGGGCCATGCAAAATCCTATCCCAGACTTCTAACTTCCAACTCAGACTCCTTCTTTTATATCATACTAAAGTAGTAATAGTTGCAGGAAGGATCAGAAAGCCTACAAAGGTCTCTGGCACTGTGCTCATGTAAGCAGATCTATATATTCTGTACCATCTCTATGCTTCTACCAATTAATATGAAAGCTGTGTATCCACAAAATATTTTGGAACCTGGCTAGCATTGCTAATTGGTTAAAAGGAAAGGAGAAATCCAAGATGAGGATGATCATATTAAAATAAGCAGCATCCTCCAAAAGCCAGAAAAATCAAGGCAAGTAATTAGCATCTGATGACAGGTTTATCCAACACAAACTGGCTGCAAGAGGAAATGTCTGCAGCCCTCTGAATGCAATTCCTTTCAGGAATGTTTATTGCCCTTAGTGACTCACAAAGTTAAAGTCATACACACACACTCTCTCTTTGTCAGCAGGCTTTGCTGTTTTCCTTGAGAAATGTCAAGTCCAACAACTGCACCAAGGTGAGAAATATGATTTGCTACTTATTGGCATTTGACCTTGATGTATGGAGTAATAGTAACTGGGGAGAAAAGACAAGGTTCAGAAACTCCCAAATAAACTTTAAGAGCCTGCGGGTTCATGTCTGGCAGTGTTGTGTGAAAAAGAGTCACTTTACTTTTGCCATGTGAATCTATTCAGCCATTCTAAGGCCTGCCCACCAGTATGATGGGGTCTAGAGATTAAAAAACATGAATAATTATATCCATTGTAAAGCTTTGCATTGACCATCAACTTGGCACTTATTCACTCAGACAGGTGTGCAGATTTTACAATTTAGAAACATTTCCAATATGCACCATTGAGCCTGTGAGACCATACATTTTTTCATAGACAGGGGCAGGCCAGTGACAACAACTAATCAGGAATTTCATTAAAGCATCTGGGTCTCACCCACAATTTATAGACTCAAAGTCTCAACGCTTCATAGCTGAACTTGACAATTCAAAGGTTCATCTTAAACAAATACTGATCTGAAACTTTAGCAAGTCAGTGACTCCTGATAGTACTAATTACCAACTATTGTTCAAGACCTCATTAAGCTCCAGGTATATGCTAATCACTTTACAAATATTATCACAGTTACTTAATAAATTGGACCCTGTCATTATGCTCCACTTTGCAGATGACAAAATTCAAACCAAGAGAAGTAACTTGCCTGAGATCACACAGCTATTTAGTGGCACAGCTAGGACTCAAATTCAAGATAAATTTTTCATGTAAATCACCAGTGTAAAACCAAAGCACAAATAATGGCACACATCCCAAGACGGTGTCCTTGATCCAATGCATCTTTCAAGACCTAAACCAGGGTATAATTTTCTTCTTGATTGACTAAACACTCTTTCTTGACTTGGAAACATCTACCAGCTGGCAAATATTCACCAAGCATCTCTTTTTCTAGCCAAGTACTGTGTCTGTAAAAGGCTGGCTTTCTTGACTTTGAAGGACACACCATTTTTTAAGGAAGATAAGACATGTGTCTTGAGGACTTGTGAGTAGGGGTAAAGTAGAAAACTGCAAGACATCATGTACTCAAAAATACAAATTCAGCAAATATAAGAGTGTGAGAAAATTAGATCAGAGAATGTGATTAGATCAGGGAATCTCAGGGTTTAAGTTATACAGGTAAGGTAGTTCCAAAGGATAAGAAAGACAAAGACTTAGTAATGCAGGCTATTGCAGAATAGAACCAAAGACTATGAGATCCAAGTATTGAAGGCATCTTCTAATACTGATGGAGAGGTTATCAAGAAGGACAAGAGAGGACATGAAGCAGAAGAAAACTTGAAATTGGAGACATGGTAAAGAACAGAGCAGAAGAACTTGAGATGCTCACGGAACAAACAGTCCTTGGGACAGTAGTTGTTCCTCATTATGAGATCGTCTCAGGGCAGGAATACACTGCCAATTTCATTCATCCAAATTACAAAGAAAGTTTACCTCCATTTACTTTTAAAAAAAAAAAACCACTTAGGAGTTTTGAGAGGGGCCTCCATGATTCAGATATCCTGAAACCTGGTGCACTAGTCAGTAAGCACAAATCAGAAGGTGCAAAAGACAAACCACAGAAAAACAGCAGCATATACAACTCCAAAGGCAATAAGGCCTGGAAAATGTTTCCTACAACATTCAAAAACTAGCTCTTGGCAGCAGATATTCCTAATGTCGACCAGAATGGCAATGTGTGCTAGAAACAAGATAGCAAAGAAAAAACAGAGGTAAAAGAGAAACCCTGCTGGCTGACTATGCCTCTTCTTGGCAGATATGAATGGCAGATATCTAAAAACCTAACCAAAGACTATCTGGAAATGCCCACTATTTTGTCATTTATCAAAATTTGTCAGCAGGACCAAATCCTCTCAGTCAAACAAAGGAGGGGGAGTGTGAAGGAAGCAAACAAGATAAGTACACTGCATTTTCACCCCTATTAATGGGATTTCGTTGCTTGGCCATGTTCAGGATAAGCTCCCTTAACTGTGTTAGCCTCACCATGGCAGTGAATTTTTAATGGAAATCAACTGTCTAACAGTATTTGTATTACAATAATAACCTGGGAGAACTTGTTTAATATCAGAAGACTTAGTGGAGCAGATGAATAGTTTCAACATGATATCCATGGGATAGAAATTCAATTAAAACCTGCAAGTAGTGCTGGAGAAAGGTAGTTATTGTTCAGCACATACCACGGGGCCCTTTGCCGAAGCACAGCTATTAGCTGGACTGGTTGAGAAATTCTGTTTTCCTTTATGGCAATCTGTTAGCTTGTATAAAGTTAAATTAATAAAAAACACCAAGCTGCCTCTATGGTGGGAGAGCAGAATGAGGCCAAAGGCTAGTTGCATATTTTATAATTATGGATTAAGTGCATTATGCCAACCAAATTAAAGATATGCCACAATTACAATAAAAATGAGAGACTGCACATCTCCAAACAATGATGGTATGACTACTGCATCCAAAAGAGAATTCTGGTGCTCTGCCCCAAAAGGCAATTGTTTCCACCATAAAAAAAAAAAAAGAGGAAATTACCTGTCACACACACATTCCTTCTGAACAGATAGAACAGTACTCCTTCTGCAGTCAGCTGAAAACTGAATGGGGCTGTTGACTCTCTGTGCTCAGTGCTCAGAACTGGACCCATGGCTCAAGAATGGTGCACATTCGAAGGGGGAGTATTTTGGAGCAGGGGGAAGCTGCTGTGCCTATTTAGGAACAAATGTTCCCCAGCAAGGAAGAATCTCATCAGTCATTAAGGAAGAATGCAAAACCAGTGAAAATCCCAATGGCTGACTAAAAGGGAAGTAAGTCCTAGATGAGGAAATCCAGCATCCTGTACCCCTTACTGCACTCTGATTTGGAAGCCTTTGCTACCTTTCTATTTTCTGCTGGTTCTACAGATAGGAAACAAAAGCCCTTCTTGTGAAAATGACTGACACATTGGCTGTCCTGCTCTGTGTTGCAAAAAGGGCAGGGATTCTTCATATCTTTCTTTGCCCTTTTCTTAACACATTTATTGTAAGAACTCATGCGTGTACGTGTGTGCATGTGTGTGTGTGTGTGTATGTGTGTGTCTGTGTACATGATTATAAACCATGTCCTGCAAATGGAATATCTGTCCTTCCAGCCATAAGCTTTCACGCATAGCAAATGATGATGCTTTCAGCACATAACACAATTTCCCTTCTGCCAAGACTCCAGCATATTGTGCTTTTCCGAAAACAAACTTTTCAACCCATATTGTTTGTAATGGTGTGTGGGAGTGGGCAGGAGTGTGCACATTTGGGCAAGCACTCGAGACACACAGGAGGAAAGAGAGCTAAAGAAAGGGAGCTCATCGAAAACCCAGAACCCCAAAGGAGGGGTCATTGCAAGGGGCTCTTTCCTTCACTCTCCTGTGATATTCATCTCTATTTAAGAGGTTTCTAAATTATACTTCAAGGACTAAACTGCTTCAGAATCTCTTTGGTGGCTGAAAATAAAAACTGAGGATCCTGAAGCCCAATCTCCAACTTCCTGGACCAGGTTCCTAGAGAATGGGACCCAGAAGCTGGCATTTGAGCAAAACTGTGGTCCGTTGTAGACAGGTTATCCTGAGGCACACTGAAATTGAGACAGAGCCCTCTATTCCCTTCCCCTGGCCAAAGACTCCAATATGCAAATGGATTCTCAAAAATACTAGTCAGACACAGCCCCCTCAGATTCCTGACAATGAAGCTAAAAGCCAGGAAGCAAAACCATCCTGCCAAAGGTCACCCAGGAGTTGCTGCTGCAATTCAACCCAGGCTTATGACAGTGCCTGCCATTTATGATTTAAAATTTAAAATTCAAAAGCATATCCCCAATAAGTATCTGGTGCATTCCTCACAGGATACAGTTGGGTCCTCTGTATCTATGGGTTCTGCATCCTTCCATTCAACTGAACACATATCCAAAGCAGTCAGAAAAAGAAGAAGAAGAAGAAGAAGAAGAAGAAGAAGAAGAAGAAGAAGAAGAAGAAGAAGTCGTCTGTACTGAACAGACTTTGTCCTTGCCATTATTACCTTAAAAAAAAACTGAAGAGCAACTATCCACATAGCATTTATAATGTGTTAGGCATCATAAGTAATCTAGTGATAATTTAACCTATTTAGGTGAATATGAATGGGTAGGTTATATGAAAATACCATACCATTTTATGTGAGACTTTAGCATCCACAGATATAAATATCTGTGGGGGTCCTGGAACCAATTCCCCATGAATACTGAGGGACAACAGTGTCACAAGCTTCATGCAACAGCTATTGCTACACTTACATTACTGTCTTGGGCGTAGAGGAATAGAGTAGGATCTGGTTGACAAGATGAAAGCTTTGTGTGCTTTATTCAGCCACGTCGACGTGAATCAGGCTACATTTGTGACTGGCTGATGGTAGTGAGCCGAGCAGACTGGGTAGGAGACAGAGTAGAAGTCACCTCTGCATAAAGTACAACTGGGCTCCAATCAGTTCAAAAGCAGAAATAAGATGCAAAGAAGTGAAATCAAGACCTCTCAGTGCAAGCACACCCCACAGTCCAGGGCCTGCTATTGCCCAGGGAACTCCTTGTTCTCACTTCAACATGTTTCCAGGAAGGACCCCAACAAGGCCCTGGGTTCTAATCCCCAGCTCAAAAAAAAAAAAAAAATCCAACAAGACCACTCCAAGAAAAACGGATTGAGGATTCAAAACCAATTACAAAAACATAATCTCACTCAGACGGGCACTCTAAGAATAATTACTCTCCATAAGAAAAATGTCTGTTGTAGACATGTTGCAGAAGCCTGCTTATTTAAATACAGCTGCCAATTCTCATTCATCTTTCTGTCAACTTGCATTTGAGGGTCCACCTGGATTGCCAAAGGTACACACAGTGGGGCTGAAAGCCAAGGGCTCAAGATTTCTAAAGTAATAGAATTCTAATAAAGATGCTGCACCGTTGATGGATCCCAACTCTTACAGTTGGTTTGCACCCTGAGTTTACTTCAGAAGGGACCACGTGCCTTTCTTCCTCCCCTCCTTGCTCTTGATATAACTAAACCCTGGGCTTCCTTCCAGGCCTGATTCACAACGAACCCCTTTTTTGTTGTCTCAACTCCTTCATCTGCAAAACAGGGATAATTATCCACCTCTTTGGATTGCCATGAGAATTTATGAAGTTAATTCACATGAAATTTCAAACAATGCATGGGATATAGTAATCTATTGATAGACATATAATATTACTTTATCTTTTGGCTCCTCTGGCCAACTCTGGTTTGCTTTTTCTCCAGTTGGTCCTATCCTCAAGTACAGGGTCACCCCTGCTCCCCATGAGTACACAGGGCTGTTCTGTCCACTGTTTTTCATGCTTCCTGTGCTCTGCGCTCTCCTAGGCTCCTTGAGGGCTAATAGCTTTAAATCATTTGGTCTCCAACTATAAAATATGTTCCAGAGACTGGTTGAGAATATAAAGATGTCTCAGAGATGGACTCATTGTAAGAGGCCTTCCAAGGAGAACATCAAAGTGCAGTAGCAGCATATAGGAGGAATCATGAAAAAAAATAAAAATATGATTTTGTTTATATACATATTAGCCACATGATAAAAATAGAATAAAATGTGCACCATCTTTAAAGAGCTGTTAACACTTACAATGTGCATTAATTTGTGAGAATAGAAATATGATAATGATGGTGGCCATGATCACAATGATAAAAACAGAGAGCATTTCTAGACCTCTTATGATATGACAGACATTATTCCAAGAACTCTCTGTGCATGAGCTCATTTACTCCTCACAACTCTATGTGAGAGATACCATCACACATTACAGTGGGAAAATGAAAGGAGAGGAGCAAGTGGGATGGGCTATGCCATTCAAATCTGTCTGGGCACAGGCCCTGTGGGGTCACTATCACTTCAAGGGAATCTCCAACCCATGGCCAGCCTCTCCCTTACTAAGTGAGCTTTTATCTCATTTCTGCACTCCCCTGATCACCCTGAAGTCTAGGCTCCCAGACAACCTGCCCTTTGCCCTTTGCTGTCCTCAGGCCCCAGATAATCTGAGCCCTAATACTCTCCACAGAGCCCCTCAAAATCATCTCTCACAGAGGTGTCAGGAGTCAATGGCAATTTTAGGTGTTACCTTTCTTTGAAGTAATACAACAGTTTTAAATAAGAACAAAAACACTGATTAAACAGAATATAGATATGTCAGTTTCATGAAGGGCTGGCAAAGATCCTGCACAAAGTGGGATCAATAAATATCTATTGAATAAACATATGCAGGAATGGATGGACTACTCTCCACTTACTGCCACTTACTAAAAATGCCTCAGTTTCTCCTTCCTAAGGATTTAGATTGGCCCAGAGAGGCAGTACTAGTGTATAGGGACAATAATGAAAAATGAATAAATATTAATTTAAATGTGTGTTTTTTGTGTACATACATTTCATCTGAAGAATAAAAAATACAGTAAAATGTACCCTCTTATAATAACTGTGAACACTTATAAAATGCATTAATTTGTGAGAACAAAAACATGGTGGTGGTGGTGATGACCAGGATCATGATGATAGCCACAAAGCATTTCCAGAGCTCTCATGCTATGACAGTCATTATTCTGAGAACTCTCCTGTACAGGTGCTGCAATCACATCCTAGCCTAGCACAGCCACTGATTCCTGACTCCCAACATTTAATCTAGCACATTTAAATACAGTGCACAGTGAACTGTTTTGGTCTGACAAGAAATGGTTGGCGGCTGTACTAGAAGATGATTGATACTGTAATGCTTAATTTTATGTCTACCTGTGATAAAATATTTAGGCCATGGGATGCTTAAGTATTGGATTAAATAGTCTTTCTGGGTGTGTATGTAAAGGTATTTCCAGAAAAGATTAGCATTTGAAGTTGTTATGATTTGGATCCAAAATGTTCCACAAAAACCATGTGCTAAAGGCTTAGTCATCAGCCTGCTGTGCTATTGGGAGGTGGTGAATATTTAAGGAGGTGAGAATGCCCTGGAAGACTATATCTTACCACTGGCCTCTGTCTTTTGCTCTTTGTTTCCTGGCTGCCATGAAGTCAGCAGCTTTGTTCTGCCACACCCTCCCTCCCATGATATTCCACCTCACCAGAGGCCCCGAAACAATGAAACCAAGTGAGCATGGACTAAAACCTCTGAAACTGTGAGCCAAAATTAATCTTTCCTTCTTTAATTTGTTTTTCTTGGGTATTTTGTCACAGTGGTTGGAAAGCTAACACTGAATCTGGTACTAAGTGAGATGGATGGTGTGACTTTATCTCTGACTAAGTGGTTCAGAAGCCTTTGGAACTGATTTTCAGGAGAAGCTTGGAAGGGTTTAAAGATGCAGGCTTAAGGAGAAGGCTTAAAATGTTGTGTAGAACTTAAGGAATGAATCTTGTGTGATCCCCAAAGATTGGAAGGCTAATAGGAATGCAGGCAGTAAAGACAGTGCTCTTGAGTTTTCAGATGGGAATGAGGACTATACTGGAAATTGGAGTGGCAAATGTTAACTTCTGGCAAAGAACATGACTACATTTTGTCCATGCCCTGAGACTTTGTGTGAGTCTCAGCATAAAAGTGACGGACTAATTAATATGGGATCCACAGCCTTCAGGTGATGACATGATTATATCCAGGTTTAACGTGAGAACTGAGAACAAATAATAGAACAGAAAGATCTGAAAACCTTGAAATTTCGTCAGAAAAGGAGCTTTTTTAAAGGAAGGAAGGTGTGGCTGCTGAAGAGAGTAGAAAAGAAGCCAAGAACCTAATACATGGACAATAGGAGAGATACCTTGAGGGAATCTCAGGAATTGTCTAGACTCCACCAATCACAGGCTCAATGGTATAAAAGTGAAAACTTGTTTGAAAGACTTTGCTTTGAGAAGAAAGTGCTGGGTGCCCAGCTTCCACAGGGAACCTCTAGGAATTTGCTTCCCCCAAGATTTGCTTCACTGTACTCAGCCATACAGGCACTCAGAGACTGTCCAAGTGAGCCCAGATACTGCTCAAGCTGGTAGCAGATATGGTCATCCTAAACATGGTGCTGCTGGTCCAGGCATGAAGAAATATAAGAGTTACGAGGTCATGGAGACTTCTACTGAGAAATTCAAAGGAAGGCCTAGGTAATGTGTGACAGGGTCAAAATCCCTGTGGGAAGTCCCTGAGATGGCATATATGAAGCTGTGGGAGTGAAGCCAAAGCTACAGTGGAAATCCAAGAAAGTTAGAAATGCCAGGAATTGGGAATGTCTGTTGAAAAAAGTCACAGGCAATGAGCAAAGCTAGCCCAAGGGAGGGGCCATATGGGCTGCAACCATCAAGGCCAATGGAGGGATAATGGAGTGGGGCTGCCCAAGACCTTTGAAGTTCACATCAAAGCACCAAACACCCTGGATGTCTGGACATGAAGTTGCAGGATTGAATATTTGCACTGTTGAGTTTCTGTCTTGCTTTGGTCAAATTTCTTCTTTCTGGTCTCCTATTCTTCCATTTTGGAATGGAAATGTTTATACTGTTATGTTGGAAGCATATATTTTCTTTACAGGAGCTCACAGCTAAGAGTTTGCCTTGAATCTAGAAGAGACTTTGGTCTTGCACTTTTTTGGCAATGCTAGAACATTTAAGATTTTGGGAACTTTTGGAAATGGAATGACTACACTTTGCATTGGGAGATGGACATGAGCCTTTGGGAAACAGGGGTAGAATGCTATGGACTGGATCTAAAATGTCTCCCAAAGGCCATATGCTAAAGGTTTGATTGTCACCCTGTGATGCTATTGGGAGGTGGTGAAAACTTTATGATACATCAGGAGGATATATGAGGTATATCCCACTGGCCCTAATTCTCTAGAGAACACTGACTCATACTAATATTTTGGTACCAGAGATACAGTCATTCTAGAAGAACTGAATCTTAAGGATTCATTTTCTGAATTGATTCTGAAGTTCTTGAAATTTGCTCTCTAATCAGATTAGATTTAAAGGGGTTACTATATCTGTCGCCAGTAGTAAAGAGAGCACTGATACTCCATGACATGAACTAGTAGTAGAGATATGCAAAATATCTTCATTATATCCTCTTAACCAACCATATATAAGAAGCACAGAGCTTGGTGATAATTTCAAAGAATTTTGGAAAACTAATGAATATAATGAGGTTGACTAGTTGCTCCTAATATTGCTAGACAATTGGTGACAGAAAAGAATTCAAGAATATGAATTCCCAGCTTAAGTGCAGTTTGCCTTGAAGGTGTCTGTGTTTGACTTTAAAGAGGAACTTATCTCTCATAGTCATAAGGGCTGAGCCTGCTGAAAATCACACACAGAATCTTATCCTGCAACTGGCTGAGATGCTATTATGAAAATAGCCATGGATAAATATCATTGGACTAGTTAGACAAAGTCCAGCCTGAAAGCCATGAATGCTGGCTAGCTAGATTGAGGAATCCTCTATCTAAAATGAAAGATGTGAGTATCCCTGGAAAACTACATGAAGCATAGCAGGTGGTTGGTGTCATGAGAACACAGCTTTACAACAGAACAAGATTCTGCCAGGCAACCTCTCCTGCAGTCCACACTAGAAAGAGCAATATATCCATCATATACTGCTCAGGAGTCAGAACTTTGCCCATAGTTTTGAAACTTTTGAAATGTGATATTTTTAATCACATGTTAATATCATTGATATGCTTTTAATTAATGGTTATAGTTCTATGTGTTATTTAAAAAAGATACCCCCCCAACTCCTACCCCAGGAAGGCAGTCAAGAAGCCCAAAAGCTTTCTGATGTTAGAGGAAAGGAGGAAATAGAACCACCTGAGCTGAACCACAAGGCTCCTTGGTCACTAAAAACAACTGAATGTGAAAATATGAAGCAAGTATGGGGGGTTGTGTTTCTAAGAACAACAGAGTAAGATTCCTGCATGCTAATGAATACAGAAAAGCTCAGGGTTGTAAAACAAGATGAATACCACCCCTCATTAGTGCCGCATTTGATAGCTGTGTAAAAGGAAGAAAATGATCCACTTAAAAGGGTCTTTAACATTGATGGGTCAATTTTGGCAATTACAGGATTTATGCAGATATCTTTGCTCCACATTGAAATGAGGCACAGCAAACACAATCTTCACTTTTTAGCTGATGCCCAAGCAGCTCTTTGAAGCTCTGGATCCTCTTTATCATTAAGGCCCCAGCTTAGATGTCACCTTCCAGGTGACAGGAGGGGCTGAAGCTAAGATGAAGCAGGCAGGCAAGGCATCTATTATGCCAAATTGAGGGGGCACCTAGAGGACCCTAAGCATGAACGCTTCCTTACACTGGTGTGTCTCTTGCCTCACTATAGGCCCAGGCCTGCTTCCAGCCAGGTATCCCCTAACCACTTGAAGAAAAGCACCCCCCCTTCACCTCTCCTCTCCCATGTCCACCTAGTTCCTGTCGAACCACACTGAGGCTCTGCACACATTGTTTCACTTGGTTTATTGTGTGCTTATCAATGGTCTCTTGTCCCCACTGATTTGTCTACTCCCTGAGACAGAGAGATGATCTCCCTGGCCCTCATGCCCCTAGTGACTCACATGGCATCTAGTCCACATCAGGCTCCCAGAAATCTATCTGTTGGATGGCAGCGAAACAAAGATGGGAAAGTCTCCCTTGAGAATGGTATTCAATGGCTCTAGACAATCCAAGAAAATCCTCCTGAATGTTCATGTTAAAGTATACAAAACTAGTGTTGTAGCTGAATAGTCAGAATTTAAGAAACCCTAAAATAGACTTCAGGCAAAAGGAAAGCACCTGAGTTGGTGAGTAAACCAGAATTATGAACTTCACAAGTATCCAGGACACCTTTTCTTAAGTCACTGAGAGAAAAAAGAAATGAACAAAGTACATTCACATAAAATAGTATTTCCAGATAATTTTAATTAACTTCCGCTTTAACCCTCTGAAGTAAACTTTATTCCCATTTTCCAAATGAAGACATTAACATGAGGATTAAAGAAGTTACATAATTTGCATATGAATTTACCAGGAATAATGGAGGCAACTAATGTTCAAACCCAGGTCTCTCCAGGCAGCAATATTATTCCATTACATGGCCTAACAAAGCACCTAGATTTATTAACTTGACTCAGAGTATAAACATAACAATTACTGATGTTTCTGACTAATCCTCCCAACTCTGGTTATTCTAAAAAAAAAAAAAAAGTCCTATATCAACAAATCCCAGTAAGTCTGTTTTTCAGAATAGTCAACATAATTAGAAAATTGGCTTTTTCAGAAATACATATCTTTTTATATATTCATCCTATTTTCCACCATAATAGTCCTAACTTCTGTTACATAAACCTCTCTCTTGCCTGAATCTGTATTTATTTCTTCTTGTTCAGAATAAATCCCTGAATGCAAAAATTAAGTCCACCTTCAGTTCATTTCCTCACCAATCACACAGATCCTGTCCCTATTTGCTCTTCGACTCTTTTTCTAATTCTTTGGTCCACTTTGTTTAGCTCTGTTCTAAATGTGTTTCCTCTTTCCTTCCCTTTCTAAATTCCAAGGATAATACAGAGGAGATGTCAAACCCAAGCTAATGCACCTTGGAATCCAACAGAGAACTGTTCCCTGTCCTCTACACACCTCCCTCTCATGACAACTCATAAACAAGGACAGAAGCACTGAAGAGTCAGCCTCTGGGTGTAGAGCACTGTCCTGCACATATAGGACCTAAAGCATGAGTCTTCCCCTCACCCCGCCCTTGGAGGCACAGCCCGGTTTTCATTGTCAGATGCACTGCATTCAACTTATAGCTTCACCTTGAAAATAAAAAGTCCTTTCCAGGTCCTGCCTGGAGAATGGCTTTGCAGATTCACAAATTTCTCTTGGTGTAAGCCCAGCATTTGATTGTCTTCAAACCTTAAGTCTCCTACTTCCTCTGTTCTTCTTCTAAAAAGCAAAAGGTTTAGTTGCAAATCCCTGAAGATTGGACTTGAGATCTTCCTGGGTTGTCCATCTTCCTGTCTGAAAAATGTTCTGGGTTTGTTGTTGTTGTTGTTGTTGTTGTTGTTGTTTTGGTTCAAACTCTTTCCCTAGCCAAGAAATATTGAGCAAGACATTTCCATTCTCCGAGTCTCACTCCCTTCATCCCTAAAATCTTTACGGAAGGCTTGGTAATCTACATTTCTCCTAGCATCCAATATCAACCATCTAGCTGAGAACTTTAAAAAGGAGAAATTTACAAGGTGTCAGGTGAAGATCTGCCATCCGGGAAATTGGGAGTCTCACCTGAAGCATGTCTTTCCACCCGCCCTGACCCCTGCCTATGGAGTTCCTGCTGGCCTTCCTGCTTTCCTGTCTTCCTTCCTTCCTTCCTTCCACTGCACAGATCCTACCATGTGCCAAGCACAGCACATGGCGGTAAGGAATCAGAGTGGGGCAAACACAATCCCCAATGAATCTATGTTTAAGTGCCAGCAGGGAAAAAAATCCTAAATAAGTCATAAAATAAGATGATTGCAAGTTGTACAATTATAAGTGCTCACTAAGGGACTGAGAGCCTGACCATAACAGAAACCTCTCTTGGACAGGATGCCAGGATGTCCAGGTGATGTCTCTCTGGAGAAGGGATCAAAGGTAAATAAATAAATAGCACTAAGCTTCTGAAAAAAAAATGCAATTGGAGGTTGAGAGAGAAAGGAGGTAAGGGGTAAGGAGAAGAATTAGAATATTCCGGTCAGGTGTAAAACCTACAGGCAGGAAAGTGCGGTTTGTTCTATAGAGACTGAAAGAGCTCCTGTTTGCCTTTGGTGATCTGAATTCTCCCAGTAGCTCACATTCTCACCCTATTACTTGCTCTTCTGGTCTATGCAAACTTGGCATGTTCACCTCATCACTTACACCTTAATAGTGGACAATGAGGGGTAGCTACAAGGCTGTGGGGAACCGTGGCACAGCACTCATTCATGGATGCTGCCTATAACAGCACACCAAACAGCCATAAAAGGAAGGTAGTATCCCACTGAGAGCTTCATGAACACTTTCTGACATTAAGTGCCAGGCACTGCCCCAGGTGTGCACTGGAAGTAGGAGTGAGCTGAATCCTGAGGGACTGAGTGTGGCTTTGGTTCCAGAGTACAAAAGGTTCTCAGAAGAAGATATCCATTCAATCAACAAATATAAGAAAAAATGTTCAACATCTATAGTAATTAGAGAAATGGAAATCAAAACTACTCTAAGATATCATCTCACACCAGTCAGAATGGCAGTTATCAAGAATACAGACAACAATAAATGTTGGCAAGGATGTGAGGGAAAAGGCACACTCATACATTGCTGGTGGGACTGCAAATTGGTGCAACCAATCTGGAAAGCAGTATGGAGATTCCTTGGAAAACTTGGAATGGAACCACCATTTGACCTAGCGATCCCACTCCTCAGTTTATACCCAAAGGACTTAAAAATCAGCATTCTACTGTGACACAGCCACATCAATGTTTATAGCAGCTCACTTCAATATAGCTAAACTGTGGAAGCAAACTAGATGCCCTTCAGTAGATGAATGGATAAAGAAACTGTGGTATATACACACAATGGAATATTATTCAGATTTAAAAGAGAATAAAATTATGCCATTTGCCAGTAAGTAGATAGAGTTGGAGAATATCATGCTAAGTGAAATAAGCCAATCCTGAAAAACCAAAGGTCAAATGTTCTCTCTGATAAGCAGATGCTGATCCATAATGGTGGGGAGTGGAGCATGGGAAAAATTGAGAAACTCTGATGGAGCAAAGGGGAGAGAAGAATGGGGAGGGGTGCGGGGGCAGGAAAGATGGTGGAATGAGATGGACATCATTACCCTAGGTACATGTATGACTGCACATATGGTTGACGCTACATCATGTACAACCATAGAAATGTGAAGTTGTTCTGCAATTGTGTTCAATGAATCAAAATGCATTCTGCTGTCATATATGCTTAATTAAAATAAATCTTTGAAAAAGAGTCAATGTGGCCTCCTAACATGCCCAAGACTGGATAGGTCCTTCTGTGACTGCATTCATTCAGTGATCCCAGGGAGGCCATGCTCATTGGAGAACTGGGGCCATCGATACACTAACACTAATCTCTTCCCAACCCCCAGGAGTTTCTAGCACAGAAAAATCTTTTAAATTTTTTTAATTAACATTTTTATTGACATATAACAATTCCTGACATCTTCAGGCAAGGTAAAGCCAGAAAGATATACAATAGTCCCATATAGTCACAATATCATGCTCAGCTCATACCGTACCACTTTTCCAAACATCTTTCCCATTAGGATGTTTAGATGAGAGATAATAGTGAAAAGTAACTATTTCTGGCACCTATTAGCTATTCAATATATGTTAGAAATTATGATAACTTCCCTCAAACACACATTGCCCCTACTTATCCTCTGATCTCTTGGAAATGTCCCTTTTGTCAACTACGATAAGCAATCTGGCAACTGCCTCAAAACAGCCAGTGAGTTTTGATAACTGTGGCATTCTGTATGTGCCACTCTCAGTTATCAGCTGGCTGGCTCCTGACATATGCCATCACTCCAAAATATCCATTTAGCCCATCGTACACCATCCAGCTGTGACAGAATGCATGCTACCAAGCAAGAAACATTGTCACTGCAAAACTAGTGACAGGAGCAGATAGGGCACCAAGAATCAAGTGTCCATAGGAGTCTGCCCAAGACTTAGTGCACCTGCAAGGCTTGCCAGCCAGGTTCTCAACAACCCCCAACATCAAGACAAGGAGATTCAAATTCATCCTGCTCCTCTGTCTACTGAAAAGACATTTACAGAGCACAGAGCCAGGTTGGGTGACCCCAAGAAGCTCCCCATGTTCAGACCAAGAAGCAGAAGAGTGGGTGTAAAAGCAATTCTAAGGGACCCAAAAGAAATAAAAGAGAGAGAGTGGTGGGCTGGGGTGTTCAAGAAAGGTTGTCCCTGGAGGAAAGAATACATGCTGGCCCCTAAAATGAGTGGAAGGAGAAAAGAAATTCCAGAATGCAATGTGGCATCAGTAAAGGCAGAGATGATGGAAAGGGAGGCAGTAGCCTGGCTAGAATGGCTCTGGGTAAGCATCTGCTATACCAAGAATTTCCTAGTCTCTATCCGAGAAGTGGGTACCAAGCTCTAAAGTGACAGAATGGAGTGGAAGTCACTCAAGAAACCAACCAACGTTTCCAGCTGAGAAATCCCTCGGTTTTAAGTCATGGGTCTGCCATCTGCATTAATAGCTCAAATTTAACCTATGTGACCTTCAGCAGATTAGCCGTTTTATTAAAATCTCAGCCTGCCCATCTGCAAAGTGGAAGAGTATACTACCTACTTCTTAAGTTTCAGGGAACGATTTGATGAGATAATTCAGCAAGGAACAAGCAGATGTTTCCCCCAAGCAAATGTCACTACTCACTTGACAATTGTTAGCACACATTTTCCATAATAGCAAAAATATATTTTCTGATAATAAGTGTAAGTAAAAGGTGACAACTCTTCAAATTTAAATAAAACTAAAAACTGTATTTTTCAAAATAAAATTCGTATATTTTATTATTTGCATAAGGTAAAACTCCTACATTATGGAAAACAGAACTATGTTAACAGATACAAAACAGAATGGGGAAAATATTGGCATCCAACTCAACAACGTTTCCAGTTTACATATTACATTTAAAAATGTGTACAAAATGATAAGGAAGTCACCAACAGATAAACATAAGAAATGCATATAAAGAAAAAGCATGCGAAGAAATAGAACACAGAGGGGGAAATGTTCTATTCTCAATAATAAAGATCAATGATAAAAATAAATAAAATTTCAACAATTATGAATCTCTGAAACATTCATAAAATGATGTAACTTCCCTACTTAAGGTCCTTTAATTATTTCCCCTTATGCTCAAGTTGAAACCAAAATTGGCTGTGTGTGGTGGTACACACCTATAATCTCAGTGGCTTCAGAGGCTAAAGCAGGAGAATTTGAGTTCAAAGGCAGCCTCAGCAATTTAGCAAGGCCCTAACCAACTCAGCAAGACCCAGTAAAATATAAAAAAATAAAATATAAAAAAGACTGGGGATATGGCTCAGTGTTCGAGCTGGTTAAGTGCCCCTAGGTTCAATCCCTAGTACCAAAGAAACACATAAAAATAATTGCTGATAATGGCTAGCAAGAAACTGCAGGGCTTGTCTTCTGGCCCTTCTCCCATCCCTATGGACCCCTCTCTTTTCACCCAGTGACTCAGTCTAGCTCTTATAACAGCAAGCTTCCAGGTGCCACAAGATCTTTGCACAGCTCTGCCTAAAATCCTTTCCTTCTCTTTTCTCCAACACTTGGCCCCTGCTAACTCTCCCTCATCCATCAATCCCAGTTTTGGGAACTTCACCAATGCAATGTTGCAGCATGAGTTATATCTCTGAAAAGCATTCATATGTTGAAGCCTTTATTCCAGAACCTCAGAATTGACCTTATTTGGAAACAAAGTTGCTGCAAATGCATTAATTAGGATGAGGGCTTACTGTAACAGGGCAGCTCCCAATCCAATAAGATTGCTGTAAGAGGAAAATTCGGACACAGATACACACAGAGAGAACATGGTGGGAAAAAGAAGGCAAAGATGGGGCAATGCTTCTACAAGCCAAGGAAGGCCAAGGACTGCAGCAAGCCATGAGAGGCTGGTGGCATGGGATTGTCTCAGAAGGAAGCAACCCTGCTGACACCTTAACCTTGAACTTCCAGCCTCCAGAACTATGAAACACACATTTCTGTTGTTGAAGTCCAGTTTACAGAACTATGCTGCAGAAGCCCTAATACACTTATGCCCTGGGAAAGTCTTCCCTGATACTGCCTTGTCACTCTCAGGAAGCCTGTGCCTTCCCTGCAGCCACTTCAGAGGGCACCTGATTAACGGCTGCCTCTGCTGTGCATTGAAACACTGAAGAAGCAGGCACAAGAGGGGCACTCTGTGAGTATCCATTATGTCAAGAAAACATGGGGATAGCCCCCGCAGGTATGCAAACTGATCAGAAGGATTAGCACAAAAGGCAGAATAATTCTGACAGACAATAAAGCAAACCCTTAGAGAGCTCGTATTTATGTGAACCTGCACCACCCCTATTACCACCATTAACACAGGGTATCCTCTCAGCTTCCCAGGTAGGTACCATCTGCATCCACCCTTCAGCTATGAGAAAGTGGGCCCAGAGGAGTTACTGCTCAAAGCTCTGTCCAAAGTGGCACAGCTGGGATTTGAACCCAGGCAATGTGCACCAGAGCACCTGCATTTAACCTCTCTGAACATGACTCTCAAGAGTGCACAGGTAAGCAGTCCAGGTAACAGGTAAGATAGGTACTTGTTCCACAAATGTCTCTGTAGTTATTAAAAGAATTAAGAAGTTAAGATCAACTCTAAATCTTTAAGGGGGAAAAAAAAGAGGCCAGACCCTCCGTGGGCCTCCCCTTGATGGTAACATAACATATAGTGCCTTGAGTTGGAGGAGACATAGTTCTAACCCAGGACAGATTTCACTGACATCTTAGTCCTTCACCTGGTGTTATACCAGGGCCTCACACTAAGGGGATTATAGATTTTAGACTCTCTGGAATCCCAATGACAACTTCCACCATAGGTGAGGCCTTACTCAAGGACTATCTAGAGTAAGGTCAAGTGCATAGGCTCCAGAATCAGAGGGCTTAGATCAAATCCCAGCTCTACTACCTACTAAGTGCATATCCTCTGGGAAGTTATTTAAACTCTCTGGCCCTTTGGTTACTCAACTGTTAAATGGGGATGATAGTAGTATTTGTCCAACTGGCTTATCATAAAGATAAGTTAAACATATGTAAAGCACGTCAAACAGCACCTAGCACAAACATAGTTTTGTTCAATAAATTTGAACAACTATTATCATTGTTGTGGGTCTCATTTTACAGATCAGATGGGCCCAGATATTCTCAGTAGACAGCAGACATGCATGCTCTTCTTCTTTTTTTTTTTTTTTTTTTTTTTTGATCTTGGATGGGATTTTCTTTTCTTTTTTTTTTTATTGATTGTTCAAAACATTACAGAGCTCATGATATATCATCTTTCATACATTTGACTCAATTGGGTTTTGAACACCCATTTTTACCCCAAATACAGATTGCAGAATCACATCTGTTACATACTCACATTTTTACATAGTGGCATATTAGTGACTGTTGTATTCTGCTACCTTTCCTATCCCCTACTATCCCCCCTCCCCTCCCCTCCCCTCCCATCTTCCCTCTCTACCTCCTCTGCTGTTGTTCAATTCTCTCCCCTTTTTTTCTTCCCTCCCCCTTGCCCCTCATAACCTCTTATAATTTTGTGTATCATTGAAGGTCTCCTACCATTTCCATATGCTTTCCCTTCTCTCTCCCTTTCTCTCCCCCCATTCGTCTTTGTTTACTGTTAGTCTTTTCCTCATGCTCTTCCTTCCTGTTCTGTTCTTAGTTGCTCTCTTTATATCAAAGAAGACATTTGGCATTTGTTTTTTAGGGCTTGGCTAGCTTCACTTAGCATAATCTGCTCTAATGCCATCCAGCATGCTCTTCTTTGAATCTGGGGATGCATCATTTTAAGGGATCTGATCATCTAAGTCTCAGGCCAATAATTTTGCAAAACTTTTAGATATATCAATTATCCTAAAGCATGTAAATGCATATGAACTTCATACACATGTCCCATGCATATATACGCACAGCAAACTATGTCTACATTTCTCCTTAAATCTCAGAGTTTGGCTTTTTAAGAATAAGAGTTTCAGAAATATACCTTTCTCATTATCAACTTGATGATGCATGCTAAGAGTCTTAAATTCCTCCTCTGGAAGCCTATCCTAAGGAAAGACTCAAAATGCAGATAAAAACAAGGATTTATGTATCCAGATATGCATTACAACATTTTTAAATAGTGAAAAAAAAAAAGTAAAGCGATCTAGACTTCAAAAACAGAGGAATATTTTTTTTTTCTGTCCAGTTACTTCCTTTGTCACCTTCACTGAATTGCACGCACACTTCAACTCCACTGTCTCATACCATTTTCTGAATATTCTCTGGTCCTTCTCACCTCCTGGGTTTAATCTATTTAACTAGCAAGTCTGTCCCCTCAAAACGCCCAACAAATTCCTTCCCTCCCTTCCAGGCCCACTTCTTGCCTAAGCATCCTCCAATTTTCCCAAGTCAGAATCAATATCTTCATTTTAAACTTATAATAATAATCATTCTTACAGAATATCATATGAAAGATTCCTATTCTCTCTTTTTCTTTCTTTAGTGCCCCCCTTCTCTTCCTTTATCTGTCTCAGTCTTCCTATCTCTATCTTCATTTCACACTCCTAATTAGAGGTTCTTGGACAAGAAAATATTTTCTGTGTCCTTGAATGGCTCACAGTGCCTTGCACAGGTATTGTACAATGTAGGTCTCATTGAATGAATTGAGTCAATGCATGGTCCTAGTGGAGTAAAATCTCCTATATCCAAAGACTTCATTCAGGAAACTCACTCTGTTCCAGGATGAATTATAAAAGTACTTATCTTAGTGCTGAGTCCACAATAAGCATTTAAACGCAAATACAAAGTTAATTGAGAAAGATCACAGCACACAAGATCATTAACAACAGAAATTGCACATATATTTCTATTCAGTGAAAATGAACATATGAAAACTGAAATTAAAAATAATATTTCACACTATTAAATTAAAAAATAATATTTCACACATTGCTTCAAAGGAAATGAAATACTTAACAAAACATGCATAGATTTTATATGATAAAAATTACAAAATTCTGATGAAAGAAATGAAGATCTAAATAAATGAAAGAGATGTACCATGTTCAGGAATCCAAAGCCTCAACATATTAAAGATGTTAATTCTCCACATATGTATCTATAGTTTTAACATAAATCTTTTCAAAATATCAGTATTGTTTTGGTTTGATTTGGTTTTAATTTTGGCAAACCAAAGCAAGCTTATTCACCTAAAATATATATGCAAAAGTATAGACCATAGAATAATTTTTTAAAATGTTAACAGAGAAGAATAAAGGGGGAGTAAATATTCTACCTAATACTAAGACTAAATCACTGTAGTATTAAGAGTGTGATATTAGCAGAGGGATGGATGAAGTCCAGGGGTACAGAGCTCAGAAATAGTTCAATATAAATATGTTCAACAAATTGTTGATAAAGGGTCAGAAATGATTCAATGTAGGAAGAACAGACTTTTCAAAAAATGGTGCTGGAGCTACTGGACATGCATAGGCAAAGAAATGAATCTCAACATACACATTATGCCTTAGACAAAAATGAACTCATAAAAACTATAAAACTATAAAATACTTAGAAAAAAATAAGAGAAAAATCTTTTTTTAATTTTTTTATTGGTTGTTCAAAACATTACATAGTTCTTGATATATCATATTTCACACTTTGATTCAAGTGGGTTATGAACTCCCATTTTTACCCCTTTTACAGATTGCAGAGTCACATCAGTTACACTTCCACTGATTTACATATTGCCATACTAGTGTCTGTTGTATTCTGCTGCCTTTCCTATCCTCTACTATCCCCCCTCCCCTCCCCTCCCCTCCCCTCCTCTCTCTCTACCCCCTCTACTGTAATTCATTTCTCCTCCTTGTATTATTTTTCCTTTTCCCCTCACTTCCTCTTGTATATAATTTTGTATAACCCTGAGGGTCTCCTTCCATTTCCAAGCAATTTCCCTTCTCTCTCCCTGTCCCTCCCACCTCTCATCCCTGTTTAATGTTAGTCATCTTCTCATGCTCTTCTTCCCTACTCTTTTCTTAGTTACTCTCCTTATATCAGAGAGGACATTTAGACGAATGGATAAAAAAAAATGTGGCATTTATACACAATGGAGTATTACTCTGCATTAAAAAATGACAAAATTATAGAATTTGGAGGGAAATGGATGGCATTAGAGCAGATTATGCTAAGTGAAGCTAGCCAATCCCTAAAAAACAAATGCCAAATGTCCTCTCTGATATAAGGAGAGAAAAATCTTTTAAATCTAGGGCTATACAAGAAGTTCTTAGACTTGATCCAAAAACATAAGACATAAAAGGACATTTTACAAAGTGGAACTCATTAAAATTAGAAGTTTGCTCTGCAAAAGCCCATATGAAGAGGATAAAAGTAAAAGCTAAAGTTTGGAAGGAAATAATTACCAACCTATCCAACAAGGACTAGCACCTGGAGTACACAAAGATTTCTTAAAACTCTGTGGTAAAACAAACAATTCCAGTTCGAAAATGGGCAAAAGACATGAACAAGACAAGACTATGATAACAACAAAGGCTGAGAAGCTTGCAAAGAAACCGGATCTCCCGTACATTGCTGGTAGGACTGCAAAATGCTACAGCCACTCTGGAAAACAGTGTGTAAGCTTCTTATAAAACAAAATGCACAACTACCACGTCACCTAAGAATCACATTCCTTCTATTTTGATTAAAAAAATGTTTGCACAAAAACCTGTATTCACAAAAGCGTTATTTGCAATAGATAAAAACTGGAAACAACAGAAACAGCCTTTCCAAGAAGTAAGCAGGTACACAAACTGTGGTGCTTCCATGCCATAGAATACTCTTCAGTCACATTAACAAACTAATTATTAATATGCAAAAACCTGTATGAATCTCCAGGGAATTATGTGAACTAGAAAAGGCCAATTTGAAATGTTACACCCTGTATGATTCCATTTCTCAATAACATTTTTAAAATGACAACATTTTAGAAATGAAGACCAGATGAGTGGTTTCCAGCTTATTGCAACTAAGGTTAGAGGTAAGGGAGGTAGAAGTAAATAGAGAAAAACAACATTCGAATATGAGACAGCCCCATGGTGATGGGACCACTCGGGGAGTCTGGGTGACGTATATACAGAATCTCTCTGTGATGTCTTTTGAAACTCCCTACCAATCTTAAATTATGTCATTGAAAACTCATATTAAAAATGTATATGAAACGGCACAGTCTAGATAATAGTTGTGTTAGTCAACTTTTTATCACTGTGACCAAAATACCTGATAAAAACAACATAGGGGAAGAAAAGTTTAATTTGGGCTCATGATTTCAAAGGCTTCAGTCCATGGAGAGCCAACTCCATTATTCTGGGCTTGAGGTGATGGAGAAATATGGTGGTGGAAGGGTGTGGTGGTAGAAAGCTGCTTGGCTCATGGCAGCCAAGAAACAAAGAAAAGGAGAGTGTAGGATAAGCCAGGGACAAAACATTGTAATCCCCAAGGGTTATGCCCCCATTGACTTATTCATCCAGCCATGCCCTACCTGCCTACAGTTACCACCCAGTAATCCATTGAAATTTTTAACCCATCAAATTGATCAATCCACCAATGATATTATATCTCTCATAATCAGATCATTTCACCTCTGAACATTCCTACATTACCTAATACCTGATATTTTGGGGTACACTTCATATCTAAGCCATAACAATATCCAGTAATCAACAACCACTCTTCAAAAGAGGCATGGAGATAACATGGATGCCTAAGAGCATTTCCGCATCTCTGGGTAAATGGGGCAGCAAGTGGAGGGGTGTCACAAGAAGAAATGGAAATTTTCAAGAGTAAATCTGAACTTTATCACCTTCATTTATGAAAGTCTTATTAAAACAATGGCACATTGTCCAAGGTGAAGCAAAACAGATGTGGAAATTCAGCATCCAGGACTGAAAAGGTGCTCACTATATTAGGCAGTTTTCCATTACTATAACAAATTACCTCAGATGTTCAATTTATAAAGAGAAAAATGCTTATTTCAGCTTGTACTATTGGAGACTTTGGTTGGCCTGGTTGCTTGTAGGTTTGTGGCAAGGCAGTGCATCATGGCAGAGCAAAATCATTCACCACATAGCCAGGAAGAAAAATAGAGGAAAAAGAAGGTGCCATGGTCCCCCCACCCCTTTCGTGGGCACACCCCCAATGCTCTAAGGAGCTGCTACTGGGCTCTACCTTTTGAGTATTCCACCCCCTTCCAATAGAGCCAGAGGGTAGGGGCCAAGCATTTAACTCATGGGCCTTTGGGGCCACTTATCAAAAAGATAACCACTTACAAAACCCTGAATTAAAAGCTATTTGAGAAAGCCGCAATGACCAAGTGAGACAAGCATGAACTTTGGAGTTTTACAGACCTGAAGCCAAACTTCATCTCTATTTTAGTCCGCTTTTACACTGCTAGGACAAAAAGATCCAAAATGAATAATTTTAGACAATAAAAATTTTATGTGGGGTCTCACTGTTTCAAAGGTCTCAGTCTATAGACAGCTGTTACCATTCCTCAGGGCTCAAGGTGAGGAAGAACATCGTGGCAAAAAAGTAAGATGGAGGGAAATGGCCCAGGACATCACATCAGGAAACAGAGAGAGACTCTACTGTCAGATACAAAATATAAGCCCCAAAGTCACGCCCCCACAAGGCCTACCTCCTCCAGCCACACCCTACCTGCCTTTAGTTACCACTCAGTTAACCCCCATCTCATAATGTCATTATTTCACCTCTGAATGTTCTTGCACCATCTCACACATGAGCTTTTGGAGGACACCTAATTCCTAAACCATAATAATCTCCATTAACCACTGGCTATCAGAATCTCAGGTTCATCATCCACCAATGTGGGACAAAATCTTTGCAAGGTTGTTTATGTAGACAGCTCCTAGTACATTCCTTAACACAAAACATCAGACAACTTTTTAAATCAGTAGTATCATTGAAGGGATGTTCTTTAACACTTTGCCTATTTTCAGTCATCTCTATGTTAGAATCCAAAGGAACCATGCAATCTGCAAAGACTATTGGCCTGGTATTTCCAGTTTCATTTCTTATCTTTCTTCTGGTGGTTTCAGCCTCTTTATGCATAGGAATGACTAAGGGAGCTCAGGTAGTCAGAAATGCCCAAACCCTGAACACAGCTGGAGCTTTGGCTACTTGACCCAACTGAACCCTTCAAGTCTCTCTGGCAGCAACTTAGACCACAGAGAAGACAGCTGACATCTGCTGTCAATTCATAAGAATAGAGACATGACATCCAGTAGAGCTGCTATGGTGCCTGAGAGGCCCAGAATGTTCTTTCTGGAGTTGCATTTTTCATCTCTTCCTCCAAATGCCGAGTTATCCCAGTGTTCTTCTAATGCATCCTATACCTCGCTTAAGATAGTGATGATTTCTGTTACTTGTGACCAAAAATGCTTTATGATGAAAAAAAAAAAAGCTTTCTGATGTCACCTGCAAACCAATTCCCTAATTTCTGTGCTCTGCTACTGCATGAAGCCTAGAATCCCAGCTCCCAATTCAACCCTCAAAAGGTTTTTTTCAAGATAGAAAGCAGGACCTTAGAACCACTATTGTCATAGCACTCTCTAAGATCAATGCTAATTGCCCAATTAGACAGGCCTGATGCTGACATGATGTGAGCTAATTAGTAAGTGCCAGAGCTCATTCTAATTATTAACCTTTATGGTTGTCATTTGTAAAGATGAAGGTGCAGCTACGGAGTTTTGCACGAATGACTGCACTTGTCACTCTGAGTCAGCTGTAAGGAAAATGGGTAGAGGGGAAGGAAGCGTGTACCCTTTTCAGGGATCTTTTAGAAGCCTGGTGGCCATCAAGTCTCAGGTCAGTGTCTATGTCAGAATCAAGAAGGGAGCTCTTTACAACTGTAAGTTCCTAGCTCTTGATCCCCCAAAATTGATCCAGTAAGGTTTGGAATAAAGCCCAGAAAACTGACTTTTCTTAAATTTCCCAGGTGATTCTCATGATTCACCTGAAGTGAAAACCACTTAGACAAATATCCAAGGAAACCCATTCCTAACCCCCAAAGGAGTCCCTTGGCCATAGATCTCTTATGAAATATGAATGGCTGCTAAGCAAGAGAGGCCAGAAGAGATTGCTAATACAGCTGCTGGGAATCCAGAGACCTAGATTTGGGTCCAGATCAGAAATCAATCACCACCAATCCACTTGGAACGGGAGTTTACCCATCTGTGAAATGGATTAGCCAACTACCCAGGCTTTACCTTCCTCCCAGAAATGAGAAGTGCCAAGCATTCATGTGAGCAATGACTACAAACATGCAAGGGTAAGACATTAGCATCTTTGAAAGGCCGATGTTTTAAAGATAAACCTTATGGATTGCATTTGAAAACTTGACTCAAACTTGAACTTGGGCACCTCTGGAAGAAACAGCAAGATATAAAATGCTTCCTCCATAAGTTCAGTGATTCCTATAAGAAACCTCACAGACTCAGGACATAGAAGAGAGGTCTTCTTACCAGTTTATTGCTCCCCAAATAATGTCGATGACAGTGGTGTTTGTGGGGAAGCTGCCAGAAGCCTCCTAATGACAACGTAATTGGCCACCAAATGATGAAAAAGTAACAATGAAAGCTTGATTGCCTAATCTTTATAGTCGTTATCCATATAAGTAGGAATGGGGTACATAAAATCCACTTTCCTATAAATGTGGAAATAAATAGGCTCTCTGTGAATTTAAAAAAAAAAATTGGCTTCCAACCACATTCAAAGGGCCCACCTATCATAGTTTTACACATGCGGACATCTGGCAGGGAAAGAAATTAAGGCCTACCTTAGAGAGAAGGGGAATACATCCATTTATAAATGTTATTTTAGAAGGGACTGTCTGGTCCTGTGCACTTATTAACTTCATTAGAAGGCTAATGAATCTACTGCTGGGAAAATGAGAGGGAGCTCAGGCTGCAGAAAGGGATGGGGAGAATTTCACACCCCTTCTCCAAGTGGCAGGGTTATTTATGATTGTGATAAAATGGCACTGCATTTGAAGGAAAGGGAAAACAACATAAAATAACAATCAACAGACACAATCCATACAAAAGTGTTACATTCTCTCAGCCACTGGACAAAAATCAAGATTTATGCATGTCGGGGTCCTGCCTAGTGGAAGGGAGAAAAAAAAAATGACTAGGCCATAAAAAGAAACCCTCTTTCCCATAATAAATAGGAGAACATTAAATCTGTAATCCAGATCGGCTTTTCCAGCGTTCTCATTTCTCTGTTCTCTAGCAAAGTAAGATGTCTGATGACCTAATATTTAGAGCAAACTCAACTTTCTTATTCTATCTTTTAGGAACAAAGACTTTCATAGATTGATGGTCCCTATGTTTAATGAATTTAAACTAAGTAGTCTGGACAGGTGTTCTGGCTAATGCCTTCCAACTGGCTCACACCCCTCAGTGAACAGCAAGTTAACAGAGTATGCTAAGCTGTTGACACTTAGATTGCAACTTCACCACCAGATATTTTAAGGAGAATGGCAACAATTAGGGTAATGCTGCTAGCTCATAAAAGGTTGGGCATCATAATCTGTTGGGCATCATAAATTCTGTCTTTGCTTGTTATTTGATGTGGGAGGGTCTTAGATTCAGAGTCAAAAGAGATTTGAGAGATCATTTCATCTAATATCTTTATTTATGAGGAAAGAGATGGATGCACAATAATCCAATAAATTACTAGCAGAAATGGACCTAAAACCCAAGTGTCTGAGTGGTTCCCAATTCTATATGAAACTTGGAAATGATAAATGCCTAAGTAATAAATACCTTCCTAAGTCAGAGTCTCTTGGGAAGGCCCCAGATATCTGGATTTTTTTAAACATATTCCACAAGTAATTTGGTGGCTACACTGAATTTCAGAAACATAAATGACCCCACCCTGATTTTCATGTTAATCACTTGAGAAGCAGCAAAGCTTTTCAGTGAGTTTAGTTCCCCAAAAAGTGCATTAAGAAAAAACCTGTAAAAGACAAAGTAACTCAACCCTAGGTTGGAGGAATCGAAAATAAGGTATTGCTTTGCATCTTACATCAAAAACCATCATTGTTGTCAATGTCATCCTCATTTTGTGATTTTAAAAACCAAGAATTATATTAACCTTCATATTGTCCCAAAGGAAAAGCCTTTGGAAATACTCTCTCAACACAGAATTTCTAGGCACTGTGCGTCTAGGAGTCCATATTTGTTCTATACCCAATCCTTCAGATGATATGATTGCAGTTGTCATCTGGAACCTGTCGAAACTGCTGGTCTAAGAGGAAATGGATCTACAAACAGAAAATAAGCATTCTTATATTAAGTAACTTGCTAGATTGCTAGCATTCTGCATTCCATGCAGTATCTCACTGAATCTTCACAACCTCTATAAAATAGGTCTAGTTACCATCCCAGGATATAGATAAGCAAACTGAGGCTTCGAGAGATCAAAAGATAGCTTATTCATATGGTGAAGCCAGTAGGCAGCCTAGCTCTGATTCATATCCAGGAAAATTGAACACAGGACTCACCCTTTCTACATACAGTACATACTTAATCCCTTTTGTCACCAGGTATTTCTGAAAACTATGGGAACTATTACCATAGGAAGTACAGTCAGCCCTTCACATCTGCAATTCTACATCTGACAACTCAGCCTACAGTAAATCAAAGCTATTTGGAAAAAAAATGATTACATATGAATTGAACATGTCCAGATTTTTTGTATTATTCCCTAAATAATATAGTAGAACAACTATTTACACCACACTTTTACTTTAAGAATTATGAGTAATCTAGAGATAATTTAAAGTATAAGAGAAGATGAGTATATGGTCTATACAAAAAGTACACCCTTTTCTATAAGGGATTTAAGCATCCACAGATATGGTATCTATGAGGAATCCAGCATCCAATAAATTCCCCACAGACACTAAGGGATGACTGGAGTCATTCCTCTTAAGAGGCACACATTCTAGTGGAGAAATAAGATGTGTTGTGTTAAACAAAATGTATGTGCCAGATTGAATGCTTCTCCCACTGATTCCTAGAACTGTTTTGCATTCTTTATGGAATGAGGTGGGGTGACAATAATAAAAATAGAAGTATTTCTAGACCAGTGCCACTCATGGCAGAATGCTCTGCACTTTGCATATATATATACACACACACACACACATTCTTGTATACATTTGCTGATGTTTCCCACATACATTAGTCTCATCTTTCAGCCAAACTAAGTATTGCTTGAGGATATCTCTTATGACACACTTATTCTGCACCTCCCAGCCACGAGTGCGAGATGCTCAATTAATATCTGTTCAATTGGCTGTTCTGTTACCCATTCCGTTTTCACTAGATTCATAACCACTGAAAGCAAATAGAAGGTCCCAGTCCTTGAGGGAGGATTGCACAGTCTGTATCAGCCCAGCCTTCGGGACCTCACATGTGAAGAGCCTAGCGGATGGGATGGAAAGCTTTTAATTAACAGCTGAACAAAAAAATGTCATTCCAATCTGCAGTTTTGTTTCCATTAATTCACTCAGATTCAGTAGGAATTCCACTAAGAATTGGGGTGAGCAGCTGTAGAGGGAGGGAAGCACATAATTAAATCATGAGTGTCATTAAAATTTGTAAACTAATAACTTCTGGGAAGTCTTAGCAATTATTATCAGGGTTTTCTTGGCAAACAAAAAATTAATAAATCCAAAAGGTCTCCATTTTCTATTAAAAAAGGCAGCATCCCTGAGAAAGGTCACTGACAGAACAATTAGGGAGAAAATAAATGGTTCAGACAACAGCTTGTGAACCAGATGAAAAGTCACAGGATTCCCAAGTGGCAGGAGAATAAGACAACTCAATAAAATGAAAGGGACAGGGCGAGGCAGGGCTGGTGCTGAGATTGGTTTGGGGATATTGGAAACTTCCATTCAATTCTCTAAACCCTTATGAGATGTAGCCTAAAGGCTAGGCATTGTAGGTCCAGAAACAACTAAGACATGTGGTCCCTAGCTTGAAAAGCTCCCAGACTGAGAACAAATCTCAATACTGCTTAAGGATATGAAGCTATGGCTGAGCAGAGAAGGGACATCCCACCTGGGGAGGAGGATCAAAGCAGGCCTCCAACAGCATGTACCTGGAAATCTGTCAGCTCTAGAAACACCCTAACCAAGAAGGCCCTTTGCTCTGTGGGCTCTGAAACCAGGAACCCAGAGGAACATCTGTGCAACCTAGATGCTTTGCTTAAATCAGAATGCCCCCCATACTGCTGGGCTAGGGTTAGGGTTAGGGTCTACCAAATGAGGGGAACCATTCATTGTGAAGAATTCCTGCTTCCTCTTATGCCTAGATAGTTGCAAATTCATTACCTTTGTGAGGACCCTAATCCAGTAGCCAAAGAAAAGCTCCTGCAGAGACCACACACTCATGCACAGTCTCTTTTGATCTAAGATGTTCCATTCAGGAACCTCTTCTAGAGACAAGATCTTGGCATGGGGAAGATGGAAGCTAAAACAATTGCTTGATAACTCATCACTCTCCAGAAAACAATATCTTTTTTTTTTTGAGAGAGAGAGAGAGAGGTAATGTGTTCATTATCCCAAGTGCTAATGTCTAAGGCATAAAGAAGTGAGTCCACGAAGTGATTTGCCAGTCAGAAACATAAATCTTGACCATGACTTATGTTCAAGGCTAATACTTGTTCAAAGCTAATACAAGCTGTGGATTAACTGGCTTTATTTGAGTTTCCATTTCCCTAATGGAGGACTGTGAATGCCACTAAAGGAGGTGGAGACCCACAGAGCACCATGTGTGCAGAGGGGCATAATAATGGCACGGGAGCAAGGGGGCTGCATGGAGTCTACACAGAATGCAGCCCTTCCTTGGAGTCCACAGTCCCGGTGCACCACATGACAGTGTCCTATGTTTGGTGAGAATGAAGGAGACGTGAATGGGAAGGTTGTCTCTATTTGGCTGCAGAGTTTTCATTTAGGAGAGTGCAGAACATAGGAGTGTCAGATCACAGCTTGGAAGACCTCCTAATCTCTGCCTTATGACCTAAGTAACACAGGGAAGGCCTGGGTCCTTTAGAAAAGCCAGTCCTACCCCCTTAATTCTCTAAACCTGAAAGCCTATGTGTGCAGTATTCTTGGACGAAGGGATGCCACCAGGCGGTTGTGCTAAATGACAAACTTGCACAGCCATCCTGGTGTAACAGCGCCAAAGAGTTCCAGAAAGAATGTCACAAGGACACAGAGACTGCCGCACTATTTGATGTCTCAGTCTTTTGTCTATTTAGAAGACCTCTGAATTATTAATCCAGTGAGGCAAATAATTATATCACACCGAAACCTGGCAGGGGGTGTCATCTTGTCATGACAGCTGCTGCTCTGGGGCTTCTCCTGTTGTACAGAAAATTGAAGAAGAATCACCAAGTTCAATTTCAAGTTGGTTAAGCATGTTGGGAAAAATCACAAAGCGAAAGGGGTGCATGTTTAATTCAGCTTCTTTTCTCAGCCCACTGTAGTAGGAAGGAAAATCATACTGCTCTCGGCTCCAGTGGCAAAATGTCATCGTTATCAGTACAGAAAAAAAGAGGATGGGAGATAGAGAACTTTAGGGGAAGCATGGGGAAGACAATGAAAAGAAGACTCCCTGTGAGGCCCTAGCAAGGTGGGAAAACCCACAAGATGTAGGAGTAGTCTCTTCCCTCATTCCTACACGGAGAGCCCTTAAGCTGGGCTTTATCAGGCCCATGAACACCTTGAAACCTAACACAAAACCACATTCATAGATGACATTTATCCAGAGGCAAAGCCCATAATACCCACTTTGCCTACCACGTGGAACCTGTTGTTAGTAAAGTGCACTTTGAGGAACCACCTTTGGCTGCGCCTCTCCTATAAAATGTGGGGACCCTGCACCCTCCTATCCAGTCCACCTTCATCTGCTCTCTACCTCCTCCGTGGCTCCCCTCTCTCTTGCAGGCCAACACAGTCTGGTCTTTGCCCTGCTGTACTCGGGATAGTTTTCCACTTTTGCCATTTGCCAGTCCTTCCCATTATCCCAACACCTTTTCAACATAAGGTGTTGACCCAGTAGAAAGTGATATGCCAATTCCCCCCAGGTGGCACAGGGAACAACATTCTAATTCACCTCCTGCCCTCCTTCATCCTCAAAGTCTCTGCTAACTCCCACAGAACACAGAATGTACCTTAGTATCCTCCAGTTTCCCCTCACACAGACCTCTGCAGCAATGGATCCTTAAAAACAAAGTCAATAATGGAACAAAAACCCTATACAAACACCCAGGTTCTAATAATCATTAATAATTACAATGAAGTAAGCACTTGCTACGTGAGTTACTGTGCTAAGTGTTTTCACATTTATTATTTAATCCTTCCAAGAAGCCATTCATCAAGCAAACACTTATTAAGCACCTCTTGTGTGCCAGCTTCTCTTCTAGGTGCTGAGGGCACAGCATTGAATTAAAATGCAAAAAAAAAAAAAAAAATTCGCTTTCTAGAAGACTTAAATACTGATGGGTTATAGGTAGACAATAAATAAATCAATAAGTAAAGACCTAGCATGCCAGATGGGGATAAGTACTTTGAAGGGAAACGTAGCCAAGTGATGAACAGTGAAGTACTTGGGAAAGGTCTCACTGATTAGGAGACCTGTGAGCAGAAGGGAAGGAAGCGAAGTATCTGCCTGCACCCTGGGAGCTCTAGGTGGACAGAGATGAGCAGGAAGACTCCAGGGAGCAGTATGGTGGGTGCATCAGAAGAAACTGCAAGGAAAATATGGCAAAGGCAAAGGTATGTTCTGTGCTATCCCCAATTTACAGACAGGGAAACTGAGGTGTGGAGAGGAAAATGAAAGTTTGATCTCCCCTAAAAGGTATGACCACACCCCAACCCCCAGAACCTGTAATAGGACCTTACTGGAAAAATGAGTCTTTGAAGATGCCATCAAGTTAAGGATCTCCTAATGAGATCATCCCAGATTACCAGGGTGAGGGCACTGAGCCCAATGTCGAGTGTCATCATAAGAGACAGAAGCGGGGAAGACACAGAGCAGGAGACCATTAACATCAAAGGCAGGATGGGAGGTACGCATTTGCAAGGGCTGCCAGCAGCCACCAGAGGCTGGAAGAGGCCATAGAGGATTCTCCCCGAGAGCCTCCACAGGGATTGTGGCCTGGATCCATAGCACCTTGTCCACAGACTTCGGGACTCCAGAGCTCTGAGAGAATAAATATCTGCTGCTTTAAGCCCCCTGATTTGTGGTACTTTGTTATGGCAGCCCCAGGAAACTAATACAGAGAGGTTAAGTAAAGTGGACAGAGTTACAGAGCTCCTGGGGGAGGCACTTGAATCCTGGCTAGTGGACACCTGGAGCCCTGGAGCCACCACACTGCCTACCACGTGTCAGTGAATTCACTGGTCTCTGAGACTGTGGGCACACCCTTCTCAGCTTCTAGACTAAGGCACGCAGCGACTAGTCCAGGATCCCTGGGTTTGCTTGGTTTGTTCCCAGAATTGGTCGAACTTCTTCTGAAGCATGGGATCCCAGAACAGCTGTTTTCCAATATAAGGATAGGACTTTCTGGCTTATTTCATGATTTGGCCAAGCAGACTGCACAGAAGTGAAGCTTAAAGTATCACACAGCATCACCGGGCATGAGGGAAGGTTTCTGAGCTCTAATTCTCTGGGAAGTACTGTGCGAGTGGAAATAGTCAGGCTTTCCTCTGCTAGAGGCACACTGGTTGCTTACACCTCTGCCCATTTTCACTGAGCAGCAAAATTAGATCCGAGACATCCTGTGCAAAGAGAGGCAGGCCCCGATCAACATGAGCAGTTAGCCCCCAAGTATATAATAGATGCCATGACTGTCCCCCTTCCTGCAGAGAGAGGCTCCAGCTATTTCTCAGCAAATAAGCAGGTCAGGTGAAGAGGCATCTCGCACCCCAGACCCCTCATATTTAAGACCCCAGGAAATTCTTAGGACATAGCACAGAGATAAGGATGCAGCTAGAAAAAAAATGGCCTTTTGTGACAGTGTTCTCTAGTGTTAACACCTGAGAGAGAAAATAGGAGAAAATGGTCCACCCCTTGAGTCCCACAGCCATGAGCACAGGATGTGAAGCACCAAGTCACCCTGGCTGGTGGAACTTGCTGCAGCCCTGTGTGACTGGACATCAGCATGTCTGAGTGTGAATGTAGGTAAGCAGGTGTGTAAAGAGGTATATATAAGGGCACATAGTTTCCTGGCCAAAGGAACTCCTAGTATCATAGCTTCATTAAAGTCCTTCTTAACTCACCCATATTGCTCTCTTCCCTCGTCCCCTGGTAGCACTGCTACCAGGGTCTTATCGACTAGGCATAGAAGGTACAGGGTCTAGCAATCACAATAATTTCAGGGGCCCCAAAATATTTTAAGTTCTTTTAAATTAAAAAGAAAAAAAATGAATTTTAGGCTGAAATTTTAATCCACGATATTAAGGTATTTGTCTTGCTACCAATTATTATTAAATTTTATTTTATAATAAAATGATATTATTTTAATATTATTTTATGGGAAAAGGGCCCCTCAAGGTAAAAGTGCCTAGGAACCATGAAAGTGACCACACAGACTTGGATCTGGGGCTCCAGAACCACAACACCTTCCACAGGCAAAGGCCTGGACCCCATTCCTAGGCCAAGGCTGACACCCATGGCAAGACTTCCTCGGTCAGCAGAGGGCCCCCTAGTGGAGGGTCTCTACTTGTTGAAGCTGTGGTCATCTGACCTCTCTGGCCAGACCCCTCCTTCTTCAGGCAGAATGACACTACAGAAGTGCCAAGGTGCCAAGGTGCGCAGAATGTGTGACTGGCCTCAGAAGATAGAAACAGAGGGAATGAATTCAGAGGAGGAGGTGCTTGGGTCCGCCCATGCATTAAAGTGGGCTTCCAGGAGGAGGCCAGTCTTCAGCTCCTTCTGAAACTGGCTTCCCAGCTGTTTAGCCTGCATTTCTCCAGAGCCAAAGCGGTGCACCTCCTTAAGAACCTCTAATCCACTTACCGCCAAAGAGAACTCTCAGTCACGCTCCCCAGGTTGAAGTCGTACAGCTTCGTCAGGATCAGGATGACCTGCAAGGGGTGGGGTGAGGGCAGAGGAGAGGGACAAAGAGGGACAAAGGAAGCTTACTTTAGTTTGTGTAGCAGTATACAGTGCATCTCCTATCACCCAGAGGAGGGCTTAGTATTTATCCGTTAAGTTGAGGGGATCAAGCAAGGGGGGAAATTACCAATTTAATGCACCTCTGTAACTGGTGGCATTTATTTTAATCCTGGCAGTTCTCTGCATTTGAAATAAAACATGCCAACAGGAATTAATTGGGCATTGACAGTTGTTTCTCCACATCTGTCCCCCCTCAAGGTCAGGCTCAGGCCAGCTGGCTTTGTTCAATACCAAGGTCACCCAGAGATCAGGGACAGACTTGCTTTTGATCTCAAGATGACTCTGATGTGCAGAACTGGATCTAAAGGCGGAAGAAGGAACTGGGTCTGCTTCTGTCTGTCTACAGAAGGGCTTCAAAGAGACTCTGTGTTTCCATCAGTAGGGCCTTCGCAGGCATAAATACTTGAATGGCAGTAGGCTCAGTCCCCACCATCCTCTGATGCCATTTGCCATTGATCATGTGGCATCTGCCCCACCATGCAGTAAGCAGGTCATTGGACTTCACAGGACTCCAGGACCGCTCCCCTGACTGCAGCCGAAGTGAAAAACCCAGAAGCAGCTCTGTGTGCCAGAGAGTTCGACTTAGTGGTGTTCTGAACTACTCTTGGGCTGGGGAGTGTCTTCCTGGGCCCTTTAGTCTCCTACCGCTGGGACTCGAATATCATCGATTGCCCTGCCCGCCCCTCAAGTGCCCTGGACAGTGGCTTAGGTACAACCTTCTACCTCTGAGAATGCTAAGTGCCCGCACCTGAGTCTGCTTTAATCAAAACGCAGGTGGGTAATACACAGCGCCTGCCTGCACGCGTGATAATCCAGTTACACATAATCGTGTTTATCTAAATTTAATGCACAACTCATTTCACTCTTCTCAGCTCCTTCCCATTCCACAATTTAACTTCCTCCAGTTCATTTGCACAGAAGCCATTAAACTCTTTCCAAGATAATGAATTTCTGCTACCAAGATGGGACTTTCCCATTCTAGGTATCCATTTAAGATTAAAGAAAAATAATCAGCCATTATATTGAACATTTTTATGGCACTTAACTAACAACAAAATGCTCACTTTTGAGATTTATTCTCATCTCACACTCCATGGGGTCAATCAGCCCCATTTCTATTTCTCCTATGTAAACTAAGAAAAACATGCCAGGCTGGGATGGGATCCATTATAGATCAAAAGGAGTCCATGGCAAATTGGGCTTAGGACATTTAACTTTTGTGGGAGGCCATTCCCGGAGGGCTCAGATTTCTTCCCCAGATTGTGTCCTATGACTGGAATAACAGGCTGGCAAGAAACATCATCAATGGCATGGCTATCTGCAAAGCAGCAGGATCCACCAAGCTGCCTTATTACTACAGCACACAGCAAGGAGTGTTTAATCTATGCAGTGAATTATCCTTTTTTGTTTTTTACAATACCAAATATTTGATGTCATATGGATATTCTAATGTAAGGAATAAATAATCTGTTTGCATAAAAATTAAAAATGTATGATACATTGAGATGTCCTGTTAATATGTAGATTTCAAAGTGATGAATTAGAGCTTCCTATTCTTTTCATATGTTCCCATGAAAAATTATGAGATTGTGAAAAACTGGGTATACAGTTTTAATTAGTTGGCTTAGTTGTTGGTGATGGTTCTTTTACAGGTTTTTTTTTTCTTGTTTTGTTTTGTTCTTTTTAGATGTACATGACAGTAGGGTGTATTTTGACATATTAAACATACATGGAGTATAGCTTATTCTAATTAGGATCCCATTCTTGTGGTTGTATATAATGTGGAGTTTCACTGGTTTTGTATTTATGTATGAACATAGGAAAGCTATGTCCAGTTCATTCTACTGTCTTTCCTATTCCCTTCATTCCTCTTTTTCTAATCCAATGAATCTAATCCATTCCCCTCCCTTCCCTTCATTCCCCTTCATCTAATCCAATGAATTTCTGTTCTTCCCTCCCCTCCCCTATCATGTGTTAGCATCCACATGTCAGAGAGAACATTTGGCTTTTGGTTTGGGGATAGTTAGCTTATTTCACTTAGCATGATATTCTCCAGCTCCATCCATTCACTGGCAAATGCCATAATTTCATTCTTTTTTATTGCTCAGTAATATTTCATGGTGTATATTTACCACATTTTCTTTATCCATTCATCTATTGAAGGGAACCTAGTTTGGTTCCATGACTTAGCTATTGTGAACTGAGCTGCTATAAACATTGATGTGGTTGCATCATTATAGTATGCCGATTTTAAGTCCTTTAGGTATAAACTGAGAAGTTTATATAAACTGAGAAAATTCCAAATTTTCTAAGGAATCTCCATACATGAAGTGAATTATTCTTATCCATAATCTCCCCAACCATACAGGTAACAACAAGCCAGATAATTGTATATACACGCAGACAAACAAACAGACCCATGTACACACATCTAACAGAGTTCTTCTGCCTTTCATTTGGTGACCTTTCATCTACCAAGTCATTCTCAGAGTTACCTTGTAAAAGCTCAGGTATCTGAGTGTAGGACAGCCCAAGTTTTAAAAGAACAAGCTCCAAACTATGCTAATCTATTAGGAGTGAATCAGAACAGCCATCTAGGCCCTTGCAGGAGCAAGTCAAATCACTGCATTTTTCTCCAAAAGCCTTCAGAAACCTCAGACAGTCTCCAAAAAGCACAAAATTCAGGTCAAAAGAGAAGATGTTGGGGATTAGGGTTCCAATTAACCAACAAAGCTTCTAACAGCTAGATCTAGAAAATTCTTCTTATCCCAAACCTAAAGCACCCATCTTCTTTCCCTCTCTCCTTTCCTTCTCTCTTCTTTATTGAGTAACTGAAATTCTGGCCATGAGGCTACACACTGGAGATATACAAAGAAAGGATCCAGGTCTTGCCCTTGTGGAGCTCACAGTCTCCTAAGGGTGACTCCACAAATGAGTCACCAAGCAAGGTTTCCTAATCCAAACTGATACCTAAGAGCAGAAACTACCAAGTCACAGGGGCTGGGGAAGACCTCTGCTTAGAGGCAGCACCACCACAAACACTCAGACATGCTGGAGGCCATCCATCCGAAAGAATGTTATTAGAGTCTCCTTAGTTCGTCCTTCCTCTCAGTGGCTGCCATGAGATTGCATCATGACAATTTCCAATTGACTGAAGACCACAGCTGTGTGCTCCAAAATGCATTGCTTCCTGCTTGTCAAGTCTGTACCTCCCAAGGGCTGCTTCCAGCTAATGAAGGGATACTAAAGCAGACCATTGCTGGATGACACGTGACTCCTCGGATGGGTGACAATGACTTGAAGATTCCCTTTCAGCGTTTCTGAACTTCCAGCCTGCTTTCCTGTGGGGTCAGGCCTGCATCTCAGTCTAGCAGCCGTTCCAATCTCTTCTGGCTCCTTTCCATTCTCATTCACGGGCATATTTTTTTTCTAATAATTTTCTTGGACATTGGATCTTATCTTGGTGCCTGCTTATTGGAGGATCCAGACTAACACATTCTTTCATACTTGTGTGAATATTATTTCTGCCTTCATGACAGATTGTTTCAGTTTTGCCTGTTAATTCATGAATGTTCTTGGTCAGAACCTTTACTGGTGCCTTCTGCTTAAGGAAGAAATCCAGGCCCAGTCATTTTACTAGGATTCAAAATCCTGTCCCTTTGCTTTAAGCAATCTAACTTTCTTGAGGTCCTTCAGGTTTTCCAAACATACTCATTTCCATTTTCTTCCATGTGGTATTGCCATATCATCACTTTATGTCACCCGCCTGTGCTGACCAGCCTATTGTTCAAGAAACAGCCCAAAGGCCACCTCTTTCAGGTGGCCTCCCTGAACTACCCCAGCCTTCACAGTGTTCTCTTCCTCTGAAGTTCCACTTTTCTAAAACTGAGTCACATAATGTAGCACTTAACCACGATTTTTAAAGTTTCTGACATGACTTGAGTTGCTGCCTCAAGCAGACTGTGAACGACTTGAGGGTGGATCGTGTGTTGTTCCTCTGTCTTCTTCACAGACAGACTCAGCATATTGAAGTTTCTTACAAAAGAATCACTTTGGAGTCAATAAAAGATACTGGTGATGTTTGGTGGGAACTCACAGACTGCAGCAGGAGGCAGTGTCAAGCTGGTTGACAGCCATCACTTTGGAGATAAGGAAATGAAACAGAGGTGCACAATGGGGTCCTGGTTCAAGGTTAAGTCTCAGCAGTATCTGGCCTTGATTAAGTGCCCCAGTGTCGTGTTCTGCCAGTTCCATGAGTAGGTTAGAGCCAAAAAGTCACTGGAAGGCTGGTTAAGTGCAAGTTCCCTGCACAAGATGGACTCAGTGGAGCCTGGGCAGAGTCCAGAAATCTTCCTGTGGTGACCAGAGGACCACGATTTGAGAAAGATTCCATCACACCACACAATTCTTCTCCTTCCTCTGAGCAATGGCACCCTGGTGAGATCCTGATCTGGCCAAGCACCCCTTCCTCTAACTTTAATGTAATTTTATGAACAAGACAAACGGCTGGGGAGGTCTGAGAAAAATATTTCAGTGAAATCACACCAGCCTTCCCCAGAAGAAAGGTCAAAGTGCTGAGAATTGCGTACCAATGCTTCCTTTCCCGGAGTCCAGTACAGAAGCACGTTAATAGAGTCATGAAGAGATGATAATGTAACCTTTAGGCTTAAGACATTCTGTACTGAGCAAACGAAACTGAGAAGAAAAGAAATCTTGCCCACCCAGCTTCCCTCACCACTCCGAGCCTCCCAAAGGCCATCAGTGAACCAGGAATTACCAGGGAAGAAAACTAAATGCAGATGTCCCCAAACTCACCTAACAAGGCCCAGGCTACTGAGCAAGTACTCAAATCAGAAACAAGAAATGTGGCCAGGAACACCAGCAGCTGCGTGTAGCATGCAGAAAGGGGGAGGGTTAGTCCTGGATCCATAGCCAGGCTGATGTCCCCAGAATGAAAGCAGACAGTAAATTCAAATAAGGAAAAGCAGAGAGAAAGTATTAAATGAACCCCTACTATGTGCTAAATACTACATTGAGTAGTTCTCAGTCCTCACAACAAGCCTTTGGAACAGAATAGACACTATATTTTATCTCCATCCTGCAGAGGAGGAAACAGAGGCACGAGGTTAAATAAACTGCACCCAACCAGCAAGAGGCAGAATCAGCATCCCACCTGGGCTTCTCTGACCCAGCCTTGCTGATTTTTCTCCAAACTAGCGCTCCTCTGTGTAGCCAGGTAGGCCTGTGTGAAAGGTAATGAGCATGACGTGGCAAAGAGAAAAAACCCCTTGCCATCAAGGAGTTTGTCATTCTTTCATGAATTCCACAAATATTTACTGAGTGCCACTTATGTGAATTGCAAAGTCACCTGTTAAACTCTGAGATTTAGGGAAAGATCCAGAGCTCAAGGCCCAGGGATGATGATAACTTTGGTTTTCTTTGTTCTTGGGTAAAGAAACAGAAAACAGAGATGTCTGGTGAGAAATGAACCAGACAAATTGTTAGGAGCCCCGGGTTTGTCAAATAAGCTTTATCAAATAAGTACCTCTTGGACCTAACTGGCTGCAGGCCTGGGGGGATTTTAGACAGTAAGAGAAATGAAAATAAATTGGAATAATTCATGAGTAAATAGCACTTCTCTGTTCTCATAGTTCTACACACACGTGCATACACACGGAATGGGAAAGAAGCCCACGTGTGTGGATATGTGTGTGTCTAAATGCAGTTGGAAAAGCTCATACATATTTACAAAAATATAGATGTAGGCATATACAACCCTATTTTAAATTGGCACCTCACATCTCCTCTAGAATAACACTTCTGGTTCTTATCACTCTGAGTCAATGTGGCGCCTCCATGTGCCTGTCTTCTCTGTGAGACTGAGACCTCTTTGAGATCAGAAATCAGGTGTCATTCAACTCTGTGTCCCCCGTGCCACTCACGGTGCTTCACACACAGCAGGAACTACACAAGGTCTTCAAATGAATTATAAATAGATGACAATTTTTAAAAAGGGGGGGGATGAGATGATAAATGCATGAGTGAGGTATAGATGATGTGCTGTATGAGTTGAGAAGAGGAAGCAATTAAGTCCAGAAATGTGATCAGCAGAGTCTTCATGAAGGAGGGGTGTGTGGGCTGGCCTTTGAGCATGGTCAGAATTTGTATCTGCTGAGACAGAGTTGGCTTGTTCACCAGCCTTATGTATTTTTCTTTCTTTTAAAGTTGGATAGGGGTAAACAGAAAAGAGCAGAGGAAGGAATTCCATTCCAGGAATGAGAAATAGCACAGAGCTGTCCATGCCCTGGAGAAGGGAGAGCAATTGTGTGTTGGGTGCTGTCAATCAGGCTGTGCCACGGTGGGAAGGGAGGCAGAAGGGAACCAGAAGGGCACGGGTAGAACAGAGGAATCTCCACTTGGTGTGGCCAATTATGGGTTAACAAAAGTTTTAAAATGAAAAGAAGGTATACTATAAAGGAATGTGAAATGGAGGAATAATTATAGAGTTAGGTGACAATAAAGGATGCAGCTGGCCTCTTACAAAATCAGTTGTCACTATCTATGTTGACCATCCACCTCCAACTGTCTTGTCCCTAAACATCTAGTGTCTTCTGCTGCCCCCAGAGGCTCAGGCCAGCTACAGAGACAATACCAGCAACTAATGCTTTGTTTCTTCTTCCACTTCTCTCATTCATCTATTAATTCCCTCCCTGTGCCATGCACAATATGTTCTGTACTCAAAAGAGAAAAAGTTCTTGTTGCCATCAAATGTACAGTCATCTTTCCCTGCTGCCTTCCAGGATCATCGAGGTGGGGAAGAGTGATATTCAGAGGGAGGGGCTTCCTATATGAGGAAATTTCAGTCTCTATTCCACCTAAGAATCCTTCTAAGTTTCCCAGTATCTAAGTTCACTGACCCTGTTGGTCCCAGTCCTCTGCCTCCTGTTTGGGGCCTGCCCAGCCACATGGAAAGAACTTGAACCAGGGGGCTGCATGCGAGACCCAGCCCGATTCCCTGAAAATGAAATAATGACACTTGATCTGGTGGGGAGGGGAGTCTGTTCCAGAGTTGAAGCTTTGAAAAAAAATGCCCCTCTGCTCTAGACCCAGCTGCAAAACAGGGGGCTGCAAATCAGAGCCGGTGTGTTCACCACTCCACTCAGCTGGGGAAGGCAGGCAGGAAGCCCCGGGGGATTCCTGTCCTCTGAAAGGATAATGCATAATCTGCAAATTCATAAATCACTAGGACGCTCCTGCCCGTGAGCACATTCAGTGAAGTGAGGACCTTTAAGGGCCTGTGAAATTTTACTCTGAAGGAAAATTACTTTAGTTCATTAAACCTTTCTGAAATCTAGGTGCCTTTAAATCCATGGAGCTCTCCGCAATCCCCCTCCAGTTCCCCTTCTCTCTCTCTCTCTCTCTCTCTCTCTCTCTCTCTCTCTCTCTCTCTCTCTCTTTCTCTCTCTCTCTCTCTCTTTCTCCATTAACATGCAATAATTGTACATACTTATGGAATACAGCATGGTATTTCAACACATGTGTACAGCACATACTAATCAGGGTAGTAAGTATCCTTCTCTTTATCACTTCTCTATGTGGTAGGCCTTTGAGCTAAAATCCTAGCAGGTCATGGCATGATCAAGGCAATCAGAAATGAAGGGACACTACCTCCCTGATTCTGCCCCAATTCCACAGTTCTCTGCCCCTTGCCAGTTGACTGGCTTTCTCTATCAAGAGTAGTCAACAATGTAGTGAGGTCCTAATCAACTTAGTGAAAACCTCTCTCAAAAGATAATTAAAAAACAGTCTAGGGATGGAGCTCAGGAGTTAAGTGCCCCTGCATTCAATCCCCAGTATCACCAAAAAAAAAAAAAAAAAAAAGAAAAAGTCAACATTGGCAACAAAAACAAGATGCTAAAATAACATCTCAGCATAGTTCTGTGAATCCTGGTATCCTCTCTCCAATTAGGAGCCTTCCCATTGACGGAGTAATAATTGAACACTTATAATCCCAAGCTCAACTGACCCATGGTACAAAGACGTTCAGGTACCCACTTGGTGTCCAGAATAATCTAAATAGTGCTCCCTATCTACCCAGACTTTACAGTCCAGTGGAGACAAGACATTAAATAGTGAAAAAGATACCGGCTCCATATATATCTACCATGCATGAAATTTTGCAAAACTACAAGCTCCTGTCCCTGGTTTGTTGAAGAATTACCATCAACTCTGTGGCTTCAGCCAAAACTTCAGTGTAACTCCTGATTCCTCCCTCATCCCATACATGGCAACACAAACAATGAGTTTCCTGAAATGGTTTACCCACCATTCATAGCCTGATCTCAGGTCTCTATTATTTTTTTATGCATTCACCAAACCAGTATGGACAGGATGCTTCCTTTCTGTCAAGTGTTATGTACTCAGCAGTGAGGGAGGAAAAAAAAAAAACAGCTACTGTGCCCTCAGGAAGTTTCCATTTTAATAGGAGAGATAAATAAATTAATAGGTGACACTAGTCAGAGAGGGTAGGAGCCAAGGTTGGGGGAGGGGAGGATAACAGGTGGAAGGGAGAAAGTGCTGACAGGCAAGGATGGTCCTGGGGGCATGGAGGTGGCAGAAGACACTATGGAGCCCAGGAAAGGCATCTAAGATAAACTGATATTTGAACAAACTCCTGAATGAGGTGAGAAATTGGGTCACATGACTCCCCGGGAAATAAACATTACAGGCTGAGGAAGCACCTAAGGCAAAGATCCTGAGGTGGAGTGTGTCTGGCACATTCCAGAACAGAAAGAAGCCTAATGAAGCTGAAGCAGAGCAGGGGAAGAGTCTTTGGAGGTGAGGTTAAGGAGAGATGGAGCGGTTTCAATCTTGCTGGGCCTTATGTACCACTTTAAGAACCTTGTGGATTGGAACACAGAAACAAACACCAATCAGGGAGAATGAAAAGGGTGGGATCTAAATATATTGAGGACAAAGCCCAGGAGATTCGCTGATAAACTAGATTCAGGGTGTGAACAGAAGAGAACAGACAAGGATGATCCTCTGTGTTTCAGCCTAAGAAAGTGGAAACGTGGAGCTTCCACTTCATGAGACGAAGAGGGTAGGAGAAGAGGGTTTAGAGGAAAGATTAGAAGTCGAGCTTTGGACATGAGATGCCTAAGAGATATTCAAAGGGACAAGTCAAAGAGTGAGCTAAACTCAGGTCAGGGAAGACAGCCTGGGCTAGAACTATCCTTTGAGAGTTCTCAGTGACTAGATGGCATTTAAGGACATGAGACTAGACTCCGTCACCAAGAGACAGAATAAAGACAGAGTAGGATATGAGGACTAAAAGCAGGGGCATTAATGCAGGAAGACAGTGTGTTTGGACTCTGAAATTGGTGCAGTGGGTGTCTGCGTCCTTTGTGGATGCTCCTCCGTGGTATTCATCGCACAGAAAACTCTCAATCAGGTGCTCAAATGGCTTCTTCTGTGGAGGCCCACAGCCTCTTTCCCCAGCTACCGCTTACTTGCTCTGTGGGTTCCTGTATGAAGAGGTCACTGTGGCAGAGATGGAGGCTTTGCCTAGGCTCTGTGAGGACACACCTCACCAAAGCTGACATGGATATCATCACTGCTGTGTCCCCAAGCTGCTAACATGAGAAACCAATGCGGAGCCTCAATGGCACCTGGTGGCAAGGTGGTTATCCTGCACCCCTCCCATGTCATAGAAGGAGGAACTTCTCGCTGGAATTACTTTCCCTGCCCAAATATCTCCATTTCAGAAAGCTTTATTCAGTGCCACGGTGTGCCACCCAACATCACTTGTGACAAGGAGCTCCTGTTACAGCAGATGTAGTTCAGTGATGGGCATGTTCCAGGAATTCAGACCTTCCCAAACCTGATCTCCTCGGAGCAGCTGGCCTGATACAATAGTTGGAGGGATTTTTGAAGACTCCAAAGCAGTACTCGCCTTTGTGGGATTGTAGGAGCTGTCTTCCAGGATGGAGATGTGATCAAAATATGGTCAAAACATGAAGGTCTGATTATCCAGGGTCAAAAGTAGGGTTGTTCCTCTCAATGTCATGCCCAATAAGCCATCACAGAATACTGGTGTCAGGACCCCAACTCTGGACTCTGTTGATATAGCAGTTTTGGTTCCCAAATAGGAACTGTCACCAGAAAACAAGGCCTCTGTCCCACTGAACTAAAGGCTGAAACTACCAATTCATCTACTTTTGGCTTCTCATGCTACAAGTGGACAAAGAATAGTGTTCATACTGGCTGGGGTGATTTGTCCCTATTATCAAGAGGACACAGATGGACATATCATGAGGACACACAATGAGGACAGGGAGCATGGTGTTTGAAACCTCTCATTGATGCATCTCTTATCAATTTCAGGTCATCTTATTATGTTCATGTCCCAAAGTAAAAGTTAATGGAAGACTATGGAATGCAAAATTATTAGGGACTCAGAGCCTTCAGGAATAAAGGTCTGAATTGTTCCATCACACTATCAGATGAAAACCCTCAGCAGCTGAGGCACTTGCAAGGGACATAGGAGATAGGAGATGAGTAGCTCAAAAGAAAGTCAATCTGGCCTGTCAACTACGGCCTCATGACTAGTATCAGAAATGAGCATACAGCAACTAGGCATCTTTTCCTTGTTTGTTTTATGTGTATGTGTAATATACAGATGATAAGGATAGATGTTTGATAGGTAGGCAGGCATGCAGGCAGGCAGGTAAGTAGGTAGGTAGATAGATAAAAAGAGAGAGAAAAATGATAGGTGGAAACAGAGAGAGAATGTACCCATTAATTATTCTCTTTCCTCCTACTCTCCATGCTTTTTATTTAAAAAAAAATGTTCATGTTGGTTAATTTCACACTAGTTTAGGTTGCAGAATATCTACACAGGACTGTGGCAGGACTACAAAAATAATTATCATCACCCAGAGAAGGTGCAGTGACGAATGAGACCCTGTGTGTCACTTTCTTAGAAGAGAGTGAAAGCATCGTCGTTGTATAGGAAGCTGGTCCTTTACATTAGGCAGAACCATGGTGTCAATATGAGCAGGGGGTGGAGAAGATGCTCACAGCAGCCAAAGGGCAGCCTGTGCTGTCTGTGGACTCTCAGCCCACGGTCCCTCCTGTGCATGGTAGGTAGCCAGGCCTGCAGGTTGCCTTCGGAGACTCTCCCATAGGCCAGTTTCCAGTTTCTTTCTGACAAGGAAAGGGAACCATGTGGCCTGTGGAGAGACGCACTCCTTCCCTGGGTCTGGTTTCTGGTGACAGCAAAGAGCAGCACAAGAGATGGTGTAAGCAACAGCAGTGGGGGCTCCTGAGTTCCTAGCATGCACCTCAGCACACACAGCAGGAATCCAGGTGGGGGTTCCTGGGTAAGGGAGATCCTTGGCCCTCTGCCCTGTTTGCTCTCCTCCTGTGTGGGGTACCATGGCTCCTGCTATTACTAATCTCTGAGCAACTTTGCCTTTCTTTTTCTTGTTCCTCTGGCCTTTTGAGTACCCTCATAATTAATTCCTATGTTCAGTCTCTTATTTTATAAATATCTAGAGTCAGAGAACCTGGTGGACCCAGCAGAGTCTGTGCAATCCGGGGAAGCCCAGCTGAGTGTGGGTTCTGGAAGCCAAATGAAGAAAGCATTTCAAGAGAAGGGAGTGGCCAGCCGTGTGAAAAGCAGCGCGATAGCTCACACACAAGGAAGACTGAGAATGAACCACCAGATTCAGTCACTAGATGACCTGGAGGCCTTCAAAATAACTCACTTAATTTCTGATCCTCACTCTTTTGTCCTTTCTTACACCAGAATGACCTGTCTACAGTAAAGATCAGTCCAAATATTCCCTAGTGGCTTTTTGCTGCCTTCAGGATCAAAGCCAGATTCCTCAGCATAGCATAAAGTATTTTTTAACCTGGACCCCACTGTCATTTTAAACCTCTTCTAGAGCCCCTGTCCCCAAATGATCTCTAAATTCCAATCACACTGGAATACCCATTCTTCTCCCATTTCATCCCCCACTCCCTTGTGCACACTCCTATGAAACCACCTGAGGCTCTCCTTCTCACCCTTGGAGCTCTAGCTCAAAGATTAGCCATGCCCTGTGGTCTCCCAAGACAGAACTGATCTCCCCTTGATCTAAGTTCCCCTAATCTGGAATAAGTTCCAATTATGCTATTCATCATCTTATAATTTTCTACTTGCATATACATTCCCACCATTAGACAATATGTCCCTTCAGGACAGAAATGCTAAGAGTATTATCATACACTTCCTTGACATGGCACCTGTTAATAATAAGAGAGACACACGTATTGAATTGAAACAGGTCTCATAGGAGATGATAAACTTGGGCCTGGCTAACCAAGACATCCCAATGGAGGATGAGATCTTCATCCCCATGAGGATCAGAAGACAGGAAAATTTAAATTCTCAGCCCTTTCTTTGCTAGGAATACTGTTTTTCAAGGGTGTCTTTTCCTTAGATAAGCTATTCTGCCTACCCTCTCTAAAAGGGAGGGTTCAAGGTAGCCTATTGAAAAGACTTCAAGAATGTTCACAAGAGGGAAAAAGAAAAATCATACAGGGAAGGAAGGGAAAATAAGGACCCATGACTGTATTAAGTTGTTACTAAGGAGTTGTTATTGTCTAGGGACTTCTAGAAAAGACAAAGGTATATACCAGTATTTGATGGGATGTTAGTTAAAGAAAACACTAGGTCTCTAGACAAAAGCATGACTTGATAGAGAAGAGTCATTTAGACAAGAGCAGAATAAATACAGACAGGCTGAACTAACATTTACTAAGCACCCAAAGTGCCAACCACCATGCTTGGTGCTCTATGTGAGATTGGTGCTCATAGAAAATGTGTGCATCCATGATAAAAGGTAGCTAGCATTATCAATTCTGCCCAGATGAGAAAAGATGCAAGTTTTATAACAGGAAGAATTAGGAGTCAGTACCAAACACAGGTATGTCTTTTCCTACATGATTCAAGGAAGGGATAAGAAATATAGAAATTAAGAAGCATTAGTCATCCTTAAAAGCAGAGCCTTTGTTAAGAAAGTACTTTTCAGAATTTAGTGCCTGATAAAATGCAAGTGACAGATTAAGGAAATGGTGGCTTTGAAACAAGGAGCTTGTGAGAAAATGGCTGTTGAACAGTGGCGGGGGTGCTGTTCCTGTTTTGTGTAACAAGCCATTAAAAATGAATTAAAAATCCATTCACTCTCATTCCCCAAGGGACTTAGAAAATGAGAAAGACAGCCATCTCTTGGAAATGATTTAGGTAGCATGCAGCCCAGAAACAGAGGTGGAACCAAATGACCCCAGAATTCCCTGCCACTTTCTATATTCCATGATGACAGCTCACCAGAACAAGGGTTAATCAGCTACAAAGGTGGACTGTTAAGCAGGAATCTGAGCTCCTATCCTCCTATCTGCCCATCACTCCCTCCATCTGACCACCTCCTGTACCACCCTGTGGGGAGGCCAAGGGCAGAAACAGGAATGGATGAAACTGTGATTCTGATGCACTAAGTGAAGCTTCCAAAGATAATCATCAATGCAGAAGAAAATACAAGCCACCTGCTTCTTTGGGAAAAGAGTAAAAAGCTTTAAACCAGACATTCTTGGTGTGGAATCCAGGCTCTGTCACTTACTCTCTGTGACCTTAGGCCAGAGCTTTACCCTGCAAAGCCTCAGTGGCCTCATCTAGAGAAGGAGGCAGTCTGTCTTCCTCCATTGTGTTGTAGTGAGGACAGGATGAAAGGTCTCTCACTGCAGGGCACACAGAAAGCCCCAGAGTACAAAATATACATAATATGGATCTCTGAGCAGAGCAGGTGATCTGTCACCTGAGGAGGGAAATGCCATGTCCCCAAGAAGGGACATGTCACTTCTTCAGTGATGACAACTTAGAGCTCATAAAACAGAGAGCAGCCTTGCCAGGCTGATGTAGAGATGAAAGCCAAGAATTCCCCATGCAATGGTGCTTGCTTTGCGGGTACACGCACTGACAGGCTCGGCAATGGAAGATCACAGTTCCATCCAAGCACATGTTGCCTGGTGTGTGATCCTTCCACATGTCTCTTTTATTTCTGGGGCTCTCTCTGCAGGTACTCATTCCCCTTCCTTCTCCCACTCCAGACAGGAGCAGCACTACCTCTTGAGTCCCCAAACCTGAAAGAGCTCTCAGCCAAACACTGTTGGCCACTGATCCCATTGGATTTTCTGGGTATCAGCAATTCCCCAGATTGGAAATGGCTGCTAGTTTGAGATGAGATCAAGGGCAGGGTCTTGGATAGATTGTAAAATGCCTCAGGGCCAACACCACATCTGTTCCATTTGCTATTATATCTCCTGACCTGAGTCAGTGTCCCGCAGCTTGGGGATCCCTTGTAAACAAAGGTGGAATAAAGGACCATCACCTACTCTGTGATCTGGCACTGATCACAACCTGTCTCTTATTCAATCCTCAAATGACTAGAGTCTTTCTGAGGGGCAGCATACCATGGCAGGCACTGTGGGAGACATAGATGAGAGACACAAAGTCCTGATCCAATGTACTCTGAGTGCAAGGGTGGAAACCGAAATTCAATAATTTCTACAGTGAAAGCCAGGATTGGTATGGCTTATGCACAGTTGGAGATACTGTACCCATGGTCCCATGGTCTCAGGTGAGCCTCAAGGGAAGGGCTCAAGGTACACATAGGACAGTAGAAGTGATTTCCTAATTAGGGTGAGGCTAAGGATTTCTCTTCTTGAATATTTCTATGAGAAGTGATATTTGAGTTGCTCCTCTTAGTAAATGAAGAAGGATAAAGGCTTTTCTGGCTCAGGATGCAGCATGAGCATAAACAAGGAGGCTAGAATAACCTGCTGTGTTCCGGGAGCAGGGAGCAGCCTGCAGAGCCTAGAGCTCCAGATACACAGAGAAGAGTAAGGTGGACCACAGCCAAATGGTAATAGTTTTAAATACTGGATGTATCAGTGTCTCGTGGCTGCTATAACAGATGGCCACAAATTGAAAACAACACAAATGCCCCATCTTATATTTCTGGAGATCAAAAGTCCAAAATGAGCTTCACTGGCTAGAGGGTGTGGAAGGGCTTTGCTCCTACATTCCTTCTGGAGGTCCTAGGGGAGAATCCATTGTCTCAAATTCATAGCTTCTAGAGGCTGCCCCCACTCCTTGTTCATGACCTCCTCTCCATCTTCAAAGCCTGCACTGGCTGGTTGAAGTTTTTTCACCCTGCATACTTCTGTCTATTGGGCCTCCTTCTTCAACATAAAAGAATAACTGGGATTATAGTGGACCCAGCCATTTAACTCAGAAGAATCACTTTTTTAAGTTCAGGGATTACGACCTTACTTCCATCAACTATCTTCATTTTCCTCTGCCATGTGACCTAGCATATTCACAGGTCCCAGGGATCAGAGTGTGGGAATCTTTGGGAGACCACTATTCTACCTACATTAGGTTAAAGGGCTTCAATTTCACTCAGCAAATATCATGGAGAGGTCTAGTGTGTTTGAGCAAGTCACTATGGGGAATGTGAAGAGTGCACCATTAAAAACAAAAGCGGGATCTCGTGAGAGGAAGACTGCAATGGTCCAAGAATAAGAGATGTGTGATCTGAACTAAGGCAATTATAGTGGGAAAGGAAGGAAGCAAAAGAAAAAATAAAAAGCCTATGAAAGTGGTTGCTAAAACTTGAAAGAATGGCATAGTAGAAAAAAAAATAGAAATGCCTCTGAAGTCTCCAGAAGCTTCCTTGTAATCCTAAGGCTGGGCTTGAAATCCAGCTCCAACACTCAGACGATGCCATCCACATGTCCCCACAGCCTAACAACCTTAATTTCCAGATCTTCCAGATCCACCTATTGACCTGATCCTATGCTCCCTCCCCTGGAAACCTGCTCATGGTCCTAGGTCTTCCCCTGCCCCACGGCCCAAGGGATGATGGGCAAGTTTGGCCCCACCTCCTGGGACCCTCCTTCTCTGGGTTAACATTTCTTGGCCTTGCCCATATGTGTAGTCACATCTTCAACTCCTTTCACAAGTGGGCCTGGGTCTCACCTTACCTAGATTCCTTAGTCTCCTCGCATTAGCTTTGGTCTAGGTCTTAATGCAGAATGGCAGAGAAATGGACCATGATGGCCACATCCCAAGTCAAATAGATGAAGGAATACCCACTTGTTTGGGGAAGTGGGACAGGTATAGATTTTAATCTGCTCAAGCTCTTAAAAGCCATGCCATACCCTGAGAGGAACATGTCTCCTCCAGTCTTCTATGGAGAAAGCACTCCTCTACTAGACTGACATAGATTCCCACCAGAAAGCTCCCGGGATTGCCTATAATAACAGGCCTGGGCTTATAACTCTTTGGGAAGGAGGGGAATCTCTAGCAGCTGACGGTGGGTGATTTAAGAGCCCTCTCTGGTGTAGCCCAGGACACAATAACAAAGAACACATAGTTTATGTGTATTGATTCACCAGCACACACTTGATCATGTCTCCTTGTCCTTCTTTTCCTAAGAATCCATGGCCACAGTCCTGAGAAATTTATCTTTTGCAAAATATCTCTGTAAAAATAAGTTCCTCACATATCTTAGCTACAGCGAGAAGAGTCCAGGCCAGGGAAACTTGCCAAGAAAAGGAGGAAAGAGACACAGCAGTCCTTCTTGTATGTTGACTCTGGTCTAAACAATCTCCCTGGGTGATGTGACGGCAGACAAGGTGTGCTTGGGAATTAACGCCTCAAATCTGAGACCTGGACTGTCAGCTATGAAAATGAAAATGTAAGCACCGAGTTGCTGGTCAGAATTTGAGACAAAGAAAGGGAATTAAAAATCAGGAGCAAAAATAAGTTGGGGCCTCATACTAGACTGGAATGGCATAAAAATGCCAGGCTTCAGCACTGTGATTTTCACACCAAGAAGGGCACTTCGTATGCTAACTCAAGGACATTGGTGGCTCCTCCCAGAACACAAAGGGAGAAATCAAGAGAAATGGCTCTAAAATGCAACAGGCCTGATCAGCCTGGGGGACTCCTCAAGGGACTTCAGCCTGGGGTTGAGTGTGTTTGTAGAGAGGACATCTGGAAAGGAGTCATTTGCTTTAAAACTGCTGAATGCCTTGGTATTCCCCAAAATCATGGCAATAGCAAACTCCTCTTTACCCTATTCAGCCGACTTTGGCATGAAGGAGACTGATGTAGAAGACCCAAAAAGGAACATAAATAAGCCCTTCAGTCTGACCTGAAGTACGTGGGCATTGCCTTCCTCCTATCCCTCTCTACCTGCTAGTGTCCAGCCACCCTCTCTCCAACCACAGCTCAAGCCCTGCCCCCAGCAGGAAGTCACCCCCACTACTCAGGTCCACCCTCTTCGCTCCATCTCTACGTCCCAGTGTCGCCCATCCCACATGCTTATCTCACAGTCCAACCTCGACACATTCTTCATCCAGTCAGGGGTTCCATTCATTCCTTCAAAACTGAGCAGATCTCATGACGGTCTCAACCAAAAGAGTCTAGGGAAAGGCTGAAGGGACACAATGTGGAACCCAACGCAGCCAATACTGCACAAGCCAAAGCGCAAATACTAAAGGAATCTAAGACCTTGATGAAATCATGTGAGCTGCTGGATCAAGCATGAACTGAAAGCATAAGTCTCTGTAGTCTTTCCTGTCAAATCAGCCAAAAAAATTCTCCCTTTTGTTTGCCTTTAAGCTCAGATCAAAATTCCTTCCTCCGCAAGGCCTACCCTGATTATGCCATGGATTCTGTTTCTCCTTCTCTTATGTAACCCTGGAGGCATCCTAACATTGCAACTCTCTCTTGCATCATGATATTGATATTTTATCTTCTCACCATACTTTGAGATACTGGAGAGCAAGTTTTGAACTTCCATATTTTTTACCAGTAAAAAAACAAGCCTGACATTGTCTAATACATAAGAGGTGTTTCTAAACTATGCATAAGATGAATAGTAATCAATTGGCACATTCCAGATAAAAGCAACAATGACTTAAGACAAAAAATTCAGCGTCTGCATTATCTCCCATAATCCTCACGACAGGCCTATGAAACGTGACTACTGGTATTCCCATTTCTTTCAGGGATGAAGCAGAGTCTTAGATTAAATAAGCAAAATCCCACAATATGTAAAGGGAAGCATCTAAAATATTCTTACTTTAAAAAGCTGTTTCCTCTCAATGTTTCAAATTCCACCTCCTTCCCGATTCCAAAGTGTCAATTAACTCAGCAATTTCAGCACGACTGGAGTTACCATGGCAGCTTGGTGTGTGCCAGAGCATCCACTGGAATCTTAAGTTCAAAGAAAACCCAATCTGATCCTCAAGACAGGATCACAACCTCCAGCCAATGTTGTTTTCTAAACCCAGCACATCAAGAGGACAGGAAACCACAGGTCTGATTGATGACTGCAGGAGTGATCTGGGCTCTTTGGGAGTGACAGCATGACATTCCCTTCTATTTCTCCCCCTTCCTTCCACTCCCCTGAAACCTGAGTCCCAGGTGTTGAGTCACACACAGTTTCTCTTCCTCCAGGCCACCTACCTGGTAGGCCCCAGATAGGGGTTGTTCTCTAACATTAGAACTTTGACTCAAAAAAACTAGGTTCCATGTGAACAGGGGGTGGACCTCGGGGAGCGAGTGTATACCCACTCCTCAGTATACAGAAGGGTCCAAGTGGACAGTGTGGGATTTGGTTCATCCAACTTACTCTTAAACACACTGGAGTGCATGCCTCAGGATTCGAAAGTGACAATGTTAGAAACTCTTACAGATTCACAAACTCTTTTTTTTATTAATTTTTTTTATTTGTTTGAGTTAGTTATACAGGACAGTAGAATGCTTTTATGCACTTTGATATAGATAGATGGGATATAATTTCTCATTTTTCTGAGCATACATGTTGCAGAATCATATTGGTCATGCAGTCACGTTTATGCATACTGTAATAATGTCTGTTTCATTCTACTGTCTTTCCTATCCCCACATCCCCTCCCCTCCTTTCCCATCACTTCCCTCTACCTAATCTAATGTAACACTATTCTTCTCTAGTGGCCCACACCTTACTGTGAATCAGCATCTGCATATTATAGAAAATATTCGGTCTTTGGTTTTGTGGGATTGGCTTATTTCACTTAGCATGATATTTTCCAACAATTAACTGGCAAATGCCATAATTTTACTCTTCTTTAAAGCTGGGTAATATTCCATTGAGTGTATATACCAGTTTCTTTATCCACTCATCTACTGAGGGACACCTATGTCGGTTCCATAGTTTAGTTATTGTGAATTGAGCTGCTATACATTGATGCAGATCCACAAATTTTTAAATACAAAAAAAAGCCTGTCACCTCCTGGCTTTCCAATCACATTCCTACCAAGAATTGGCTCACCACTATTAACTTCCCAATTTGTACACAGTATCTTCGGCTTGGATGGATTTTCTACACAGACTAAGTTTGAATTTTGTTTTGTTTCCTTCTATTTTAATCACATCCCAAAAAGCTACCACATAAACAGCCACCAGTAGCAAGCCAGAGTCCCCCGTGGCTGTGGATGACCCCCTAAGCCAAGCCCACTGTGGATGTACTCAGAGGTGTGGTCAGGTCTCGCACCTCAGCAAAACTCCAAATTCAAACACATGATTGCTATTGGGCAAGCTGAGAAGAATTAGAACAATCCATATTAAACTGATTAATGTCAAAGGCATCATGGGTTAGAATCTTTCTGGAAATAGACAAAGGCCCTGTGGGACCAATATAAACGAGCCCAGAGTACAGGGAAGCAGAGAACACTTTAGAGTCTGCACCTACAGCCCAGGACAAGCCAGGAGTAGGGGCTGGAGCCTGCAGGCATGTCTCTGTTTCATCTCGCTGCTGTTCAAGGGAAGTTCCTGTCCCCCTCCCCACTCCAGTCCACATGGTACCCCTTGGGCCCTCCCACCTCTCCAGGTTCACATGCCCCAGGACCAGCTCCCCACACCATGTGCTCTCTCTTGCTCCCAATCCCCAGTTCCTGGCAAGAGATTCTGATCAGCTTCACTGAGATCAGTCAACCACTTCTGGAGACATAAACCTTTGCCAAGAGGATGGGCCACATGGACAAGCAAATTCCACAAACTCAGCACAGTAATCACAGAAAAGAGGTGAGGAAAGAAAAGCCAAAGAAGGTCGCCCATGGGCAGACATCATGGCAGAGGTCCCAACCAACCACCTGTGCCCAGGTGAGCATGCGGGGGGGGGGGGGGGACGACACACCTGCGTGCGCAACATGTTGCATTATCCAAGATATGAGAAATACAAATATTAAATGTGAGAAATAGTAAATCAATGAAAAAACAAATCTCAAAAAGTTTAGATGGAGGAAGGAGGGATAGAGGCAAAGTGGGGTAACATGTGCTGGAAAGTTCAGGGAAAGCTAAGAGGTGACAAAAGACAACACGTCACTGTGGAAAACAGTGGCTTGATGGGAAGAATGTGGACTTTGGATTCAGACAGACTCTGTTCCAATCTTAGCCCCATGCTTTCTACTGTGACCAGGGGCAAGACAATTGTCCTCACTGACTGCATTTTATCAAACACTCCTTACTCCTGCCCCCATCCCTTCCTCACCCCTGCAAAAAATGCAAGGAGGATAAGGCACAAGAAAGAGGAAGGAGAGGACAGGCCTGCTGCAATTGCTACCCGGGATTTCACTTCATCCTGGAAAGGAAACCCAGGGGCCAAGTGTCACATGGCTCCTCCTGGTCCAGATCTTGCATGAAGTGCACTCAGCAATACTGGCCCCTTGCAGGTGGCAATGGGACCACTGCTTCCTTCAGTGGATGAAAAGTACTGAGACTGCCCAAGGGTCTTGGAAATAGCACGCTCCTTTTGGGTTTGGGTGGACCTGGACAGATGCTGTCCCAGAAGACAGGGAGTTGCCCCCCTAAGGGCTAACAGTGCCAGGGCAAGGTGAAAGCCTAGGGGCAGAGCTGCAGGCTGAGCCTCCCTCCAAACTCCAGCAGCTGCAGGGTGGACCTGTGTCGGAGGTGGCTTCCCCATTACTGCAAAGGGACACTCTCCCTACACAGACCTGAGTCATCCTCAGGCACATTGGCCTTGTGGAAAACTGGATTTGTTTCCAGAAATCCAGTGACTCAAGGCCATCAAGAACTACACAAGAAGCCTGTGTATGGTGGCGCACACCTGTAATCCCAGTGGCTCTAGAGGCTATGGCAGAAGGATCATGAGTTCAAAGCCAGCCTCAGCAACTTAGTGAGGCTCTAAGCAACTCAGTGAGACCCTGTTTCTAAATAAAATGCAAAAAAAAAAAGGGGGTAGGGATGTGGCTCAGTGGTTAAGCACCCCTGAGTTCAATCCCTGGTACCCCCAAAAAATTTTTTAAATAATTTTTCAAAAATGAACCTTACAGGAGTCTCTCCAGAAGTTTTTGTGGGGGGCAAGGGAAGGCACATTTTCAGAAACAAAGCTGACAGAAATGTGGGAGCAGGGCTAGAGCAGCAGGAGCCACACTGTGTCCCCTTATGACCCCCAAATACTTGCATCCAGGATCTGTGGCTCTGCTGGGACCAGGCTGCTATACCCATGAGAGCCACCAAAACTCTCCAATTGCTTCTAATCAGCCCAGCCTTGAGCAGCATGGAGTGCAGCACAGAAAAAGCCCCACTTGGGGTGGGATCAACCCCCACCAGGGTGGGATGGACACCAAGCATGGCACAGCCAAGGGGACCTGCTGTCATCGCTGAGGACACATTCTTGCAAGGCAGAGAAGACCAACCTCCTTTCCCTCCTACACTCAGCTCCCCCAGACAGCCAGTGCCACATAGACAGTGCCCTGGGGGGTGAGGAGCACTCTGGGGTGCCAGCCAGGGCCCTGACCTCCCAGGTTCTCCCACTGTCAGGAGGGAGTCAGCAGGAAGCACTCAGTGCCATTCTGCTGTGACCCCATCACCTACATTAGGAACTAGCACCCTATACCAAGGAGGTGCTCCATAATATCTGCTGGCTGAATGAAATCTACCAAGTGGTTGATGAGCTCCTGGCACACATACTAATTAAAGGAGAAGAAATACCCTAAAGGTTAAATATATTGTAGTCAATTAAAAAAAAAAAAAATCCCCAGTCACTGACATCACCAGACACTGGCCAGAATTCCAGCACCACCACTTACTGAGTGCCCTCAAGCAAGTGACTTAACCTCCCTGAGCCTCCCTTCTGCCCAAGTAAATAGATACACCCTCCTCACAGAGCTGTAATGAGGAATAAGGAAGAAAAACATCCTAAATCAGTATTAGCTGGTTTTAGAAGAAGCTCCAAAAGTTTCCGTTTATCTTAAAAGGTAGAGAAGAGAAGAAGGGTCAGGTAAGTAGGAGGAGGTGAAGTGTAGGAGAGGTCACTCCAAATAGCACTGGGTTAGGTTCCAAAGGACCCTCCAAGCTAGAGTCTGTTCTCCCTTTACCAGCTCAGAGAGGCTGAGGCGCTTCCCCAGGTCTCAAGGCAGGGGGCTAGAAGCCTCGCTCTCTGATGGGTCTAGCAGGCAGGCTGAACAGAAGCCTGTCCCTGACTGGCCCCACAGGAAGAGCTAGCAATCCCCTACACCCACAGACTTCCACGCTTGGGTGAATCTTCGAGAGAAATCATTTGTGGAAAGTGAAAGTAGGTTTTGGGGTAAAGGACAAACACAGGAAAACAACTGGCGAAGGGATAAAGCACCGTCTGCTTTTCCTTCTGTTGGAAAGGATGACCATGTGTCCATGCAAGACGCTAAGCCATGCCTACAGGCCCTGAGCGGACAGGGGTGCCTGGAGGAGGAAGAGGACTGGCAGCGCAGACATGTGGAGTACCCAGGAACCAGCCCTGGAAACGTGCCCAGCACCAGATTAAAGAAAAGCAAATCAACTCGCTTCTGAAAAGCCAGATACCATTTGAATTAGTGAAAATTAATTCTGAAGTTGTGAGATGTGAGGATATTATAAAGAAACAGGTACCCTCCTGTCCTCCTGGGGATACTACATGCAGGGCTCAGGCTTGCCGGGGAATGTTCTGGCAAAATGACAAAGCTACTTATGTCCATTAACCGGCTAATTCCATGTTGGGTAATATACTCTTCCATTCCATGGAAATCATTCAAAAGTAAAAAAGAAATAAAGCTATTTTTATGGAAATGTTTATAACAGTACTATCCCTTCTGGGGGGAAAAAAAGCAATTAAACATCCTAAACACTCAATGGCAGAAAATATTCAAGCAATTAATAGCATATTCTATGATGGATCTCATATTGTTACTGAAAAATTGAACACTGAGACTACATGGTCTGTATTAATACAGGGGAAAATGTACAGACATACTTACTTTACAACTTAGAGCAAAAAGTGTGCCCACTCCTATTCAGGCTGTATGTAAATATATACACATCAACTGACACTGGGTAGTAATGAGCTTGTACCCTATAACGTTTTTGTTTTATACGGTGCTGTAACCTAGAGACCTGTCTTTTTTAAAAGGTGCCTGTTTCATATGTGACTGTGGAAATGTAAATACCTAAGTGACAATCAGGACAGAATAATATTTTTAAACAAAGGATTATGGTGAATCTACTCAGCATCTCAATGTCACATCTTATTTACATTTAAATGTGGCAAGAATGTTAAGTTCCCAGGATCCCCACAGCTGACTTTGAAACTGCTCTTCACAGCTGTGGCTAGCGACTAGCACAGGGTCTGGGCTGGGGGATCAGGGATAGTCACACACAGGCCCTCTCCCTCAGACTGCAGGCACCCTGAGAACAGGGGCTGCCTCTTTCTCTTCCCCTTCCACCCACACAGAGAATATCTGAAGCCCTCATTTCCAGACTGGGGCTCAACTAGGATTTGACGACGAAGATATAGAGAAAAAGAAGACCATGACCCACGATAATGTTAGGAGACTCCAACATCAACATTGGAGCCACAGCCCAGAGGGAGGAACTCGCCGTGCTTCGTTTTGGTATATCTGGATGCAAATAAAACGCTCTCCAAACACAATTAATTAGCAAGTGGTATTCAGCTTGTCCTATTGGTGCAAAGATAAATTAGGCCCAGGCCTGCCAGGTCCCCAGAGTATTTCATGTTCAGTGAGTTAGATCCATGGACACATGAGAGTGTTGCTGACAGAGGGGAGAACCTGGTGCTGCTGTCAGGGAACCAAGGGTGGCAATCAAGGCAGGCTTGGGGGAAGGAAGTGACAAGGAGGATGCATAGGGCCTGCCATGGGTGGAGGGATGGGAAGGGGGCAGAATTCAGGCAAAGGGGCAATATCAACAAAGTCACATGGGGAAGGCCAACAGAAAAGACCTGAATCTCAGGCTCAAGTTCAGGTAGCTGAGGTTGGGAGTGTGAAAAAGCCTGGCTTTCAAGGACGGTCTGGGAAGGCAGGAAGAATTACAGAAAAGTCCAGCCCCTCCCCTCACCAAAGGCTGGGAGAGATCAAGGCAGCGGAAGGCCGTCTCCAAACACCATCTCCAAGGGCTGAGCAGAGCTGACCTCACCAATGGGCTGTGCCTGAGACCCAGAACCCTCGCCCCAAACAGAGGAACACAACTGGCTCCTTGGAAACTGATCTAGTGAGAACTATGCTCTTAGAGTCTGTGCATGATTAAAAGAGGAGAGGAAATACCCCACTGGGTAAGCAACAAAGTGACGACAATAGGGTGAAAAAAAAAATCCTGATTCCATAAACTAGTCGTAGAAACCGAAAGAGGAAAAATAAGACTCCCCAAGTATGTTCTCAGTGAGAATGTTTCCTTCCTGCTTGAAGAAATAGCTTTTAGAAATTTACAGGATGATCACAACAATGATTGAAGAAAAATACTTTTTTCTTTTCTCAACAAGCCCATAAAAAGGTTGCTGTCCTGGTTGCTATTTTTGTTTCATTGCAGGGATAGAGCAAGACTCTTTTTAGGTCCCAGAACATCCTCAGTAGAATCTTCTCATTGGAAGCCCACCCAGCCCATGGAGAGAGGCCAACAGGTACTGAAGGACTGATGGACACAACCTGGAAGATGGAGGAGCCTCTCTGCTCCCCAGATGTATGCTGTGCTTGCACCCAGGCATGTTGCACAGAAGGAATGACTGAGGCTGAGTCTTTCCACAAATACCACTGAAGCCCCTTCTAGGCTCTATCACTGAGCCAGGTATGTAGGGTAGTATGCTCCAGCACATAAAAGAGGCTGTCCCTGTCATGGTGGGATATGAAATCCAGTAACAGCTGTGAGACTTGTAAACTAAACAAGGAAATGAATATGTTACTCCTAATTTGAAGGAAGTTCCTGAATTGGAGAACAATAAAGTAGGAATACCATTCACATAGGGGAGTCAGAAATCTCCTCTCTCAGTGGTGACAGGTCATGAGAGGTGGCTGGTCACTTGAAGAAGAAGATAGGGAAAGTCATTGCATTCACAAGGAATAGTAAAGGTGAAGGCGCTGAGGCTGGGAAGATTGGGGCACATTTAAGAAAGCAAAAGCAAGTCAGGGAAGTTGGGAGGTGGCAGACAAAGGTTAAGACGAAATGGGAAGGAGATGAAGCCAGCAGGGGCTTTGCAAGAACTGGAGAAAGCAAACCATGCTAAGATGATTGGGAAGCCAAAGACCAAGGGCCTAAGAAGTAGAGTTAGAAGTGGGGCCAACCACTGTGCTGCAGGAAAGAAAGAGGCAGCATCACTTTCTGGTGCCAGAAATCCACACGCCCAGAACACTCTTCATACACCACCAATGGGGCTGAAACTGGTCCATCCTTCTTTCAAATACTATTCTGGTTATCCTCTGAGTACTGCTCCAAGCTCCTCTCCCTTTGCCTTCCCAAGATGAGATTCCTGGGAGCTCAGCATCCCTGCCTGGACATCTCCTGCCCCAGTTCCTGCTCATAAGCCACTCATGGGCCTGAATTCCATCCAAAGAGCAAGATCTGGTTCAGACACGGAAAGCTTCTGTTGATAGCTGAGACTTCTAGGCCAAAGCATTTCTCGATCTTATGCACCAGGACTAACTACCACCTGACTTGCCGGAATATTTCAACAAAGTGCATTGTTGTTATTTAAGACAACAAAGCCTTTTATTTTTGGAAATGCAAGCTGGGAGTAGAGATGGAAAATGAAGAGAGAATGATATTTGAGTAGAAGAGGTTGTGTTGATTTGCTTTGCTTTTAACTGAAATAATACAACAAAATCTGGGTCAGAGTGCTTCCACTATTTTATGAATTCATAAGAGAATTTGTATAGCAAACCAAATCGTGCCGTAACTAGGATGGGCCTAACTAGTCCAGAAGTGATCATGGGGCAAAGATGCAATCGCTTCCTGAAACCAGGACAGGTCTCCAAGGAAGATGGAAGTCTCCACCCACCCCTTATCAAATTCTTTAAGGATGCCACTACAAGATTAATCTTTTCTGACTTCACCTCTTGAAAGGCCACTCTTTTGTTCTGAAAACATCAATCATTTCCCTGCCTCCTTACTACAGCCTCTAATCTTTAGTTTGGGATGCATGGCCCTCCCAGGTCTGCTGCCTTCCCCCCTCATCTTTCCTAACCCCTCCCCTAAATGAACCTCTGCTCCATCCAACTCCCCAACCCACCCACCCCCACCCCAGCCCTAGCTTTTCCCATGAGATGCCTCCTTTTAGTTCCCCCAACTCTATCCATCCTTCGGCGCTCATCCTAAATCCCAGTTCCTCTCTAGAGATCCAGTGACTAGGACAGAGAGCACAGATCTGGGGGAATCTGTGGCTCTACTGCTTTTGAGCTGCGTGCCCTTGGGCAAGTCCAAAAACCTCTATAAGCCTCAGTTATCCTCCTAGTCTGAGGCCCCTGCCTTTGCAGGCAATCATCAGGCGTAAATGAGAGAAAGCACTGCTTTCTTTCATGTCTCCTGTCAAACGCCCTCTCTTCCCAGAAGCTGGCCTTACCTCTCCCAGGCTGGTCTCTTGAATGTGCAATTTACAGTAATTATCATGTCAGTGGTTTCTGTTCACTGGTCTGACTCCCCTGACGCTGGGATTTCTTTGAGAGCAGGCACTCTGGCTTTTCATCTTTGTTTTCCCAGGAAATGAACAAATGAATGAATGTGTAAAACACCAGGTCCACTTCTTGCTACAAAATCTGTTTCAATAAACACTTTTCCCTTGCTAGATGTATTTTAATAGGTTGTCCTGCATTGTAATTATTTTTGCATGTTTCATGTCTTTCCCTAGATTTTAAGTTCCTTGGAGCTATGGGTTTGTCTTAGTCATTCTCTTTCTGGTGTATCATTCCATGAGCTTGGACAAACGCAACAAGCTGCATAACCACTTGTCTTAGACATTTCTAATCTTCCCGAGGTACTTGATCATTCTGTAAATATTTACCGAATAAACAAATGTATAACAGAATGAAGGAAACAATGAATAGACATATACTTGCTGGAAAAGTTTTCAGAACAGCTGCCTAGATGATTCCAAGTGAAAGAAAATACAGAAAATGAGATTATAACTGCTATACTTCCTTTCCACAGAGCAATTTCTCAATATCTATCAGAAATTGTTAAGAAATGCTTATACCCTCTGGCCAAGTATTTCTACTTCTAAGGTAATATTCAGAGGAAACAATCAGGGACTCAGAATGATTTAGGTTCCAGGAAGGTCACAGAGCATTATCTGTAACAGCCAGCCATCAGGAACAACCTAAATGACCAACAATGGCCAGATAGATGGATGGCTCAGGAAACTCTGGTACTTCAATATCATGAGATTAACATTGTCATATTCTGATTTGATAATATTGAACACAGCAAATAATTGAATAATGTCAACTTTTGATACAACCTATAAAGCCGTATATACATTAACAAAATTTTGAAAAATAAACATGTACCTGCATGTACTTTATGAACACAATGCTAACTGGAAATTTTTTATATAAATTCTTAAATCTAATATTATGAAATAAATGTACTTATATATGTTAAGATGATGACAGGTCATTTCTCTTTCCTTCATTACATGTTTTCAGATTTTCTGATTTCTTACAATAGATACTCCACAAAAAATTATAAAAATAGAACTGAAAGGGTTTTTTAAAATTTTTTTCTTTTTGCTTTAAAAAATCTCATAACCTTTATTTCATCTCTAGATGATTCAGTGGTGGCTAAATTTTAACGTTCAAGATGTGGCATATGGCTCTGCTTGCACAAGAACGTGCTTGCTGTCGGAAGCATGTTCAGAAATAATCCATCCCCTGGAGGATGACACATTTCATGCAGTCCTCCAGGAAGCAGCCCCATCCCAGGGGCGGAGGCTCCAACATGGTGACATCAGGAGAACATCCGGTAAAGGACGCGGAGCAGGGCCTAGGCTCCAAGGATGGCCATGACTTCACCAGAAGAGGTCCAAGACTTCCTTAACTTCTGAGGCCGGGACACTTGGCTTTCATTTCTGTGTTCCCAACAACTAGCAGAGTGTGAGCCCACAGCATACAAGCCAGTAATGCTTGTTGGCCAAGGATGGGTAAGAGGAGCAAGGGCCGAATGAGCAAGCACTGGAAGGATTGGAGGGTGTGTGGACAAGCCCGAAAATGTGAAATAGCCCCCCTGCCTACAGGACAAGTGAGGCCAACTGCACCCATGGCCCCAGGTGTCATATTTCCCTGTACCCACATTCATTTCCAGTTGTGACTTCAGGCTTTTCTTGTCAAGAGGCAAAGTCTATCACCCCCATCTCTGAATCAAGGCTGGCTTTTGACTTCTTTCACCTTGTAGAATATGACGATGTTGTTCAAAGGTGTCCAGTGCTCAGCCCAGGCCTCCAGAGACCCTGCACATTTCTACTTGCTTTATGAGACCCCACTCAACCATCATGAGAAAAAGCCTTGGCTATCCTGCTGGAGGATGGGACAGAGGGCCCAAGTGCTCTAGCATCCAGCAGAGAGCCAGGTGAACCTCAAGAGCAGGGCCACCTATCTGACATGTGCACGACTGATATGAGGAAGCTCAGCCATGACTTTGACAACTGACCACCTGAACCCAGCCCAAGTTGCAGATTTAACAGAATCCCAAGGCAATTAAATATCATTTTAAGTCACTAACTCTTGGGTGATAAATGTCCAACGGGCTTTTATTCAGTTTTTAAATCTCTATTAGATATCTTCAAGGTATCTAAAACTTAGCACCTTTAAAACTGAACTCCTGTTCTCACTCCCCAAACCTAAAATGTTCTATAAATGACAAGACTATCCTCCGAGAACACAAAAATCTGGAAATTATCCTCAACTCCTCATCTGCCTTCCTTCTCATTCTTCTATATCTAATACATTGTTAGTTTCTGTTGATTTTGTCATCTAATTATTTTTCAAATCCATTTACTTCTACTGCAAAGTTATAGGAATCCGTTTCTGCCATGTGACCTCTGACAAGTCTCTTGACTTCTCTGAGCCTCGGTTTCCTTGAGTGTTAAATGGTGTTAATGTTGGTGTCTGCTTTCCAATGTTACATACATCAAGTAAGACAGCATATCAAAAATGCTCAGTAGAAGATAAGCTACAGAGTAAATACTTAGTCAATGTTAGTTAATTTTTCTTAATATGATGGCACATACAGAAAATATTTATGATGGACCCCAGCTTCTCATCTCCTGATGGTTCCCACCTTCTCCTCACCTGGAAGCAACAGGACACTGCCTTCACCCAGCGTCTCACTCTCCTGATTCCAGGCCTTCACACACGCTTTTCCCTCCCTCCACCAGGAAAGTCCTGCCCACCCTCCATTACAGGTGAAGTCCTATCTACCCTCCAAAACCCAAGTTGCATTTTACCTCCATATTTTCACTGTCACTGCTCCCTGTGGCCTGGATATAATGTCAACGTCTCCCTCCTTCATGCTGTCTCTGCACTGTCTGCACACACACGAGGGGCTGCACATTATCATCCCTCACTTATTTAAATCCATCCCAATGTCACTGTTGGAGCAGAGGCCATGCCTTTACATCACCAGCACCTACAGTACCTCCCAGGACCTCGTACGTGCTCAATAAATGGTTGATAAATGGATAAATGAGTCAAGATCCAGCCTTCTGCCTTCCACCAATTCACAAAGGCAGGAACATATCAACACAACCAACCTCCTCTGCTTCCAAAGCCCTCGTTCTTTTGGTGCCAAAGCAACTGGCACTCAATTGGGAAAATATTTGCTATCACTCCCCCACCCAGATTCCAAATTCCAGTTCAAAGCTAAGTGCCTGTCTTCCCACCAGGGCAGCCCACAGCTTCACTTGGAGTGTTTCCCTCCGCTCTTCCCTGTGCATAACCTTAGCTATACTGTTTACTGCTGGAACACCATAATATACATTTAAATATGCTGGAAAGGTCAGACAGCAGAGCCATGTGCCCTTTCCCAGGAATCCATTTCACACCATGGCAGAGTCGGGCCTCTCAGCGCTCATGGAAGCCCGGATCTAAAGGTAAATTATGAAGCCTTTCTCTCTGGTGTGAGGACGACCCCATCATGCATCATATTCTATGGCATAATAGCTATAAATCCATCTGTTACAAGCTGGGAGAGCATAAGTGTTGGGAGCCACAGTAGAATCTTAACTTCTGAGCCATCACCCTCATAGTCAGAAAGTTCAGCTGTGAAAATCAGGATCACGTTTCAAAAAAAAAAAAAAAAAAAAAAAAAACACAGAGAAGAAGAGAAATCACTTGGCCAGCAGCTACAGCTTCCCTGTCATCACCAGCGGGAAATACTCCAAACACAGGATCCTTGAACCTACAGAAAGCTCCCCCATCCCCACTTCTTCAGCTCTCCTTCAAAGTAGTGACCCCTTATCTTCCCTTACCTGGCCACCTTAAATTTAGTGGCTCAAAGAGCTCTTAGAGAAAATCATTAAATGAGAAAGCCTCTCCCCACAGAAGCACACAACACTAGATGTCACATAAAACTTTCTACTCAGTATCAAGATGTTCCTGGATCCCCAAAGTCTCTCCAGGGACCAAGGAACCCTCCAAAAGAATTTGTTCTACATTGTTCCTCAGCTGAGATTGAGAATAAATAGCAGTAGGTTGAAGTCTCCAAAGAATATGACCGAGAAGAGAGCAAAATGCACACACACACACACACACACACGTGCAGGAAATTCAGTGAAGAGATGAAGGAGCAGCCCAGACGGTGGGCAAATGTTGATGGGAATGCACACTCAGGATTTTCCCAGGGTCATTTAGGATGCAAGAAGAACATGAGTTGGGGATATGCTGGAAAGTAGGCTGTATGTCACCTGTCCCTGCCCAAAACACTTCCCAGGGTTCATAGCCATACAACATGGAAAAGAATAAACCCTAAGTCAGCAAAGATACTTTGGTTCTCCTCCACGTTCCTACATTATGAAAATGATAGAACACCAAAGACAATGTACTGGGGAAGGGAGTCACCGTGATCACACAAGCCTCTTGCACACTGTTCTTTATGACTTCTTGGCGATGGGATGAAATGTCGGCCTGTGTGCAGGGCTATGATCCAGAGCACAAACCATTCTGAACCAACTCTTGTTTATACCTAACCTATTATAAATATACGAAGTCTTCATATTTGATCACTATTCTCATCATAGAACAAGACTTATCATGTTTCCCTTTTTAAAAATATGATTTTTACCATTAACTTTGTTTTGAACAAATCCTTAGGATAAATTCCAAGGCACAACATTACTGAGTCAAAGGTCATGAACAATGTCATGGCTTTGGGCACATCTTGCCATACTGCCATTCAGAGCAGTTGTTCTCCTTTACAATGCCACTAGCATGCTAATTCCAATTTCACACCAACTGAAGAGGGGTCTAGATGTTATGATGCTATAATCTGAGGTCACTATTCACAATCTTATGATGTCACCTGTAAGTAGTATTCAAACGTCTATTGGCCTAGACTTACTTTCCAGACACAGGACATAAACTCAGAGCAAAATGCTAGAAAGACCTAGTATGGGTATCTAGTCATAAATATCCTGTTTAGTTTCCTGCCTCTACTAATTACTAGCTGTATGGACTTAGGTCTGTGTGTGTTTTACAACATAGATTGGGGTAATCTGTAGGAAGAAAAGCAAGATATTTGAAACAGAGGTTAAATTTAAAAAAAAAAAAAGATTTACCCAAGAAAGGGGGGGTTGTTAAGTGGAGAGGAGAATGTGGGAACAGGAGGATAAAATTCTGTGAGAGGACAGAGTATGGTGTGGGAAGAGGTGGTCCTGGGATTGCATGGAAAACACGGAACATGAGAAGTTTGTAAAATGACAGGCACTGAAGGCCAGTGCAGAGGGAAGGGGATCAGGAATGGGTGGTGTCCCCTGGGTTCTGTCTACTTCTAGAAGAAAAGTGGTGGTAACCTATGAGTCCTGAAGCCTTCCAAGTCCAACACCCCCGCTTCCCCCTGTTCCCTCCCAGGGAAGCCTAATTCCTCAGCGTGAACCTTTAGCCACTCCCAGCGTCATGAATGGACCCCAGCCCAGCTTCATTTTAAATGTCTTCCACATCCTTTGGGCCAAAACTGCTTGCAAACAACATGTGACACTTTGAGACATCCTGACCATTCCTTGCATGTACCACTCTGAGCCTCTGCTTGAATTCCTTCAGTCTCCCTCTCAGAATCAGCCAAGCTACATGATGTGGCTCTTCCTCCAGGACACCTTCCCCAGGTGCCCTCCTGGAATTATTCTCATCCTGTGTTCTCAAGGCAATTTGTCTCCCTCTCCCCTGCAACCCAAATCATATTCTATTAGATCTATGTTCCTGTGTCTCTTTCTACTCAAAAGTTAGCAACTGAAGCACAGGGCCAAGCCCTCAGGCCTCAAAGACTCACCCAGAGTGGGCATTCATCAGGGTGGGTGAGCTGTGCAGGGGACTGAATCAGTCTGGCCAATACCAGAGAATAAACCAAGGGCAACACTGGTAGCCCATCTTCTCCTGTTGATTGAATTACCTAAACCCCACCTGCTTGAATGAATGAATATATACACACACAGATGAGTGAATGAAACTCCTGGAGGGCAGGGAGCCCCCTCCTAAGGAGGTGCAGACCTACCAGCAAGCATCTCCAGTCTTTCCAGGAGAAACAAAATAATTTTGCTCAACTGGTGATTTGGCACCTACTCTGTTTTTCTGCAATGGTACTAATTCTGCAAGCCTTCTCCTGTCTATGCCAAGGAGCTTTGTTGAATTCTGAGAACTGAACTGTACATCTTTACATTAAATGTATTAAGATCCCATTTTCATGATACAAATAAATTTTCATCCACTTCTTATCCTCTGTACAATTCATAAAACCAAGAGTTAATTGACATGAAAGAAGAAGTCAGGAGAACTGAGGTCGAATCCTGGTTCCGCCTGTTGGTGGTTGTGTGGCCTTGGGCTGGGGTTTCTTGAACTTCAATGAGACCCTGTCTCCCCATCTTTAGAATTTAAATTTAACGGTGCTCATCTCCAGGGTGCTTCTCAGAATCCCAGTGAGATGCTCTGTGTGAAAACACTGTGGGAACCGTGAAGCCCCGGGTGATGTCAAGGTATTATTACAAAAATAACAGAAGCCTTTGTGCCTACAAGGTAATTAGATAATTGCAGATAAGTGGGTGATGTACACCCACCAATGTGGGGAATGAAACCCCAAAACAGTTCCCTGGGGTTGAGCTGGGTCCCAGCCTTAGGTGGTAGACAAGGACAGGCTGCTCTCTGAAGCCTGTCGCAGCCTTCAGGGCGGAGCTGGGGAAGATCTCTGACAGCTGTAAAGGTAACCAAGGAGGGAGACCTTGAGCCCTGGAGAAGGCAGAGGACCCTCCCGCCAAGGGAGGGCTGGAGGAGCAAAGGACTAGGAAAAATAGACTGCCTTACATGAGAATCCAGAGGCAAAAACGGGGTCACTTACCTGCAATAAGAGCTTGAGTGAGTAAATGAGCCTGGGGACTCTCAACAGAAACACTGAACACCTCCTCTCTAAACAGCTGGGAGACACCCAGAGAGGGAAGAAGGACAAAGCAGAGGGAAAGAAGTGCAGGTGAAGGGCTTGTCCAAAGGGCTTACAGTGGTGGTTTTCAAGAGTATTTCAGCCTAGGAAATGTTTCTTTAAAGGAAAGTTGTGCAAACCCAATGCAAAAGCGCAGATAAACTCAAGGTGAGCTAGCAGAGGGCAGGTCCCAGCCCTGCTCAGCCCCACTGCCTCTCCACTGCCCAGAGGCAGCTTCTAAGAGGAATGGGAGGGACCAGACAGCAGAAGTAGGAAACTGACCTGCGAAGGCACAGGATCTGCAACACACCCCAGGTCCCCTTCACCACCCGTCCCCCTTTCTTCCTTTTAAAAACAGAATGACTCCTACCAAGTTTCAGTCTCCTCTCAGCTACAGAATTGTATCCCAACCTCTGGTGAAACTAGAAGTGACCTTGGGACTAAGTTTTGGTCCCCTCCCTACAAAGGAATGTTAGTAGAAATTGTGGGTGTAATTTCTGAATTGCTTCCTTAAAAGGAATCTTTCTTAGGGTTGGTGTCTCATATCTGTAAACCTAGCAGCTCCAGAGGCTGAGGCAGGAGGATCACAAGTTCAAGATCAGCCTCAGCAATTTAGCAGGTTCTAAGCAACTAAGTGAGACCCTGCCTCAAAATTTTAAATATATTTTTTAAAAAGGGGGAACTGGGGATGTGACTTAGTGGTAAAGCAGCCCTGAGTTCAATCCCCAGAATCAAAAGAAAAAAAGAATCTTTCTCTTTTACCACCAGCATGCACAGGACAATGACTAGCTTCAAGGACACAGAAAGGACAAACTCAAAGCAGATGAGAAAGGAATCCTCATCTTGTTCAAGCTTCAATACTCTGGGTGTAATGACAACAGACATCTAGCCTCTGCCCCATTCAGGGCTAGGAAAGAGAAAGGGAACAAGTGAAAAAACTCAATATGGTGCCTCCCACCCTCCCTCCAAGGTCTTCTTCCTTCATTCCTCCTTGGTGCAGGGGACTGTCCCCAGGGCTGTGCCTGCTCATTACAGGCCCTACATGAAGCTACACTATCAGTCCCCAAGATCTTTCCTGACATCTCTCCTAATCAGAATAATGAGCTCTCTTGACCTCCAGAAGCTTTGAATGGTAACAGATTCTGCTTATGCTTCAATTTTCAGGGGAAAGGATCCTATGGATGCTCAACAAATGGACCCAAAGACCAGACTGTGACATTATGGGTTTTCTCTTCCTTTTCTATCTCTCTGTCCAACCAGGACGCAGGATTTCACAGTCCCGCCAATTCTCCCCTTTCCCATCTACTCCCAGGAAGTGCCTTCTGGAGGAGACTGTGGTCTAGTATCTCCTTTTTAAAATCCCACTGAGATCTATCGGCTCAAGCTGAGAAGTGCTATCTCAATTCCAATACCTGTTCTGTTGGGGGAAAAAAAAAGTGTATTAAAGCCATGAAGTTCCACCTTTCCTGTGGCTGTTTTTCAGTTCTTCTCTGCTATCTTCTTAATGTTGGATTTTTTTTTTTTTTTGTCATCTAACACAACCAGAATAAGGAGCTATTCAAACCGCCATTCCCATCACCGCTTCTGGACTTCAGGGATCCAGAATCTTTACAAAAACCATTGTTAAATACTGAACTAGGCCATTACTGAAAATGATGATGTTGAGGTGTAGAAAAGAAACTTAAGGCCTTGGAACATAAAAGCTATTCTAATCACTACATCTAATTACCAAAAAAGAATGACTCACCACAATATTTTAAATGTCTTAAAATATAACAAAGTAAAAAAGAGGAAATGTGAGCAATTGCTTAGTGAGATGGCAATGGGAAGTAGGTCTCAGAGAATACAATTCCCATTTTAACATCAAAGATGCCAGGATCTTTCAAAATCATTGTAAGTTCTATTCTTATCAGTGTTTAAACTTAAGACCTTTAAAAGTGGTAGAACTTTCCACTCTTTTCATGAAATCTGAAGCCTGCCCTTGCTGTCTACTACAATGACAGCTGTGAGCTTTTACATATCTGTAAACTCACATTAAGATTTTGGTGTTAGATTTAAATGCATCGCTCAATGCTTTAGTTCCTTCTTTTAGGACGTGCTTCAAAACATGCATGCTTAGATGAAAGCCCAGAGACCTAAAAATTATGTTGGCAACAGATTCATATCTTACCTTCAAAGATCTCACCGGAGCTGAATCACGGCACATAATTTATTCATTCTCATACTTATTGGGTCCTCACTGTGACCTCGGCACGCAGGTGACAGTTAGAAAAGGGATGTTCTCACCAATTGAGCATTGCCATGCATAGCACAGAGCTGACCCTCTTGCAGAGATGAAATCCTTCACCCTCCAAATTATACCGAGAGGGAGGCCTTCTTACTTCTATTTTATAAATGAGGAAATTAGGGCTTGTATAATTCTTCCAAGGAGGTAATCAAAGATCTGCTCAGCTACAGAGTCTGTCCATTCCCATAGACCACCTCCCTCTACGGGTGCTGAAGAAATAGAAAGCTAATAAAGGAAATTGTGCCCTAACCTAGCAGCCCAAACTTCTCTATGAAATAAGCCCACTTTACTCCCCTATCTTTTTTTTTATTGTTGGTTGTTCAAAACATTACATAGTTCTTGACATATCATATTTCACATTTTGATTCAAGTGGGTTATGAACTCCCATTTTTACCCCGTATACAGATTGCAGAATCACATCAGTTACACTTCCATTGATTTACATATTGCCATACTAGTGTCTGTTGTATCCTGCTGCCTTTCCTATCCTCTACTATCCCCCCTCCCCTCCCCTCCCCTCCCCTCTTCTCCCTCTACCCCCTCTACTGTAATTCATTTCTCCCCCTTGTATTATTTTTCCCTTTCACCTCACTTCCTCTTGTATGTAGTTTTGTATAACCATGAGGGTCTCCTTCCATTTCCATGCAATTTCCCTTCCCTCTCGCTTTCCCTCCCACCTCTCATCCCTGTTTAATGTTAATCTTCTTCTCATGCTCTTCGTCCCTACTCTGTTCTTAGTTACTCTCCTTATATCAAAGAAGACATTTGGCATTTGTTTTTTAGGGATTGGCTGGCTTCACTTAGCATCATCTGCTCTAATGCCATCCATTTCCCTCCAAATTCTATGATTTTATCATTTTTTAATGCAGAGTAATACTCCATTGTGTATAGATGCCACATTTTTTTATCCATTCATCTATTGAAGGGCATCTAGGTTGGTTCCACAGTCTTCCTATTGTGAATTGTGCTGCTATGAACATCAATGTAGCAGTGTCCCTGTAGCATGCTCTTTTTAGGTCTTTAGGAAATAGACCGAGAAGGGGAATAGCTGGGTCAAATGGTGGTTCCATTCCCAGCTTTCCAAGATATCTCCATACTGCTTTCCAAATTAGCTGCACCAATTTGCAGTCCCACCAACAATGAACAAGTGTACCCTTTTCCCCACATCCTCGCCAGCACTTGTTGTTGTTTGACTTCATAATGGCTGCCAATCTTACTGGAGTGAGATGGTATCTTAGGGTGGTTTTGATTTGCATTTCTCTGACTGCTAGCGATGCTGAGCATTTTTTCACGTGCTTGTTGATTGATAGTATGTCCTCCTCTGAGAAGTGTCTGTTCAGGTCCTTGGCCCATTTGTTGATTGGGTTATTTGTTATCTTATTGTCTAATTTTTTGAGTTCTTTGTATACTCTGGATATTAGGGCTCTATCTGAAGTGTGAGGAGTAAAGATTTGTTCCCAGGACGTGGGCTCCCTATTTACCTCTCTTATTGTTTCTTTTGCTGAGAAAAAAACTTTTTAGTTTGAGTAAGTCCCATTTGTTGATTCTAGTTATTAACTCTTGTGCTATGGGTGTCCTATTGAGGAATTTGGGGCCCAACCCCACAGTATGTAGATCGTAGCCAACTTTTTCTTCTATCAGACGCTGTGTCTCTGATTTGATATCAAGCTCCTTGATCCATGTTGAGTTAACTTTTGTGCATGGCGAGAGAAAGGGATTCAGTTTCATTTTGATGCAAATGGATTTCCAGTTTTCCCAGCACCATTTGTTGAAGATGCTATCCTTCCTCCATTGCATGCTTTTAGCCCCTTTATCAAATATAAGATAGTTGTAGTTTTGTGGATTGGTTACTGTGTCCTCTATTCTGTACCATTGGTCCACCCGCCTGTTTTGGTACCAGTACCATGCTCTTTTTGTTACTATTGCTCTGTAGTATAGTTTGAAGTCTGGTATTGCTATACCGCCTGATTCACACTTCCTGCTTAGCATTGTTTTTGCTATTCTGGGTCTTTTGTTTTTCCATATGAATTTCATGATTGCTTTATCTATTTCTACAAGAAATGCCGTTGGGATTTTGATTGGCATTGCATTGAACCTATAGAGAACTTTTGGTAGTATCGCCATTTTGATGATGTTAGTTCTGCCTATCCATGAACAGGGTATATTTTTCCATCTTCTAAGATCTTCTTCTATTTCTCTCTTTAGGGTTCTGTAGTTTTCATTGTATAAGTCTTTCACCTCTTTTGTTAGGTTGATTCCCAAGTATTTTTTTTTTTTTGAGGATATTGTGAATGGAGCGTTTTTCCTCATTTCCATTTCGGAGGATTTGTTGCTGATATACAGGAATGCCTTTGATTTATGCGTGTTGATTTTATATCCTGCCACTTTGCTAAATTCATTTATTAGCTCTAATAGTTTCTTTGTAGACCCTTTTGGGTCTGCTAGGTATAGAATTATGTCATCTGCAAATAGTGATAATTTAAGTGCTTCTTTTCCTATTTTTATGCCTTTAATTTGTTTCGTCTGTCTAATTGCTCTGGCCAGTGTTTCGAGAACTATGTTGAACAGAAGTGGTGAGAGAGGGCATCCCTGTCTTGTTCCAGATTTTAGAGGGAATGCCTTCAATTTTTCTCCATTCAGAATGATGCTAGCCTGAGGCTTAGCATAGATTGCTTTTACAATGTTGAGGCATGTTCCTGTTATCCCTATTTTTTCTAGAGTTTTGAACATAAAGGGATGCTGTACTTTGTCGAATGCTTTTTCTGCATCTATCGAGATGATCATATGGTTCTTAATTTTAAGTCTATTGATGTGGTGAATAAGATTTATTGATTTCCGTATATTGAACCAGCCTTGCATCCCAGGGATGAATCCTACTTGATCATGATGCACAATTTTTTTGATATGTTTTTGAATCCGATTCACCAGAATTTTATTGAGGATTTTTGCATCTAGGTTCATTAGAGATATTGGTCTGTAGTTTTCTTTCTTTGAAGTGTCTTTGTCTGGTTTAGGAATCAGGGTGATGTTGGCCTCGTAGAATGAATTTGGAAGTTCTCCCTCTTTTTCTATTTCCTGAAATAGCTTGAAACGTATTGGTATTAGTTGCTCTTTAAAGGTTTTGTAAAACTCTGCTATATACCCATCCAGTCCTGGGCTTTTCTTAGTTGGTAATCTTTTTATGGTTTCTTCTATTTCTTGAATTGATATTGGTCTGTTTAGGTTGTCTATATCCTCCTGACTCAATCTGGGCAGATCATATGACTTAAGAAATTTATCGATGCCTTCACTATCTTCTATTTTATTGGAGTATAAGGATTCAAAATAATTTCTGATTATCTTCTGTATTTCTGAAGTGTCTGTTGTGATGTTGCCTTTTTCATCCCGTATGCTAGTAATTTGAGTTCTCTCTCTTCTTCTCTTTGTTAGCATGGCTAAGGGTCTGTCGATTTTATTTATTTTTTCAAAGAACCAACTTTTAGTTTTGTCAATTTTTTCAATTGTTTCTTTTGTTTCGATTTCTTTAATTTCAGCTCTGATTGTAATTATTTCTTGCCTTCTACTTCTTTTGCTGTTGTTTTGCTCTTCTTTTTCTAGGATTTTGAGATGAAGTATGAGATCATTTATTTGTTGGTTTTTTCTTTTTTTAAGGAATGAACTCCAAGCAATGAATTTTCCTCTTAGAACTGCTTTCAGTGTGTCCCATAGATTCCGATATGTTGTGTCTGTATTTTCATTTATCTCTAAGAATTTTTTAATTTCCTCCTTGATGTCTTCCATAACCCATTGATCATTCCATAACCTATTGTTCATTCTCAAGTGATGCATGATTTTTCCTTCCTTCTTTTATCGTTCATTTTCAGTTTCATTCCATTATGATCAGATAAGATTCATGGTATTATCTCTACTCCTTTATATTGTCTAAGAGTTGCCCTGTGACATAATATATGATCTATTTTTGAGAAGGATCCATGTGCTACTGAGAAAAAAGCGTAACTGCTTGATGTTGGGTGGTATATTCTATATATGTCAATTAAGTCTAGGTTATTAATTGTGTTATTGAGTTCTATAGTTTCCTTATTCAACTTTTGTTTGGAAGATCTGTCCAGTGGTGAGAGAGGTGTGTTGAAGTCTCCCATGATTATTGTATGGTGGTCTATTAGACTCTTGAACTTGAGAAGAGTTTGCTTGATGAACATAGCTGCACCGTTGTTTGGGGCATATATATTTATGATTGTTATGTCTTGTTGGTGTATGGTTCCCTTGAGCAGTATGTAGTGTCCCTCTTTATCCCTTTTGATTAACTTTGGCTTGAAATCTATTTTATTTGATATGAGTATGGACACTCCTGCTTGTTTCCGAAGTCCATATGAGTGATATGATTTTTCCCAACCTTTCACCTTCAGTCTATGTATATCTTTTCCTATCAAATGCGTCTCCTGTAGGCAGCATATTGTTGGGTCTTGTTTTGTGATCCATTCTACTAGCCTGTGTCTCTTAATTGGTGAGTTTAAGCCATTAACATTTAGGGTTATTATTGAAATATGGTTTGTTCTTCCAGCCATTTTTGTTTATTTATGTTACTAAATATGGTTTGTTTTCCTCTTTGATTATTTTCCCCCCTTTACTGTCCTACCTCCCACTGTTGGTTTTCATTGTTGTTTTCCATTTCCTCTTCCTGAAATGTTTTGCCAAGGATGTTTTGAAGAGATGGTTTTCTAGCTGCAAATTCTTTTAACTTTTGTTTATCGTGGAAGGTTTTAATTTCATCTTCCATCCTGAAGCTTAATTTCGCTGGATACACGATTCTTGGTTGGAACCCATTTTCTTTCAGTGTTTGACATATGTTATTCCAGGATCTTCTAGCTTTCAGAGTCTGTGTTGAAAGATCAGCTGTTGTCCTGATTGGTTTACCCCTAAATGTAATCTGCTTCCTTTCTCTTATAGCTTTTAAAATTCTCTCCTTATTCTGTATGCTGGGCATCTTCATTATAATGTGTCTAGGTGTGGATCTCTTATGATTTTGCACATTCGGCGTCCTGTAGGCTTCGAGGATTTGGGATTCTGTCTCATTCTTCAAGTCTGGGAAGTTTTCTCGTATTATTTCATTGAATAGATTGCTCATTCCTTTGGTTTGGACCTCTATCCCTTCCTGTATCCCAATGACTCTTAAGTTTGGTCTCTTTATGTTGTCCCATATTTCTTGAATGTTCTGCTCATGGTTCCTTAACAGTCTTGCTGAGCTGTCTATGTTCTTTTCAAGTTGAAATACTTTGTCTTCATTGTCTGATGTTCTATCTTCTAAGTGTTCTACTCTGCTGGTAGTATTCTCAATTGAGTTTTTCAGTTGGTTTATTGCTTCCTGCATTTCTAGGATTTCTGTTTGTTTGTTTTTTATTACCTCTATCTCCCTGTATAGTTGATCTTTTGCTTCTTGGATTTGTTTATGTAATTCATTGTCAAAGTGATCTTTCATTGTCTGATTTTGCTGTCTAATGTCTTCCTTGAGACTCCAGATCATCTGAAGCGTGTATATCCTGAATTCTTTATCTGACATTCCATCTGCTGCAGCTATTACCTCTTCTAAAGTTGAGTTGACCTGCATTGCTTGTGGTCCTTTCTTTCCTTGTCGTTTCATACTGCTCGCGTTCCTTTCTGCTTGGTGAAACTGTTGTGTTTTTGAAATTTTCCCCCTATACATTTATATTGCTCTTGTATAGTTGAAAAGTCTCCCTTGCAGGGCAGGCAGCGGCTGTGCTCCTCCTCCAGTTGGTGTGACGTGTCTACCACGCCCGCGGACCCCTGGAGCTGTTCTGCCGGTCGGTCGCAGGTCTGCCTACCTTGCAGGCACGGGTGGCGGCTCTGCTCTGCCCTTACACCAATTGGGGTGACATGTCTACCACGCTGGGGGGTCGCTGGGCCTTTTCCGGGCACGGGAGGCGGCTCTGCTCTACCCCTACTCCAATTAGTGTGACGTAACTACCACGCCGGCTGGCCACTGGGCCTGTTCAGGGTGCGGGCAGCGGCTCTGCTCTGCCCCTACTCCAATTGGTGTGACGTGTCTACCACGCCGGCAGGCCACTGGGCCTGTCCCGCCGGTCAGTCGCAGGTCTGCCTACCTTGCGGGCTCGGGTGGCGGCTCTTCTCGGCCGCTACTGCAGTTGGGGTGAAGTGATACCAAGCTGGCGTGTCGCTGGGGCTGTTCCGGACGCGGGCTGCAGCTCTGCTCTGCCCCTACTCCAATTGGTGGGACGTGTCTACCACGCTGGCAGGCCGCTGGGCCTGTCCCGCTGGTCGGTTGCAGGTCTGCCTACCTTGCGGGCTTGGGCGGCAGCTCTGCTCGGCCCCCACTGCAGTTGGGGTGAAGCAATACCACGCCGGCGGGTCACTAGGCCCACTCCGGGCGCGGGCGGCGGCTATGCTCTGCCCCTACTCCCATTGGTGTGACGTGTCTACCACGCTGGCAGGCCGCTGGGCCCGTTCCGCCGATCGGCCTGTGGTCTGCCTATCTTGCGGGCTCGGCGGCAGCTCTGCTCAGCCCCCACCGCAGTTGGGGTGAAGTGATACCACGCCGGCGGGTCGCTGGGACTGTTCCGGACGCGGGCTGCAGCTCTGCTCTGCCCCTCTGGCCCCCACAGCACTCAGCAGGATCCGGACCGAGAAGCAGTCTCCACGGGTTCCTCAGCCCTGGGTCAGAGCAGCTCCGGGAGCCAGAACTCGGCCGCTCTGGGCTCGGTGCATGCCCCGACAGGAGCAGGCCCCAAGAAGCAGTTTCCACGGGTTCTTCAGCCCTGGGCCAGAGCAGTTCCGGGAGCCAGAACCCGGCCGCTCTGGGCTCCGTGCATGCTCTGATAGGAGCAGGCTCCAAGAAGCAGCCTCCGCGGGCTCCTTAGCCCTGGGCCAGAGCAGTTCCGGGAGCCAGAATTCGGCCGCCCCGGGCTCCGTGTATGTTCTGATAGGAGCAGGCCCCAAGAAGCAGTTTCCGCGGGTTCTTTAGCACTGCGCCTGAGTAATTTGTCTGCGAGACGCAGGCGAATGGCAGCCTGAAATTACCTGTTCTATGATTGAATGAGCTGCGATCAGTCGAAAACAGGGATGATGACGTCAACTCTTCAAGATGGTGGCCGCTGGCTTCCTCTGTGGTCTGACTGGTGGAGAACCGAACTGGACCGCTTCCTTCCCCTGTCTCAAACCCAGAATTCAGCACTGTGTACAGGAGTACACAGCTGGCAGGAGCCCACAGAATCCGCAGTGCCGTATCTTTGTGTTGCTCTCTCTTGCTTCCCAGCTCGTGCCGCAGATTCTAGCCACGGGGCTCTTTGCTGAATAAGCGGCGTGACCCTCCATGCGGACAAATCGCTCGCGTTTGAGCCCCTGTAGCTGATCCTCGTGCGATGAAAATCCTTCCACTAGGTTTTGGAGCACCCCAGTTTTGCTAGAAATTCCTAACAAGATAGTTTTTAGCTGTTCTAACTCATCATTCTCCCGAACAGTGACGCAGTACACGGGAGTGATGCACTCCCTTCGCCGCCATCTTCCCCCTCCCCTTACTCCCCTATCTTTACAGATAAGGAAACCTGGACACAGAGAGATTAAATGATATTCTCAAAATTACACCAAGTGGCAAAATGGAATTTGAACTCAAAAATGGCAGAACAGGCTGGGTGAGGTGATACTACCTGTAATCTCTGGGGCTCTGGAAGTGGAGGCAGGAGGATTGCAAGTTCAAAGCCAGCTTCAGCAACTTAGGGAGGCCCTAAGCAACTCAACAAGACCTTGTTTCTAAATAAAATATTAAAAAAGGGGCTAGGGATGTGGCTCCATGGTTAAGCACCCCTGGGTTCAATTCCTGATACCAAAAAGAAGAAATGGCAGAACAGGGCTGAGCTCTTTATCAATACATTGATGCTTTTTCTCTCTATTAGAAGTTAAAATATATGCATGGACAAAATAGCAGCAAAATAGTGACTAATTTTTACAAATTTGGGAGTAGGAAGACTCAGTCCTGGCTTGCTGAATAACTGGACACTTCATAAAGCAGCAATTTGTGGATCTGGTGGCCTAAGGGGAAGGTCAAGGCACCATCAAGGGAACCAGGAAAGGAGAAGGTGGGGATGGGAGGGAAATTTATTTGCTCAACATTTTGTGAGCAAGCAACTCATCCTATCCACCAGTTCCCAGCTATCAGTGAGTTTAAGAATCCTTTGTAAGTAAGTGTAAGGCCCTGGCTTCAATTCCCAGTGCCACACACACAAAAAAATTAAAATTAAAGATGATGAAATAAAATAATAATGAAAAAAAAATCCTTTGAGGAGCTTGCTGAAAATATAGGTTCAACCAGATTCATTGGAACTAGAGCTAAACCCTTGAAGCTGAATTTTTGCTTTTTTAAATTATGTCTCAATAGATCTTATTTTTAGAGCAAATTTAGGTTTACAGCAAAATTGAGTGAACAATCCAGTGGTTCCCAAAGACTCCCCCACCCCAAAACACAGCCTCCCTCACAATGGCTTCCTGTAGCACCAGGTGGAACCTTGGTTACAATAGATGAGCCCACATACCATTACAGTCAAAGCCCGTGACTTACACTGGGACTCACTCTTGGAATTGTACATTGAGTTTTGACAAGTGTGTGATGTGTAGCCCCCATTATAGTATCATAAACAATAGATTTTTTCTGCCATAAAAATCATCTGTGTTCTACTTTGTCATCGCTCTCTTCCCCCACCCTCACCAAACCCCTGAAAACCACTGATCCCTTTATTGTCTGCATAGTTTTGCCTTTTCCAGAATGTTGTCTGTATGAAATCATATGATATGTAGCCCTTCCCCTACATACTTTCACTAGTATGTATTTAAGGTTTTTTCATACTTTTTCATGGTTTTATTTTTTAACACTGCATAATATTCCACTGGGTGGCTACACCACCGTTTGCCCTTTCACCTAATGAGAGATACCTTGACTGCTTCCAAATTTTGCCAGTTACAAATAAAATTGTTATAAATAACCATGTGCAGGTTTTTGTGTTACATACATTTTCAACTCATTTGGGTTAAACACCAGAAGAGCAAATTTTCTGAATCATGTGATAAGAGGGTGTCTAACTTTGTAGGAAATTGCCAAGCTGTCTTCCAAAGTGGCTGTACCATTTTGCATTCCTACTGGCAATGAATAAGAGTTCCTGACACTCTACATCCTTGTCAGTGTTTGATGTTGTCCCTTGGTTGGGATTTTTTGCCATTTTGATGTACATGGAGTGCTATTGAAGTTGCATTTTTGAAAAAAAGCATCCCTGTGATTTTCATGCACATAATTAGAGCCTTTCAGAATATGGGCCTCATGAAGAGGGGAAGCCAGCCCTAACACCAGCTTGCTGTTTCTCACAGGAGGGTTGCCAAGACTGGCACACAACTGGCAGAAGTTAAAATATTGACACATCCCAATACCTGTTAAGAACAAGCCTCTACTACAAGCCCCACACATGTCCTGGCCTGCTAAGCAGCCACAGATCCACTGTTCAGACCTCCAAATTTCCTAGTGTCCTGTCCCTACAGAGGTAAGGCTCGGCACTGAAGGGGTCTCAGGACCCTGCCTTCAGCTATGGCCAGAATCTTTTCTGACTGAGCAGCACCCAGGCCCTTATTGTTTGTTGAATATTTTAAACATCATCCCTGGAATTACCTTATGGGAATATTCACCATCTCCCAGCCCCCAGGTGACCCCAACACTTGCTGGGCTTAACAGACATGATGGAGCCTCACTCTCAGAAATGCTGTCTGGGTGTGTTCTCTGTTTAGTTCATCGTACTTTCCAAGCACCTAACATGCTTTTCTCTTTTTTTGTTTTGTTTTCAATCTTCCAAGATTATTCTTTGGGAGCATCTTGCAATTCAGAGAGGGAAATGACATTTCAACTGAGGTTAGAACGATTCTTCTAAGAAAAATGCATTTACGTCCAAAAGCAGGGACTGTGGATACAGAGACATCACTCAGAGATGTGAAATGCAAATCCTAGTTCCATTTTATGGGTCACCTGACTTTAGGAAACTGGCATTACCTATTCCTTCTGGAGCTACTATACAGGTTGCTTAGATTAAACACATGTATGAGGTATATAGAAGTTACTCAAATAATTGTAAACAATACTGTAAGTACCAAGTACATGTATGCACTATCCCTTAATTAAAAAAAAATAAGCCCTGCTTCAGGATTGTAACCTTGTGTTACAAGGGTGAATGGGTCTGGAGAGCTGATTTACAACCTGAGTACTATAAGTCATCAATTGTTCTGCTTATGGGATTCATACCAAATGAGTAGATTTTAGCTGCTCCTGCCACAGAAACAACAATAAAAATGGTAACTCTGAGATAATGGGTATGTTTCTTTGCCTCACTATAGTAACTTTTTACTGTCTATATGAACCCCATAACATCATGTTGTATACTTTTAAATATACACAAATTTATGTAAAAATAGGGGGAAAAAAGTGTAACTTTTTTCAGAGCTGCAAAACTGTCCAAGGTTGGTTTAGCAAACAGTTCAGCCCCATCAAACCAATGGCAAATGTGGTTCCTTTGATCTTATCTATTTGGTGAGCAACTAGTCAACATCAATGCTTGCTGGGAAAATCATATCTGGGGGGAGAAAAGAAACTCCATTCTGATTTAGAAAACATTTAACTCAAACACTATCATTAGTCACTAAAGGGTGTCATTTTATAGACCTCTTTCCTACACTATTTATTCTTCTCTATTTTTGCAACAGCAAATATTCTCAGCCCAGCTCCCTGATTTATTCTAAAGCAGGGGGTGTGGGTGGGAAATGCCTGCTTTCGTGGAATGTCACCCCTCCTAAAGGCAGAAGGGTTCCAGGGAATCCTGGCCCACCCCATGTCATTAGGGATGGATGCCACTTTGTCATAAGTGCTAGGCTGCAAAGAGTAGAGAAATGGGTAGATAATGAAATTATTGAACACTCAAAGTGTCAGAGACTGACAGGCTGAGGCTATCCATCAGCGATTATATGAGGCATTAACATGCTCCTTCCCATCCAGGGACAGAGGCAACGAGAATAGTAAATAGACTGGAGGGGTCTATGCAAGAAACCAATAATTTAATGAACTGACAACCAGCCAATACCCAGAGTAGGTGGCCTGCCCCTGCCCCACTAGCTGTTTTACACAGGCACCTGCCCCTTGCATGACACAAAACAGCAACGTCACCCAAACTTCCATCTTTCCCTCACAATCTCCTTTCCTATAACTCCTATACTAAATTTGATGTATTTCTTTTTTTAGAGAGAGAGAGAAGAAGAGAGAGAGAATTTTTTTAATATTTATTTTTCAGTTTTCAGTGGACACAACATCTTTATTTTATTTGTATGTGGTGCTGAGGATCGAATTCAGCGCCCCACGCATGCCAGGCAAGTGTGTTACCGCTTGAGTCACATCCCCAGCCCCTAAATTTGATGTATTTCTTTCAACTGGCTCATCTTTTTTTCTAAAATTAGTTGATTTGGAAAGAAAACTAGATATTACTACCAAAATGGAAAATAGTATCACCTGCCATAAATGCAGAGTAATCATAAAAATAATTGCAAAGCAGGGAAAACAAGGCTATTAAAGTGCAGCCAATATTCTACTATGTTCCCTGCTGGGGGCTGGCAGCCTGAGGCCTGCTCTTTCTCTGAAAACAGAAGATTTTCAAGTATTAGAAAGGTGTCAAAGACACACTAGTCCCAAACTGAGGTTCCTCCTTAATGTCCTAAAGGGATCAATTAAAAAAAAAGAATTCAATCAGCAAATGAGCCATTGTTATTTTATTGCCACATCTATGAACTCCTGCAGTTCTTACACTTGGGAAATACCATTAAGATCTTTGGTTACAGAGGATATATAGAGCATTGACAGTCTTTTCACAAATACAGAAAAAATTATGGAATTCTCTGGCTCTAGTAAACCCAAATGTAAAAAAACCACTGTGCTCCACCAAGCTGAAAGATAGACCACACACAAGATCCCTCCGTGAAGACTCATAGAGGAAACCATTTGGTCCCTTCAAAGGGTTGAATTCAGAGGCACAAGGCTACTCAGGAAGGTCTCCAGTCCACAGCAGGGAAGGGGGGTGACCTCATACGATTCAGTGTGGAGAAGGCTAAAACTGGTAACTAGAGTCTTCGATCAGAGAGCCAGGACCAAAGAAGCATCATGGTGGCCCATGGGACCTGGAATTGGTCAAATCAGTAGGAATCAAATTAGGCTGTGCCAGAGTCTAACCAGCCCCAGGGACAACTCCCCACAGGAACCAAGAACGGATTATAGAGAATAACTGACTTCTTCTGTTCTTCACATCTCTTGTCTTTTCTGGCCACCATCATCTCTAAAACAGTGTCATCAGAGGGAAAATTTCAGTCCCTTGGGGAGCATTTTGAGAAAATGTGGTGGGGTAGGGCAATACTGAATTTAGGGCAGGAATGTTGATAATTCCATATTATGCTATACCACGAAAAACTGCCTAACATCCCACACAACTTGAAGATATCCTACCAGACATTCCTGTAGGAAAGAACCTGTCTGTCATGAACTATGCCTAGAATGTATATTCATTGTACACAGAAGCATAAAATACATTTTCATGATCTTTGTAGATTCTGACTTTTCTAAGAATGCAGCTACCATGTAGAAACCGAGAGGGAAGATTGTCTTTTGTTTTATAAAGAAACTTTACAAAAAGTTATTCACTGTTTTAGGAAATCACACAATAAATTGCAGTGCCATTCATAGCATATGAATTTCCAGTACCACACACCTGATAGTCTGCCTTTATGGCTGTCTTATTCATAGCGATTCTATGTATAGGAGCGAGCATCTGGCGACTTCATTATACCTTCAACTACAGTCATACCTGAGCACTTATTGAAATGCATACTATTTTGTTATAAATTATGCTCCCTTTATTTCTTCTCTGTATTACAGTTAGGGCATTATGTTGATTTAATTATGTGTGTAGGCAGGTTAGATTACCTCTGAATGTCATTTTGGTATTTTAAAGTAAATATTTCAATTTTTTTAATTAAAAAAAAAAGGAAACTGATTCTAACACTCCTAAGAAGACTGTTCTAAAGAGACTACTATGGTGGGTCTCACTCTGTTTCCTCATGGAGTTCATCTAGGGTCTCCCTCAGGGTAGAGAAAGGCAGGCTGCTCATCCTCCCCAACCCCTTAGTGTACCTGGCCATGAAGTCCTGGGTGGTGGTGTGTTTTCCAAGGGGCTCATTTCTGATGTACCCCTCCTGCATCTCATTCTTGCTACAGAAGTCCCCTTGTCCTGAAAGAAAAACTGGCAAGTAACTGTGGAGGTGTATTGTGTATTATTTATTGAAGTAATTGTCCCTATGTCCTCCTCTTCAACCATGCTGTATAATAATCTATCTCTACTTGTCTATCCACGTCTTGGTCCATTTATTCTTCCTCTGGGTTCCTGAAAGTCTCTCCATCCCATCCTACAGGCATCTTCTTTGAGCACCTAAACTCCCTTTATCATGGCTTCCCATCCACAGAAGCCACTTGGCTCTTTGTGGCTTCATGATAGGAAATGTCCAAAGCACCAACCCTTGAAGGAAAACAGGTCCCTGGGTAATGCCTTGGGCTTTACTCCATAGAGCCAAGGATTGTCACACATCCTAGATTTTCCAAACCAAAAGCAGACACAAAGTCTGGCAAAAAAAATATGGACATAAAGTCTGACAACAGTACAAAGTATTTGGAGTCATGACTGCTCCAGACATTCAGGGATAAATGACTCCATAATGGTCAACTTAGAACTCTTTGGAAGGAGCTCTCAAGGTGGTTGAATGTGACCTCTCTCTCCCTTGGAAACTGAGAAGAAAGGAAAACCCAGACAATATGCTCCTAATGATCTGCTGGCCTCTTCTTGGGATTTGCCATTACTGACGGCCTCACTCTGCTCCTTAAATTTTGGTCATTAATAAAGTTCCATCTTCAACTCTCCGAATGTAACCCACTCTAACAGCTTTATCCCAGTTAAATGCCAATGGACCCCAGCCCTCCCTCTCTCCAATACAGACCTTCTTCCTGATCTTCAGTCCTATAAGTCTAACTGCCTCTTGGAAGATACCAACCTCCTGAGCTACAGGAATACTTCAATAACATGTCAAATCATGCTCTTTCTTCTCCCTTCTCACCTGCTAAATAAAGTCATTGTCATTGTTCTCTGTCTTTATTCCTGTCTTTGCTTCATGGTGAACCTGCCCCTCCCAGAATCCCGAATCCATACCAAAATCCTGAAAGTCTTATTGACCTCATTATCACCCACAATCATTCTATCACTGTTAGATCTTAACAATTCTATCTTTGCAATGACAATTTGTCGTCCTGCCCTCTGTATACCCACAACTTGAGTCGACATTTCCATCATCTGCTACCTGGAATATTATAATACCTGGACCTGACCCAATCCCTCCTCCTTCTCACAGCCTCCTACCTATTCCCCAACTTCCTAGCAATGCCATCCAATTAAAACGTGTCAAATCTAACATTTAGCTCCCCAACAAGCTTTCAGTGGTCACTTGTGATGCAGAATACAAATTCCTAAATGTAGCTCCCCTACCCCAATATTATTTCCTTTCAATCAGAAGGGACTGGAAGCATTTGAATCAGGCAGACTGAGATTAAATTATAGGTTCACAGATTACTGGCTGCATGACCTTGGACAAGAACAAGAGTATAGGCTCATTATTTTAATTACCTTAATTGTAGATTCTGTGATTATTATACATAGAGTTCAAGTTCCTATCCAGCCACTCTGTGTAAAAAAATATTCACCCATGTGAAATGGGGTCTCACTATCTGACATTCAAAATAACTCACTTCTAGAGTGGCAAGAATCTCTTTTTCTCAAAATTGAAGATAATGACAATTTACCCCAGCTTTGTTTAAAATGATTTAAATGCGGAAAAAAAAATACAGTTATATACACCGTGTCTGACTCAACCATGGTACTAATGCAATAGAACGCCTTATCAAGGGATAAAATTGGAAAACTAATGACCCCAAAACCACTAAGTCCCAGTAAGGACACAGCCATTATAGAAGACCCCCTTGGGTCCACGAATGTACCTGGAATAGAAGAATGGAACACAGCCACAAAGGTGCAGGAATTTAGAGAAGGTGAGTCCTTGTAAATCAAGAGTCATTTGACATTTCAGGAAGGAGGCTGCTTTTGAAGACAACAATGATACAAAGAAAAAATTTTAACCACCTTGATACCAAGAATACTTAAAATTATACTTCCCAAAGCAGGAAATGCTCCAAAGACCATAAGGATAAATGTTCATTGCATTTCTTCCAACCGCCAGGAACAGAGCAAGCACTGTGAGCCGTCCAGGGGAATAAAACACTCATGGCCGTGAAGGACCAAATGGTCTTATCAAGTCATTAACATGCTTAACTAGCGAAGCAAAGCAAAATGGAAAGCAGTCTAAAAGAGGAGCTGACCGTGTGCCACAGGAGGATAGACTAAGTGGCACCGGAGCCGTACTGGATAAGCAGGCCGTGCCCTACCCCAGGTCCTCCAGCTCCTCCCCACCCAGCCCTGCTGCTCAGATACCTCTGACCAGAGGCCAACATAATGTTCTGGAGTTTTTCAGATAACTGTGCCTTTTCTGAACCCTGATATGTTTTTAATCCAGGCCAGAACCATCCCCGAAACAGGACTGTCTACATTTCAAAGACTGTAGACACTGAGCCAGAGTTCCCTCCATCCTCATGCCTCCAGACCATCCCCCTCCTTTCAAAATACAACAACCCTGCTCTTATCAGAAGACTTCCATCACTGACTTTGTGAGGGAAGAATCATGGCAAATGTTAATGTCTGTTTTAGCCACATCCAAAGATCGCTAATTCATAATTGGTCCCGTATTCCCAGGGTGGCAGAGAATGGTAGATGACACAACAGTGCCATTAGAAGTCCTAATTTGCTTATGAATGAAGAGAGCAGAGCTGAGGGGCACCTAGACCTCACCTGAAACAAGGGCCCCCCGATTCTGCCAGAATCTTAGATGGAATGTTCATAAACAGATCCACTAATCGGTCACCACTGGGTTAACCAGTCAACCATGGGTGGTTTTAGAGCTTCCAACCCCACTGGGCCTCTTGGAGGCACCTGTTAAGTGGAGATAATGGCTTACCTGTGTAAAGGCAGGGGGCTGGACCAGATGGCTTCCTAAGTTACCTTTTATCTTCAGCTCCCCCTGTGTGGCAACCAGGAAGGGAAAAGGCTGCTTTCCAAGCTTGACAAGGGACTGACGGAAGCTGAGTTTGCACAGACATATATTTGTTTACAGGGCTTGGAGTCCAAAGTCCCTCCAGGAGCCCACAACAAGATAAAGAGGAGGCTGTCCATGACATTGACTCCACCAGTCATCTCAGACCAGGATAGGCCAAGCCTCTCTCACTCCACCATAAGCTTCCTCCCTAGCTCAGGAAACCCTTTTCTCGTTGCTTTCTGACAAGCTCACGACTCGACTGGCCTTGCTTTGAACAGCTCCTGCATGCTCTCTCCCTAGCCCTCAGTATCCTCAGGAAGTTGCATTCCCAACTGTGGGGTTAGAACAGTCTCCAGGTTCTCCCAATTCCACTGCTTCATCAATTAAGACACTGATCAGGAAATGACGCTGTTTGGAGACTATAAAACAGAGCAAGAAAGGAGTAGCCTAAGTTTCAGTCCTGATGCAAGCTAAGAATGTCATCTTCTGAAGGTCAAGTAGCCACTGGACCTCAATTTCCTCATATTTTACAACAGGGAAGAGAGGGCTGAGCCAGTTTCATACAGTGGAGATTGCTCTTGTGTTATGCAAAGTACTTCATTCTGCTAAAGGTAAATGCATTAGTACACAGACCATGTTCCGCTCATCTCAGAATGCCCCGGGAGCACTGAGCTTGGCACCTTTGAAACAGTAAGACAGCTGCTGAACTGTCAATCACCAGCATCATCTGTGCCTTTGGGGAGCTTAGACACTTGGGGGGGCCATAGACACAAATAATCCTATTAGGGTAGAAAGTCGGCATTAAGAGAAAGACAAGCTGTGTAATGGAGTGAGTCTTAGAGGGGAGCTTTGTTTTGATCTGAGGCATTGGGGAAGGCTCCAGGGAGAAGGGGGTGTTTGAGCCATGAGATGAGATCTATGTGACAGCAGAGGTAGCGCTTCCAGGGGTCATCGGTTCACATGGAATTCCAACCCAGGGCCGGAGATTTTCCTCTTCACCTTCTAGGAAAAGATGTCCACCTTTCTCCTTCCTTTGCTCTCACTGTCTTTTCAACGCAGCTTATATTTTGCCTGCCCCCCACTCCCACCATCTTTCACTTTCCCATCTTCTAAAAACTCCCACCAGGAAATGGTCCTTCCTTTCTTTTTTTGTGTGCCCTAAGTTAACGGGCTTTCGGCTAAATACTTGAATTTATGCACACTGCATGGTATTTTCAGCACCGTTTCTGGTAGTTTATAGGAATCACTGTCTGCTGTGTGGTTATTTTGCTTGGTGGTGGCTTTTAGCTGAAGACTGCACCCAGGTGCTCCGCAGGGGAGAGATGCAATGTCACATGAAACCTAGATGGGCTCTGGCTCTCCTGTTCAGGAAAGGAAACCCCCCCATACCCATGAGCTACTGGGCAGAGTTAGGGACGTGTTCACACAGACTTGCCTGAGTCATTCCATGTCATGAGGAAGAGACAAGATGAGGGGGAAAGTACTGAATTATCCAACCCAGTTGAGCACTGGGACCGTCATCATCCCTGCTAGTCAAAGAAAGCCAGACGGGAAAAGCAGAGACACATAGCAAGATATAGATTCTCTACCTGGGGGTGGTGGCAGGGAGCTGCAGGGGGACAGACTGTGCTCACCCCCACACACGGCTAGGATTTCAAAAGGCAACCATTTTTTCTGAGTGTATATCAAGTTCAATCCTCTGAACAGACATGGTGCTAAGGATGGTTCCATTCATTCGTCTAATTTTCTCAGCAATTCCAGTTTTTACATTTCCTGTCGGAGAAATATACCCCGGGGGAGAGAGCCTCCTGGTGGCCATGCGGGACCCCAGCGATACGCTGGCCTGACCTGAGTTCTCAAAGACAAACCCAAAGCAAGATGTGTTAACCTCTGCCCTGAGAAAGGAGATGAAAACATCTCAGCGCTCCAAAGAAGGAGATGAGATGGTTTCTAAGCACTTTGGGGCAGAATCCCCAGAGATGCAGAGAGCTGGAGCGGCCTCCTGGCTGTCTGGCCAATGCTCCCCATAGGTCCCCAGGACCAACCCAGGATGATGGCTTCTGATTCAAAAAGCACCTGTCAGACACACACAGGGGCCCTGTAGATGAAAAGAGGAAGGCAGGACATCAAAGAAAGTTCCTAAACAGGCGTTGCAGAAGACTGCACCTTGACCAAGCTGTGAACCCCAGGTGTTTTCTAAGCTGAAATTGTTTTCAGGAGGGACACATACACACTTGATGTCATAGCCTCCCCACTTCTTTCTCTCTCCTATTTGGAGTTGCAGGCACTTGCATTAACTCTGTGACCTCTGATTCCCAGTCAAGAAATGCTGAGTGTCCCCGAAACCAGACTGTCCACCCTCTACCTGCTGCTGAAGGATAGTAAGATGTCAGCTGAGCAGGCTGGGAGCCCTGGTGGTAGGAGACAATGATGTCATTAGAGGGAGGTTCTAAATCCTAATAGATGGCACCGAAGGAATCGGTGTAGTATAAATGCAATTTATGTGGACCATAATGTACTCCATCCATCCCCATAAATGAAGGTAAAACCGTCCCTCACCTGACAAGTTCTAGTTCATACTTATCGTTAGCAGTGATAAATCCCACACAGTAATGGAGCTCCTGGAGTCAACCTTTCATTTCTGGGTAGCTTCAGTGTCACAGTCAAACCACAATTTGCTCATCCATCCAAAAGGAAACCTTGCCGGGCCTTGTTCCATTTGTAACTCATTTTTTAACCTTAAGTGATTTTTGAGAAAGTAATGTAATCACACAGTAAAAGAAAGATAAAAGAAAAACACAAACCTAGAAACACAAAAGGGTTTTCTATAAAAAGCTACCCTACCTTCTCTGTCCCTCAGTCAAGAGCTTTCTTAGCAGTAAATACCATTACAAGTTTCTCATGCACCCTCCTAGAGATCACCAGCCCTGTAGATGCAAGGTACATATTTACACATCATTCTTATTCTTATGCAAATGAAGGCATGCTATGGACCATGCACTGTACATTTTTTCCCTCGTTTTATATTATACATTCAGATAAGTCCTTATCAGTAGGAATAAATCATTCCTTTTAACAGCTATATAGTATTCCATTTTATAGATGGTCCATTATTGATTTAATCAGTTCCTAACTGACAGACATTATGGCTATTGTTCCAGTCTTCTATTCCCACAATGTGAAAATAAATGGCCTTTGGTTTCATTTTATTTTGCTTTCAACTCAGCCACTTCAATTTCTCTACCTTCCTCACCTAGATTCTGGGACTTACCCTGGGAGACAGAACAAATGTCTCCACAGAGCTGTGGTTCCCGGCAAAATGAAATAAACTAAAAGCCTCCCTCCCTAGGCCCATCTGGGGGGAGTTGCTATGAGCAGAGTCTATAAGAATAATAAATCTCTCTTGACATGGGAGTTGGAGGAAGCTGCCCAGGATACAGCAATGGGCTTCTCAGTTGGAGATGTCGACAGGCTATATTGAAAGCAGAAAATTGAGCCATATAAATCTGTAATTGTAACCCCCGTTTTCACAGGCAAAGCGCTGCCTGCTTGTGGCTGGTTCTCGTTATCTGCTTACAACTGTAATTTCTGTGTGGTCTTTTCCCTCCACTGCAGTTCTCTGAGGGATTCAGAGCTGGGATAGTGGGATGGGCATTTTTTTTAAAAGGAAAATGAAAAGGTACCAATTATAGGAAAGCGATTTCTTCTTTTGATTCCACCTGCTGTGGACTTCACTGTCCCTCTTCAGGGGAGACTATCACCATCTTGTGCAGACATAAATTGTTTCTAGAAAAAGAAATCCTACCTGCCCACCCTGCTGTATGAAGCGCATCAGACAGACCGGCTGGACTCACAGGTAAGTTCAAAGTTCTCACCAGTGCAAACTAACAGACCAGCTCAGCTTCTCCCCAGACTTCCTGAAGCACGGGTCCTAGTCAGAAGGGAGTTGTTGGATTCTGTAGGATTCATCGTGGAGCCCAAACAGCGCAGACAGACAGAGGGAACCGCGGCATTCCATTCACATGATCCATTGCAAACGTGTTCATCGTTTGGCAAAATTACCACCACTGTCCTCAACAGAGGCTCCAGCATCAGGGAACTCCATCAGTAAGGACACAGAGATCAGAAAAACCAGTGTCATTGATGAGACAAGGGTGTGACTGAACTCCCCATGCCAGCTGCCTCCCATCCTCCACCTTCAGTAAAAACATGCAGACAACTGAGGAGTCAGTCCTAAAATCCTGACATGGGGACTGTGTCCTCCTGTTTGTTACCTAAAATAAAATGAGAAGTCCTTCAAGCAGCCCACGACTGCGCTGGTCTGTTTGTGCTGCTGAGTACTTTGGATGTAGCAATAAGTTTAGTCTAACCACCTGATGTCGCTGAAGCCGGATGGGCATGTAGGATTTCTGTGATGCTTTGCAGAGAACACTGGAGAGCGGGAATGAGTGGAGCTACTTTGGGATGGTGGAAGGTTCTAGATGGTTTCCTAAAATGCACTTAAAGTGCTTCCCAAGCCAAACTCGAGGTCATGACCAAGTGTCAAACACCAAGGCAGACCCTGCCTGATCCTGCACAATTTTTTCAATCCCAGCAGGTGGGTTGCAGATGGGGGATCCAGGGCTCACAGAAACAAGGCCCTGGGCCTGAAGGGCTTGCTCTCACCCAGCTCATGGTCTGTGCCTGAGCCTGAAGCATGCCCCTCGGCCTCTGCTTTTAGGACTCCACTTCCTTCTCTCCTCCCTTTCATTCGTTGTGTGTGTGTGTGTGTGTGTGTGTGTGTGTGTGTGTGTGTGTACGCACGCACTTTCCAATCCCCAGACCCTTTGTCACTAAAAAAAAATGAAGACTATTTTTTTACCCCCTCCGACTCCCCGCTGGTCAAAACAGAATTTGACACGCAGAAACTGCATAAATTGTGCTGAGTGAACGCACAAATGCACTAAAACACAAGGACATACTAATTCATTCACAAGGAGGCACACATTCATGGCCAAGAACCGTGGTGCTTTGAGGTCAGAGGCTGGGGCGGCTCCTTCCCTTGTGCATCCCAATGTGATTCTCCCTGAAGAGTCACCAAAACAATCACAGCCCTCGAGAGGTGTCCTGCCAATCGGTCAACGGCGTGCATTTCTTCTGCAGAAGTTCCATTAGTTTCATCACATTCTCAAAGGGATCCGTGACCCCAAAGAACTTTATGTTCACTGACTTGGAGAATCAGAACATCTGAGAACTGGAACGGTCCCCACTGCCCTCCCCGAAATGGAGCAGGATTTGAATGGGGGAGGCTGCAGGTGTGAGTTCTGCTGACTAACAAGCATCATTGCTCTGCTTTATGGAGACGGATAAATCACCGAGACTTTAAGAATCCCCATCCCAGGAATGCTCTCGCGCTTGACAGCAAGCACATTTTTTCCCACACAGTCAACATCATCTACAGAAGGAGCAGCAAAGCCCTGTCAGTCCAAGAAAAAGAAAAGAGGCTTGGGGCAAAATTAAAGAAATAAATAAAACTCCATCTGCAAGCCAGAAAACAGACTCCTCCTCAGATGGTGCTAAACCTCTTGATTCTGGAAAGAGAACACAAGATCGAGGTGATGGACCCGTGGGCCCTGATCCCAGATGCTGGGCAGTGAGAGCAGCCTCTCTTTCCTGCCCACATGGTGGAAGCCAGGGAAACGGAACCTTGCCTCTGAGCATGAAGAAGAGCCCATGATTTGTCATGGCTGTGCTCAGGGAAATATTACCTGGGTAAATTCCTCCACATTGTCTAGAAAATCTCTCTCTTTATAAAAAGCCTAGCTTGAACACCTGATTTTGCAGGGCTTTGTGCTGTATGTAAACAGATCCTGTGTCTCCCTGTCTCTGGAATAGTTTCTCCACCCCTGTCCTGTGTAGGGGATGGACGGCAGCCTCCCTGGACCCTGCTCAATAGATGGCAGAAGCAATCCCTACCCTAAGCTGTGACAACCAAAAAGGCCTCAGGATTTTGCAAAATGTCCCCAGCTGGGGAGCTAAACTGCTCCTGGGTGAGAACCACAGCTTTGGAAATCCCCTAATTGTGCTCTGGGGAACATGGGTTCTAGGGGATTTAAACAGTTATTACTTAGAAGAAAATAGGAGACTGTGGTCCAAGCGTCTGGGAAACCTTGGATTAAACAAGGTAAACAGGACTCTTCCCTGATGGATTTCTCAGCACCCAAAATAGATAAGGGTGCACCGTGAATCTCTAAGAGGAAAACATAATACCCAGCATTTTCCCAAAGGCATGTAGCCACAGAATCCTTTTATCTCAGAGCGTTTAGGATTAGTATTCTGAGGATTTACTTCTGGAACAACTTCTATAAAATAAAATTGCAAATACACCTCTAAGGCAAACACCACCTGAGAAGAAAGAGATGAAAGATGCCGAGGCACGGTCCCTACATACACGACCTCCTGTGACACAAGTGATCTCAGGACCTGGGACCTCGTCATTAGAGATTCATTTTTTTAGAACATTAGAGGTTCATTTTGGGTTTGGTCTTTCAAGCTTTAGAAGTACAGATACTTGGGAAGATACTAAAACTCTATATCACTATCAACCAACACTTCGGCCAGGGTAGGGTTATCAGATAATTTCCTCACTGCCAGGGGACCTGGGATTGTGGCTCAGCGGTACAGAGCTCACCTAGCACGAGCAGGACCCGGGTTCAATTCTCAGCACCCCATAAAAATAAAGGCAATAGATTGTTTCCATCTACACCTAAAAAATAAATATTAAAAAAATTTTTCCTCAAGGCAAACACCACCAGGCCCAAGAGTCTATTAAGAATAGAAAATGACAGAAGCACATGAAGTATGCAACAAGGTAATCTGGGAGAGAAAATGGAGAAACAGAAAAAGACAACAAAACCAACCTCTCTTCTTTCATTATTTTGGCCAGGGTGGCCTCTGTTGTCATATCTACATACACAATCTGAAGCTCTGGACTTTAGGGAATTTTAAGGACATCAGGAAGGTTGTCTTCCAGGAGGAATTATAATCACTATATGTAAAACTGATTTGAAATATGGTGTTGTTCTACCAAATAGATTGCTGTAATTGCCACAGATTTCAAAGATCATAAATAACTGAAACGGCAAAGAACCTTGAACGACCCAATCCTCCTGTTCTGTGAATTGTTGTACCTACAAAAATCATTGAACACAAAGCCTAACATGTAAAACAACTGTTTTGTGTGTATTCTCAATACAGTTTTATCTATTCTCATTTACTATGGCTGGATTCCTACCCAACAACACTTGACCTAAGAAACCTTCTAGAAACTCACATCTCCCCAGAGCACCATTTGAAGCCAATCTTCCCATTTCCTTGTGAGAGGAGCTGAACCCCAGAGAGATGATGTGGCTCCCTGAGGTTTGTCAGTAAGAGATTCAGGAGCAGAAGCCAGGTGCTTAGCCTGATGCACTTCCCATCTCACCACGTGGTGACCAGCCTAATAAGAAGCATTCTAACCCCACAGTAGATGAGCTGCCTTGGAACAAGGTGATCCCATTCTGCAGGATCCAAGACATGGCTGACAATCAGTTGTAGGGTGTGGTGACTGCACTGAGGGGAACGATGAACTAGACGTCTTTGCAATCTCTTCTTATTTAAAGTCTCACTACTAAGTCCTTCTTCCAGTTTTCAGTGATGGGATGCTTAGGCACTCCTGCCCTCGGGAAGCCACACAGCCCCGAAGGGTGAACCCCTGTCCATTCCACCAAGTTCCCAAGCTCCCTGCCTTCCCTTGAAGGGAGCAGTTCAGCTGAAAGAAACGTGGGCTCAGCATGGGTGAGCAATACTAGATGCCCAGGTGACATATCCCTAAGCCAAGTCAACAACTCCAGGCTCAGTGTGTATCAGGCAGAAATATGACAGTGACTGTCAGTCACCCAAAGTATCATAAGGGAGGTTGAAAATACTAAAGCTGCCTCAGAACTGGCAATACAAGTGATCCATGCACAAGATGGCAGCTCCTGCTCCAGGTTACTGAGTGCGGAGAGCAAATTCAGCCCAAGGATGCTTGGGAACATGTCTGTGGGTCACATGAACACCGACATACACACCCTCACACACAGCACCACACCATCAGGGTGTCTGCCAAGCTCCCTAACCCCACCTTCCTTCTGCCTCCGTTCTTCATCTGAAGGACCCCCAGGGACAAATGCCTGCAGGAGAATGGAGAAGTACCCAGGGCAGAAGAAGAGGAAGATGTTCCTGAACACCAAAAGAACAGGACAACTGCAAATGTCCAGTTGGGCCTGAGGAACAGCAGGAACTGGGGGCCCTGGATGAACGCCACTCAATAAGATCTGCTGCTGCCACTCAATAAGATCTGCTGTCCCCTTCCTGGAATACAGGAAAGGACCCCTGACATTTGGCAACTAGTAAAAAAGTACAGTGACAAGTTTAAATGTTCTTTTCAGCTGCAGACTCCCGTCATTATATTTTTGTTTGCTCCGTGTGGCTTTTCTCTTTGTTTCTGTGTGTGTGTGTGTGTGTGTGTATGTGTGTGTGTTCATTTTGTGTGTTCTCTCCCCAGTAGCCAATGCATCCTCCTCAAACATCAGCTAGTGGGTGGTTCCAGTCCCCATCCTCCATGAGGCCATTGCCTCTGAATTTCCCAGAATAAATCTGACCTACCTTCTATACTCCAGCTCTGTCAGCATCAAAGGAGATGAATGATGTAAAAGAACTTTGAAAACATAAAAAAAAAGCCCTGTGACACACATACCACATACAGATACGTAATATTCTGTCGGGTAGGCAGCTGCCGTGGGGTGGGACAAGTCCTGGCCTTAGCATCACAAGGGGTTCGAGTCTCAGATCTTTCACCTACCAGCTGTGTGACACAAGCAAGCTACTTAACTTCTCTGGGCTTCTGATGACTCACAGTGGAGGCTGCGAAGATCAAATGCGATACAAAGGTGAGATCTGAGCCATCAAGCGTTCTAACAGATGTCAGATATCAGCATTACTATGGCACCTGCCTGCAGAGTTTTCCGCCACCTGTAATCTCCAGTGATATCCATTTTCTGTGCAAAATACGTCTGCAGCGCTTCCCATCCATTACCATTATCAGTCAGTAAAGCAATATAATGAACTCATAACCGTGTCACTCTCCACTGTTTGAGAATATGGTTCCTAGCAGTGCTGTTGATAGTAAAAATAGTATCCTATAGCTAGTACCTGTGTGTTATTAGTTTTTCTCTAAGACAGCAAACTCCTAAAGAGAGATCTTATCCGACACTGCCGCATCCCCCCAAAGACAAGGAGCATCCAGCAGGCACTAAACAAATGTTTGATGACTGACAAAAGACACAGGTAACTCTTTCGTGATGCACAACTCTCACCTGGCCTCCTTCTAAAGGTAATTCATTGAAGAGCCCTCCTTCAGCATATTCTAGAAGAAACAGTCCTTAGCTCTCATCCCACCCACCCATAACTCTGATTTCAGTGCCTCCCAAAAGGAAAACATGCTTTTGGATCAGAGACCCCTCCAGATCCAAACAGAGACAAGAACCAGAACTGGACTGCCCACTTAACAAAGCAGGCCATGTGGAAATAAGAGCAGTCAACCCCAGAGCCCATGGTGCCAGACCAGTGGGCTCAAAGGTCACCAGAGTGTGGCCCCCGGGGCTGCTATGAATGGCTCAGTGCTAGAAAGAGAGGAGAACCCTGAGTGTTGTGTCTCAGGTTTATTAATAGCTTCCCTTTCCACCTCCTTCCTCTTCACTGTCTCCTCTCAGGGTGACCTCCGCAAGTCACACCGCGAGAGAACATTTATTATTATTATAATTACAGTGATCATATTGGTATGTGTGCTCACAGATGCCTCTGAATGTGTGACGTGCCACTTCTCCTGCATTTCCAATTCGCAGTATCTTGGAGCCAAAAATATTCTATCAAATTACCCTCAGTTATTATTATTATTTTTTTTTGATCTGCCTTTCTCAGGATAATTCTTTCCAACCTTCCACGATGCAGCCAATTCGAGTCTATTTCCCACCCTCACCCACCCCTTCTTCCACCTCCTGCTCCACCCTCCATTTCCTTCCTCCTCCCCATAAATAAAATAGCCACGTGCACAGCATTGAGCCTCCCTTGGGTGAGTGGCGGCTTAATGACGCGCACATATCCTTAAATAATTCACACTTCTAATAAGCATGTCACTCAGCGCTTACTCTGCCCTCATCAATCCATGGGAGGAAGCACAGGGTGGGGCTGGCAGAGATGGGAATAAAGAGGGGCCTCACCTGCCAGCCTCTGTGCTTAGAGTCTCAGAGGAGGCAAAGCTGATCCTGGGATGTGCCAACCAGTGGCAGGAGCTTCCCATGTGCAGAAAGGAGAGGGCGAGAGACCAGGCTGTAAGACGGGCACGGAAAGGAGCAACGAATAGCTGAGCAAGAGAGAAGCCTGCGTTTCCAGGTTACTGAGTGTATTTAACTTCAGGCCCCGCAGCCCTGCCACTGGCTCTATGGAGTTCCCCTCCGTGAACAGCAGCAGTCGAGGAAGATACTCTCAACTTTCTTCTCATCTATTTATCTGGCTTCTTAATGTGAAGTCTCCCAGCTTCTTTCAGCTCTGTGTATGTCTCCTCTAATCGGTTAGAAAGCAGGTGTCTGGCTTCCATTTACCACGTGGCAATGCCTGGCACAGGGCTCAGAATCTCCAGATATGAGACCACAGGAAGTGTATTAGTTTTCTATAGCTGCTATAACAAAAGACCACCACTCAGAGCTTTAAAACAACTCAGATTTATTTTCTTACTGTTCTAGAAACTGGGAGTCTGAAATGGGTCTTAGGGAGCTGAAGCCAAGATGTCAGCAGGGCCTCCTCTTAGAGGCTCCAGGGCAGAATCCCTCTCCTTGTTTGTCCCCCTTCTGGAAACTGGCAGCATTCTCTGGCTCATGAGACCCCTTCCTTGAACCTCTCCAGTAACTGGCTTCCACGGCTACATCTCCCAATCCTAATCTACTGCCTCCCCCTTATGAAGACCCCTGCAATTATATTCAGCCTACTTAGATAACCCAGAATAATCTCCCCATCTCAAGATCCTTAACTCCACCACAGCTGCAAAGTCCCTGATGTCATGTGGGTAACCTTCACAGATTCCAGGCATGGGGATGCAGACGTCCCTGGGGTGAGTGCATTAATCTGCCTACCAAAGAGTACCTGCACCTACAATGGGCCCCAGCTCTGGAACAAGGTTGCCATGAAGCTAAAGATACCATAAAAGCTTTTTTAAAGGTGCCTGTAACCTAAGTGGTTGATGGCTATTAGGTCTCGTTATTGCCAGACACGGTAGGCTCATCAGACAGGCACCAACACCCACTGCTAACCAGGAGCTGAGCCAGGCTGACGGTGATGGGATCATCCCTCTCTTTAGTATGAGACAGCACAGACCTGAAGAATAACTGAAGTGCCCAAGGTCACACAGAGTTGATAAATGGCAGACCTGCAGTTAACATCCAGATTTATTTGAAAAATCAAATAACAAGTATACAACCCATGCTGCTACTGAATCCATCATTTGCCAAAACAGGCTCAGTGTCAGCATCACCTTCAAGCCAAGTTACAATGCCGATTCCCAGGGCTACTCCTGGAGATCTGATTCGATATAAATGAAGTGGGGCCTGGGAATATATCTTTTTTAGCAAGCTAAATATACAATTCAGATGCTTGGGCTGGTTTGGAAAACAGGAACTTAATCCACCTTCAAAATGACATCAATATTCTCACTGTAATCACAGTCACACTGAAGCCTGGTCTCTTTCAAATACCCTCCACCGTGCACGCTCACATGAGGTCAGACAGTTTCTGACTTCAGCCCTATTGACATTTGGGGCCAACAACCCTTTGCTGCAGGCGACTGCCTTGTGCGTTGCAAGACGTGGGCAGCGTTCCTGGCCTCCACCCACTGACACCACAGCACCCCCTTCCCAGTTGTGACAAATATCTCCAGATATTTCTGAATGTCCCCTGAGAAGAAAAACTACTCCTGACCCTGTGACAGGGTAAGAAAGAAGAGGCTTGAAAGCAAAGTCATTGAGTACAGAAGTCTGGGTCCCCATTCAGATCCCACCCTTCCCTGAGCTATGGCCCCTCAAGAGCAGTCAGTGGGAGGTGGACAGCTGGGGACCAAAAATGCAGAGCCCTCGTCCCACTCAGTGGCAGCCCTACTTCCTGAGGACCACCTCAGAGCCCACATGCAGGCCTTAATCGTGGACAGTGAGCCGCTGCTGAACTTCCTCTTGCCTGGGCCTCAGTTTCCTCATTTGCAAAATGATTAAGTATCTCTGGAGTCACCTTGACCTTCTATGTTCATTACAGGTGAGTCCCTTCCCAGCCAGCTTTTCTAACTATGAGAAGGTACCACCAGAGAGATAACTTGTCTCTGGGCTCCCAGAGGAAGGGGACCAGCCAAGACATCTGCAGTTCCCAGGGACTTGGAAATGGGCGTGCCCCCAAGAGCCTGGCCCCAGCACCCGCACCTCCATCCTCAACCCCAGGAGCTTCTCCCTTTCCTGCTCCTCATGCCTTTTCCATCCGTCTTCCTCTCTCCCTGCTGCTGCCTAATGAACAGGAGCTATGCCGGCTTCGGGAGGTTTTATTTATTTTTTCCTTGCTGCTGAATAAGCTCAGGTGTTTTTATCTTTATTAAAGCTTAAACCTTCAGTGAAGATGGTACAGAGAGGTTCTCTGAGTCCTGAGACATAAGATTATTACAATTTTTCCTAACCCGGGTTCTTGGAGGAGGATGAACTGAAACAGAGCTCTTGTGTGAAGACCCAAGAACAGTATGTAAGGTGGCCCTGAGAGGCAGGCACGAAGGATGTTTGGATTCTGCATTGCCCTTTAAGAGAAGATAAAAAGACAACCTTCCCTGCAAACTACATTTGATGTAATTATTTGGCAAGGGTGTCCTGCCCAGAACAGACATTTAATTCCATCGGAAATTAATCGTATTTCACTTGCAGAGTGTGACCTGAAAAAAATATATTTTTTTAAAAAGCCAACAACAAAAATACCCAAATATTAAGCATAAATGTCCTGTCCCATTTTCAAAAGGCAAATGTAATTGACTTTCAGATCAGGGCTTCCTGCCAACCCCAACTACCCTCGCAATGTCTGGCAACAGTGGAGCTAGCCTAGCAGAAAGAACTCAAAATAGACCTAAGAACCCCCATCCTTGGGGAGGGTTAGCGAGCAGTGCCATGGCCTGGAGAAGACCCTAATAAACAGCACAGAGCTCACCTGCCCCAGGTCGCCTGCCCAGACCACCACGGACTCCCCCAAACCCCACTCTTTCGTGCCTTCTTGCGATCACAGGTCCCTCACATTCAGGCAGACTGTTACCCTGTGCCCCTGCCCTGTGCCCATGCTCGGTTCCAATGTCCCTGGCACACTGACACTTTGATGAGAATACTTGCTTACATGTCTGCATCCCCAGAACCTTCCAGAGGCAAGTACAGGGTCATTCACTCCAAGACCCTTAACATTGACAGCAAGGCCTTGTTATCTGTCTCTTTAATGAAAGAAAAAGGAAGGAAAGAAGGACAAGAGTGAAAGCAACACATGCTCAAGCCCCTGACAGGGGTCAGAAGCACTTCTGCACCTCCACACCTCCTTCCCGTCCTGCTCTTCAAGTGAGCACAGTCTCCCGGCAAAACAAGAATCCCCCCTCCGCTTTGGGGGCTGTGTCTTGTCATGTGTGGACTCCCAGCCCCATCGTGTAATCCAGCACTGGGACATAAATGATGTGATGTTCTGTCTGGAAGGCTCTGGGGGTGATGCTGCCAACAGGGCATGGTCCCCACATCATTCCCAAGCCCCAAGCATCACTCAAGTCTGTCTTCTGTGAGCTGAACTGGCTCCAGCTGCAGTGTATTTTCATTTCCTGAGAGTCCCTAGGAACCCAGTGGTCATTGGTTTTCTAGCTCAAGATGTTGGGAGATGAGCACTTTCCCGGGCACCCGGCTCATCAGTTCCTTACTGCAGTACCGATGCCTTCTCACAGACGGGGGCTCTGTGGGCTGGTCAGCAGGTGTCTCTCAGGCACGAGCCTGACCTACACACATCTTGGTATTCCTAGCAGCTAAACAAGTCCTGGTGCCTGGAATAGAACCCTGGGCTTTACATGCCTCAAGCACTGTGCTATGGCTTCTATACACATTTCCTCTTTTATTCCACAAAGAGGAAGGGACTCTGTCTCCCCATTTTACTGATGAATAAACTGAAACTTAAGGGCACAGGTCACTATATGCCTGAGGCCATGGCTAACAGCAAATCTCAAACCGAGATTTGGCTTTCCATCTCCAAATCCCATATGGCTTTCAGCACACCATGCTTTATCCCAGGAGTGGACATTCAAAAATTGCCAGTTGGGTTAAACCGAATTCCCAGAGCACCATAAAATGGAACACACACATATGAGACTCCTCATGGCTTAATGCTGCCTGCTAAAATTATTCTTGGCTAACAAGAAATAATTAGAGTCTCTGGAGTACAGTCCATTAGAAATACGTCCTTGGGAATTACAACATAAAACAAGCACAGATAGGAATGTCCCTACTTGTTGATGAAGTTCATAAAAATCTCCATGGTAAGAGGGATCAGCTAGTCCAAGTCCCTCCTTTCACTGAGAGGCAAACTAAGGCTTAGGTGAAAAAATGACTTGCTCAAGGTCACACATCAAGTGTCAGCAATGATGGGACAGGGATCCATGCTGGTCACCCCGTGTCCTCTTCTGGTTCTCAGATCCCAGATCTAAATGCCCTGCATGTCACTTCTCACTGCGGACAACCCTCAGAATCAAGGCTCACACAAGACCTCCTGGTCCAATCTCTTTCTTGTCAGGTAATTGAGACTCACGGCCACAGACAGAAACTGCCACATCATCTCAGCATTTAATCACCCGCAAAAGCCATTTCCCGCCTCGTTTGTTCCACTGCCAGAAATATTATCCTTAAATAATCAACACACAGCAGACGCCCTGCGAGGGACAACACAGACTTCCCTTTTCCTAGGGAGACAGCGATGCCTCCACGGGCTACAGGGAGAAGAAGGGGCAGCGGCTGGGCCTCCAGTGCTCAGAGACATGAGGGTGACAGTGCAGTCCCTTAGGTCCAATTCTAAATCCCAGGGAGTCTCCTAGATGAGGCAAACCCTCCTCCTACTGTCCCAGGGAAGGGCTGGGAGTCTGTTCAGTCCAAAGTACAGGCCAATCCCATTGAGGGCCAGGAGAAGAGCCAGGGGAAGGGCAGAGGCGACTGCAGTGAACCCCTCCACTACTGACTGGGTGTATTTACAGGGAGGCACATGTCCCAAGGATAGGAGAGGGCTTGTGCAATTAAAAACAGAGAATATCATATTCTATAAGGTGACATTTAAGGCTATTAATTCAATTTAAGGCTAAAAACAATTCAAAAGGAATGGGACTAGGTATTTCTAACTCTCAAGGACCCTTGGGTAACAATTTAAGAGATGGAGGAAAGCCACATAGACTGGTTTGTCTGACCTAAGCTGGGCTTTCTCTTGTCATATCCATCTGTTCGAATCTGTCTCAACATCCCATTTGATAAATGAAGGAACTGAGGTTCAGAGAAGCTACATAACTTGACCGGCAACCCACAGCTAGTGTCCGTCTTCCAATTCTGAGTTACCTTCTTCTCTGCCTCCTGCTCCTTATTCCAAGCACTGTGCCAGCAGTTGTGGTGAGCTGGGAAATGTTTAAACACCAGATCAATGAAGGGAAAAACGAAAAATCCCAGATATAGAGCGTTCACCAATTTCCATGGTGTCAATATTTTCATTGTGGACCATTTCTACCAACTGAAATGCATTAACCTGCTCACAAAACACCCCCAAATTTACCAACCAGCTCTCAAAGTCACCAGGCACCAGCACAGCACTGCTGTTGGGGAGGGGCTGGAGACTCCTCTGTGGAGGCCCTGCCTGCAAAAACTTGTAGCCTAACCAGGAGGACAAGGACAGATGAAGGCACATATATAAACCAAGAGGATGACATGCTTGCAGGATTTGCCTCCTGTCACCCCTCCAGCCTCACTGACCTCCAGCCTTCCCTGAAGTGAGGCCTCCCTGTGAGACACTCCCTGGTACCCTGAGCTCCTTGTTCCAGTGCATTCACACTTGAAATTAACTGGCCATGGTGGTCATGGTTTACTCAGAGGGTTATCTTCCTCCCTAGACTGAAGGGCAGACATCATTCCCATCTGGTCCACCTCTGTGTCCTCGGCATCTCTGCAGGCTCATAATATGTGCCAGAAGGTAGGTTCTGAACAACCTACTTACCACATAGTGCATCCGAAGGCTGGCAGGTCCTAGAATGATCGGGAAAGGCTTCCAAGTAAGGGTGGGAACAGAGATGAGCTTCCTGGCAGAGGACAGAGGCAGAAAGAGATGAGGAGCAGGACACTGGGTGAACAGCAGGAGAGGATAGCTCCAAGGGACAGAGGGTGAGTCCAAGGGAATGGGAGGGAGCAATGTTGTGTGGGGCAAGAAGGGAAGCATTGAGAGCAAAAGGAAAGCTTGATGTGGGCTACTGGAAGCCGACAGTCCCCCAAGTGCCCAGCAGACATTGTGGGGAGGGACAAGAGAATGGCTGAGCATTAGACTCCAGGAAATCAGAGATGCCAGAGAAGCAAGAAGGAAGTAGATCTTGGGATCGATGCTACCACCGTGACTCCAAAGGGGCCCCCTGTGGGAGAAAGAACATCTGGGAGTGTGGGAGGAGAAAGGAAGGCAGCCGGGGAGGTGGAAGGAGAGCCTTACAGGCTCTGGATCCTTGTCCCCCATCCCTATGGCAGGACGCGACATTGCAACACCCCCCACTCCTCCTCCACAGGACACAGTTTCTAAGAGGATGGAAAGAAGATTCTGGAAAGTGAGTAAAAGTGACCAGCAGGAAGGGTTCCTGCAATACCAAAGACATCTACTCTGGGAGTGCCTCTTGCCCCAATCCCCTGGGGGACACAAGTCTTAGCCTGGGGGTTAGCCCCTTCCTCCTACCCAAGTTCAAGGAATGAACCTGAGCATACCAGAAAACCTTTGAGAGGACAACAGAAAAAGGCAGCCATCAAATGTGTGACCCCAGAGGAAGCCCCTGCAACTGGGCCTCTCTGAGAAGAGCAGGGCGTCCTGGAGTGAGGAATCAGCCTCTGTCATTCAGCTCACCTCCCATCCTCCAAGACACTTCTCATCCCATCAGGCTGGACGCAGGGTGCTCCAAAAGGAGTAAAGGAGCACCTGCTACAGATGTGAGAATCTCAGTGGGTTCTGCCTAGTCTTTTGCTTCCCTGGTGTTACTGCTGCACCCACCATCAGCCCCCTCCCTCTAGGAGGCACCAGGGCATTTTACATGCAGGGCATAATGAGTAGAGAGAAAGGTGAGGCCAATCGTGTGCTCAAGGTTCTCTGCTGCCTGGTTGGGCTCAGTCTCAGCAGCAGCCTGCAGCCCTATAATCATCAGCACATTTAGGTCCAGGGATCAACCCTGGCCAAGATTCAAATTACAACATTCATTACAGTGTGACGTGTCCATCCTCTGCCCAGGGATCCCAGGGCCCCTTTACAGGGTCAGGGGCCATGCATTCATTCCATGAGCCAAACTGCTTCTACTTTTGCACACAGGGACCCCGAGGTCTCACGTCAGCAGTCCTCACTGGTTAACTGCATTCACAAAGAATTTGAGGAACAGGAAATCTTGAAATTGGAAAAAGAGGTCACCTCACATAACATTTCTCAATTTGAATATATGTGCAGAATTCCGTGGGTTGGCAGTGACTGCAAATTCTGATTCAGTCAATCAGGGTGGGGCCTGAGATTCTGCATTTCTTACCAGCTCCCAGGCGATGCTGGGTTTTGGACCACACATTAAGTAAAAAAATATCTCACAGATCTGCACTGTCCAATATGGAACCCACCAGCCACATATGGTTCCTGAGCACTTGGATTGTGGCCAGTCCAAATTGAGATGGTCTTCAAAGGCAACTATGCACCAGATTCCAAAGGCTTAATAGAAGAGAGAAAGAATGCACAATATTGCATGAACAACTTTATATTGACTACATGTTGAAATAATATTTTGATATACTTGGTTAAGTCAAATAAATTATTAAAAGATGCTTTTAGCTGCTTGCCTTTCACTTGTTTAACATGGTGACCAGAAATGTTCAAATTTCACTTGTGGTTCACATTGTGATCATTCGGAGCAGCACTGCCACTGAGCCTCCCATGATAGACCACAAGTCCCACAGGAGCAGGACCCCACAGAGTTCCCTGGATCTCCCTCTGTGCCTCAAAACAGAAACACCCTTCCCCTGGCGGACACAGGAAACTCCATGCTCAACTTTGAAAACACTGGGTTCCTCAGGATCAAGTAGACGCCTTCTCTATCAGATTTCTCAGCATCTTGATCCCTCCCCTGTGCTTTGCGAAGTTCCAGAAAAAAAAAGAGGGCACACAATGCTCCTAAACTTCTTTGACTTCTCTATTGCAGCACAAAGATCCAGACTTATTGAGGCAAATTCTCGGGCTGTCCCAACCCTGACAAATTATAGTCCCTGGGGACTAGGGTGGAAGCCCACCGATGTAACTTTTCAATAATCAGATGATTTTGAAGAAATTATCTTGGAATCAATTTATACGATTTTTGATAGCTACTTGGATACCCCTACTGATGAGGAGCTCATCCCTTCCCGAGGCAGCCTGTTTCTCTATTGGACGACTATTGTAACTGTTCTCATCATCATCGTTATTCCAAATGGCCCCCAAAAGAGCAGCCATGTGACCAGAGCTTATAATGTGTAAGATCAAGGTGCAGCTTTGGGCTCAGCAATTCCAAACCCTTCATGGTACGGATAAGGAGCCGTCCACACCTGCAGACAGAAGAGACTTAAGCCCCCTATTCAGCGCTCACCCCTGGCAGTCCCTTCACAGACTCAGAGATAAATGCCTCTGGGCTCTGACCAGATGTCCAGCCTCCCCGTTCTAACAAGTTGTCCTGGAGACTATAGATATCAAAATGGGACCCTGCTAATGCCGATCAGCCTCTTCCATCCAATGCTGTCCTGCACCTGGGTCTCCAGTTCCTTGGCAGGCACCTCCCCACAGCTGTACACACTCCCCAGTGCTAGAACCACACTGGCCTCACTGCAAGGTATAGGAAGGTCCACTAGGGTGCTCAGATAGCTCCACAGATACTCAGTTCGGAAACTGTCTCCAGAAACAGCCAGCAGCCCTGCTGTGGCTCAGCACCAGAGAGGGGCTCCAGAGCCAGCCCCACACACTGGCCTCACTGAGGCAGCGGCTGGCAGGGACCCAACATGCAGCAGTCTAGAGCCCCTGAGAAGGTCAACCTTCCCTCTCTCAGCTCATCCCTGTGCAGTTGTAAGAACCCATAGTCAGGTGACTTCCTCATCCAAGGAGAAACGTTTCTCACACCACTCCAGGTCCACTACCTTAAAGGAAATAAATGGGTGATTCTCTGACCCTCTCTGCCACTCATAAAAACAGAAGAGCTAAGAGGTTTGGAAAACAAATGGTTGGAAAGAGGAGACACTGAAGCCAGACAGAAGCACGGGAAAACTTGGTGTCAATATTCTGCAGACAGGATGCCAAAAGGCAGAGTGACTCTCTCAGGGCATCCAGATTCTGTTTGCATAGCCAGCGCCACATGCTGTCCTGACCCCCGCACCTGCCTGGTTGCCCAGCCTTTGCACACTTGTCCACACTCTCTGTGTGCTCTCACTATGTCTCCGTGTAAGGTCAGTCCAGTGCCAGACAGAAGGAGAAGCACCTCCAATTAGCAGAGCAAGCAGATGCTTCCAGCATAGAAAATCGGTTGGCAGGAGCAAGGAGTGACCCTTGATTGAGAAACTCCTGAATAACAAATGCTCCATCAATCAGAGCTCAGTAAACACAGCATGGTGAACAGGCACCACAATAACACAAAACTTCAGCATCTCCTCCTAGAACCAGGGACTGGGGAGAGGTGCTCTGCTTGGTGCCAATGGGTACCACACTATCAAGGAAAATAAAATTTATTACATAAGCAAAAAAAATTGTTTTTTCTCTATATCAATAATTCCCTCTCCACCTTGAATTTTCCCTGGTCCCATCTCAAGCACAATAATCCTTTAAATATATCTTGCATTATAAAATACAATTTGCAGACAGAAAAAGTAGGGTAGTATTTTTTTAATATAATACACTCAGATTTCTCAAAGACTGCCTATTCTCCACCTCCTCATAACTGAACCATGATGCAGTGTGCCTACTTATCTCCTGATGAAGAAGGAAGAAGGACTTCTCCAGATGTTCTCCAACTTTAACACACACACGATTCACCAGGGAGCCTGGTGCAGCTTCACAGGAGCTTCTGGATAGACTTGGATTCTGTGCACTGACCTTGGAGGTCAGCAAACCTCAGTGAGGTATGGAGGTGATTCTGAGGCTGTTCTGGGAACCACACCTTGGGAAGCTCAGCCGGCACGGGGTTGACCAGGTAAGAAGATATTGAGAGGCTCATTTTCAGAAAGCATTTGACTTAAGTGCTAACTCTGCTTATCCAGTTAAGCACCTGGGTTCTAGGTCCCTTGGTCTGTCCAACCCTGAAAGCTGATGATCAACTCTAGAAAAATGATTCAGAGAGCGGCACCTACTGGCCATCTTTTATACTACAGGCTAGCTCTAATAGACTTCAAAATTTTTAGGAGGAAGAGAAGGAGGAGGACACCTGAAATTCAAGTTCAGTCAAGTTCTCCCTAGTGGGCATTACCAAAAGGTGTTGCTCCTCGGGCCTGTGAGGTAGGGTTTCACCTCTATCTTAAGCTGGAATGTCACTGAACATGTAGAAGAGAAATCCCCAAGCTCTTTGGTGCTTTTTGTTTACTGAGTGATTCAGAATGCAAATCTTGCAACATTCTTGGGAAGTTCATTTTCTCAACCCCTCCAGCACAGATTAAGTGTACAAACATTGCCCACTAACTCAATAAGTACTCACTGATCATTTTTTCCATGTAAATCCTGAATATAGTCTCAACATCTGGAATCCAGAAAGCCTGGCCAGCCAATTAGAGTTGGTTACTAGATAAATTCGATTTTACATCCCTTCTCTTCACCATGCTGCCATGGAGTTTAAGAAGACCCCTGCCTTCAAAGGGTGGGAAATCTACTTAAGGAAATGAGTCACATCACGGGACACAGGAAACAAGTGAAAAATATATCCTTAGAACCTACTGGATGAATCTTAATTAAGTGTTCTGGGGGAAAAAATGACCCTTCTACAATGGTCTAGGCAATGCAGAACAATTAACTGTGCTCTGAGAAGCTAATAATTCATTACTTTCTAAGCTTAAATGTCTAGAATACTTATGATTTACAAATTACCATGACATGACCCCCAGAACTACCTCATCAAGTAGCTAGGTGCCTTATAATATTCAAAGCATTAAACTCTTTTTACTTGTAGTGGTTTGCAATTTGTTCTGTAATAATTTTTGCAAATAATTTCCTTTGTCATTGTCATACCCCTACTTTCTTCTGCACATCAATTGGAACCTGACAGCCTTGCTACTCAGTTTGTGGTCTATTAATCAGCAATACTGGCATCACCTGGAAACTAGCTAGAAATGCAGAATCTCAGGCCCCACCTCAAACCTTTTCAACAGAATCTGCATTGTAACAGGATCCTCAAGTGATATATATGCATGCTGCCCTACTACCTGTTGAAAAACAGAAGTCTTAAAGGGCATCAGATATGAGAATATGTCTTGTTTTCATCACTATTTATGAGCTTAATATAAGTTTTTGATAGATTTCCTGTGTCAGGTTAAACCAGAAAACTCTATGTAAATATTAATAACTATGAAAATATTAAGGTCTAAAGAAGTTAATTATATACCAGAAGATCATACAGCTTGTAAGTCATAGATCAAGCACAAAAGTCCATGCCTCCTCTACCTGGATACAGAGGGGCCATTATAAAGGCAAATGGACTAATAACAAATTATTCCCAGCCATCAATACATATTTGTTGAATGGATGAAGGAATTTCATCATACTTTGTTTAATGTTAAAGGTGTGTTTCTGCATAGCTGAATGAACATTAAATCTTAGATCCTTGGATATTTGTAACCACATGATTCAATATGCAACAAGAAATCTCTATTTTAAGGTACTCTGCACTAAATCCTCTCACAAAGAGGTAAAAATAGCTTGCTTCATGAAAATGTACTCCCTGCGAGATTTTAATCAACAAGTGTTGATTGGGCACAGCTGTGTGCCTATAACTGTCTTTAGTTCTAATAAGGATTCAGAAGATATAAGATAATGGTACTAAAATTTTGTATGCACAAGAATCACCTGAAGGACTTATTAAACCACATACTGCTGGTCTAACCCACTTCTCAAAGTTTCTCATCCAGTATATTTGGAGTGTGGCCAATATTAGCATTTCCACCAAGACCCAGGATGATCCCGGGACCACATTTTGAGAAGTACTGACATAAAATATCTTCCCTGTGTCTAAGACAGTGGCTTGCTCCCCTCCACTCACCTGGGAAGCTCCTTAAAAATACTCATGCACAGGTCCCTGCCATGACCCACTGAATCAGAATCTCTGGGGGTGGAACATGAGTACTGAGATATTCTGCAGGTACTCAGAGGTTTTCCAGTGTAAAGCCAGAGTTGAGCCCCACTGCAACTTAGATTTTAGTTGGGGAGGTAAGATGGATATGCAAGAAGAGTTCCAGGGCAATACCCACAGCAGTGTGCAGCAGGCAGCAGGTACCAGCTGGAGAAAGTCAATTGTGCACGTTGCTTCCCAGTTTTGCATTCAGTGACATCATGTTGCTAGCTTGAAATTGACCACAGTAGGAGTATTTACACATCAGAAATTGGCAAATGCGCAAATCAGAGCTCTCCCTACTTCACCTAGAAAACTGGTTATTAAACATTACACCAGCACATCACTGAATAGAAAGCAGATGTGTGGAGTAGCAAACAAAAGGTCAGGCAAAAAGTGCCAGGAAAGACGAAAAGAAACAGAAACCCCCTGGGACTGGACTCCACAGGGAAGACTTCTCAGAGGAAGCGGGGCCAGTGATGGACAGGAAGGATGAACAGGATTTATGTACAAAGAAGGCCATCTTACTGGGAGAAACTATGACTACATGTGGGAGACGGGGCAAGACCAGATGCCTCTGGGCACAGTGAAGAGCCTGAATTCCCATAAAGGAAGAGTTCTCATTGTAGAGGAATTTTTCTATGCAAACTTCATTTCATAAGTACAGAATATGATAAAATGGGTCTCCACAGAGAAGTACACATGACGGCAGGCCCATATATTGACCAAACTTATCTATAACAATTATTAACAGAGAAACTCAGACCACTGAACAACTGCAGCTTGCTGATATATTCCAGCCCCATCCGTGCTCCTGGGGGACCTGACTTTGAACAAGACAACAGCTTTCAGGTAGCACCTAAGAGCCACTCTGGACCAGTCCACTTAGCCCCCATTTTCTCATTCTGAAGATGCCAATCTGCTTGAGCCTGTCCACCTTCTCTCAAAAGCCTTCAGGGAGAAAGTCTACATCTTTAAAATCCTCCCCTAATTCCCAAGGGAAAATGGAGGTGTCAAAACCATTAAGGTCTCCGGTCCTCTGTAAGAAGCAGATGTATCTCAGCTGTCTGGAAAATCAAGATGCCAGGAAAAGGAAAAGAAAAAAAAAAACTCAAAAGTTGGAGAGTGGATAAAAGAGCTTTGTTTATCCCTCCCCAAAGGTCAATGGGAGTCCTGCAGGAGCCATTCTACATACATCCTGAATCAGAACTTTAGGCCTGCATGTCTCTCCCTCCTGTATCTGGGGAGAAAGGAGGCAAGAAAAGGAAAAATACCCATGAATATTTCATGTGGTGCCTCTGCTGACTCCTTCGTTCCCTGAACACCCATTAAAATGCCACTGTAATAATGTCATTGTTTTCTCGACATTTCCTACCTGGTTCTTAGGGTGGGAAAAGAAAAAACAGAAATAATAATCCCTTGCTCTGATTGGGAGGTCACAGGAAATCATCCACCCCTTGTACTAAGGCTTTTAAAGATCATGGGGCTAAACAATCACATTTTCATTTATTTGGCATCATTCAGGGAGATATAATGCCACACAAGTACATTTTCCAGATAAATGAAGCTTATCCGAAAGCACTGGATTTGTTTTTGAATTTTAACCATTTCAAATGGAAATTATTCTAGAATGGTACCCACTTCCCTGGTTTCTTAGACACAATGATAGAACACAATGTAACCTTGCTCACACTATTTCAGCATCCCCATTATAAAGAGCCTGTATTTTGACCATGCTATCATGCACCATGGTCTCAGGCTTATTGTGACATTTATAAGACTGCTTGTCTCTGAATGAACAGCCTCACAGGGATGAGCTTGTTGAATTCTTAGCTGTTTTTCACCCTCTCCTATTTACTTTCTTATTGTCATATAGTCTGTCTGGCCATGAGTCATGCTATAGAATTGATTCGCCACCTTCCCAGTGTTGATTTGTTGCTCTGAATTTGCGGTGATCTGAGAAAATCAACAACCAAATTCATTATAATAGTATATATTTTTTAAAAAATTGATAGGCTCTGAACAAGGACTAAAGGCAGTATTCCCTAAGAAAAAGGTACAACTTTCAATGAATAAAAACTCTCATCATTTTGTCTTCGCCTCTCTGAATGGTGTCTGTTTGTTGCTTCTTGATAGCAGAGTTTGCCCAAGAAGCAATTGTTAGGTAAACAGGGGCCATTGTTCAATGATGTCTAATTAAAATGTGTACATCCAAGCGTTATGGTTATTCATGTATATACGAAGCACTGACCCTATGCTAGGTGTTAAAGTGACAAAGCTTTCAAAATCCTTTTTCCAGAAATCTCACCATCTGGCAGGAGGACAATGCCCATGTGACTTCATTCCTTCTCATTTCTCTGACCTCACTCTCTTCTCTCCATTGCTGAGCTGCCGTTTTCCAACCACCGCCCGTTTTCCAACCACTGTGGCCTCTCTGGTCCTCTGTACTTTGCTCTTGCCTGTCCCTAGGATTCACTTCCTGCATATCTTTGCATGGCTGGCTCCTATTCTTTCCAATTTCAGATTAGCGCTTGCCCCTCCGAGAGGCCTTCCTGACCTCTTTCTTTATCACCGGTGATCCCCTACTTCCTCTCTCGTACCTGATCTTATTTTGTTTCTTTCTGGAATTCCATGATCTGAAATTATTCTGTCCACTAACACACTTAGTATCCTCTTACCCAACCACTGCACAAGTTCCCCAAGTGCCTATGTGTCAGTCACCACCTCAGATCCCCAAGGACAGTGCCAGGCAGCAATAGACCTTCCACGGAACATCTGCTGAACCAACACACAGGTAAATTATAGCAAAGGAGAACAGAAAACACCTATTTAAGATTGGATACAGGAGAAAATATCCAAAGAAGATGAGGCCTGAGCTGGATCTCAAACAATGCCTTAGGCACATGAGTTTAAAAAGTCAGAGTGTTCCAGAAAAAAGGCAGCATCTAATAAATGTAAAAAAAAAATATATATATATATATATATATATATATATATATATATATATATACATACATACATACTATATATGTATATATATAAAATGCATGTATATATAATATTAAAGTATATATAATTTTAAAATAACTCCTTTACAAAACCTCAAACTAATGATTTAAATATTATTCATGTTTTTTCTTTTCTGAGAGAATATTTGATGCAAATTACTTTAAAAACAGAGATTTCTTCTTGCACATTGAATCATGTGGTTTAAACACATCCAGTGACCCAAGGTTTCATGTTAATTCAACTATGCTGAAACACGCCTTTCACATTAGACAAAGCGCACGGCATTGTTGGAATGGCAGTGAGAGAGAAGCTGCTCTTCTGTCATCTCTGTCATCTCCCCTCTCCAGGGGATTATTTTGCCCTCTGCAACTCCTAGAGAATACTCAAATACTTTCTTTGCAGCCTATATCTCGTTTGCTAAGACTGTTATAACATAGTACCACAAACTGGGTGGTCTAAACTACAGACATTTGTTGTATCACTGTTCTGGAAGCTAGAAGTCCAAGATCAAGGTATGAGCAGAGTTGCCTCCTCTTAGGGCTGTGATGGAGAATCTGTTTTGGGCCTCTTCCAATTTCTAGGGGTGTCCTGGCAATCTTGGTTATTTCTTGGCCTGTAGATGCTCCACTCTGACCTCTGCCTTCACATTCAGATGGCATCCATCCGCATATGTCTATCTATGTCCAAATTCTCCCTTTTTATAAGGACACCAGTCATATTGTATCAGGGTCCCCTCTACTCCACTATGACCTCAGCTTATCTAATCACATCTGCCGTGAACCTGTTTCCAAATAAGGTCACATTCTGAGGTTCTGGAGGTTAGGATTTCATCATTTGAACTTTAGGGAACACAATTCAAGCCATATCTCAGAACCTGAGATTTGAAATCTGTTTTCCTAGCAGGGTAAAGCCATGTCTGGGGTCAGTTTGTGAGTACTGTGGAGGCAGATTAGCCCTGTCAGGCGGTAGGGGTTCGGGGGAGGGGGGAGTAGAGCACAAAATACTGGGTCCCTGAGCAGGAAAAGCAATTTGGGGGAAGAACCAGAGGAGAGATGGAAGCCGGTTCCTCCTCAGAGGGGGGCCACAACACCCCCAGCACTGGCTACATCACCTCATCAGTTCCACAGGTTTCTGGCTATCATTTCAAAGTGGCGGGGAATGGGAAAATAAATAAGGAGGGAGATGGATTACAGTAGATGGGGTAGAGAGAGTAAAAGGGAGGGGAGGGGAGGGGGGATAGTGGGGGATAGGAAAGGGAGCAGAGTACAACAATTACCAATAGGGCATTATGTAAAATTGTGGATGTGTAACTGATGTGACTCTGCAATCTGCATTTGGGGTAAAATTGGGAGTTCATAATCCACTTCAGTCTAATGTATGAAGTATGATATGTCAAGTGCTTTGTAACGTTGTGAACAACCAATAAAAAAAAAAAAAGAAACAACAACAACAAAAAAAAAAAAAGAATAAAAAAAAAAAACAAAGTGGCGAGGCACACAGCATCCCAGAAATGAGATATCCCAGCCAGAATGTTTAAGAGAACTGGGCCTCACTGCACAGATGAGGAAACCAAGTTTGAGTTTCCTTATCTGCAAAATGAGAGGTCAGACCATGGCCCCCCACGGATACTTACTGCCATCAGAATCAATGGTTCTAAGTTGGGTCACACTTCATAGCTAGTAGGCCACTAAAGGAACATGTATCAAGTAACTGAATGAAGTAATAAATGAATGAGTCCCCAACCATAGAGGATAAGATTCAAATCCCGCCCCCCACTATTTAAAAGAGGGGCCAGGAAAGAATCTGGGTTAAAGATCTCTGCTCTCAGGAAGTAGTTAAAATGGAATAATATCATAGCCTTTTCAACAGAGCAGTGCAAATACACCAAGGGCCTAATTAGACCTCAGAATACATATGCACACAGGTGCTCCCAGAATTTTCCTTGCTTCAAAACACAGATCTCAGACCTTTTCTCTCCAACAAAGTCCTATCCATTGTCGGGGCTCACTCTCAAAGCATTCCTCAGCATTGAGACTCTCAAACAATCTCCTCCAAGAAGCAATTATTTCTGGAGCTGAGAATTCTCCTGTTTCCACGTGCCAGCCTGATCTGAGTTCCTCCTGCAAAAGGCTGAGATGCTACAGCCAAGAATACAATCAAAGAGAAGGACAACCTATAATCTTGACTTCCCTTTGTACTTCAGACAGCCGCCATCAGCATCAAGGCAGAGGGAGAGAAGCTGCAAGTGGAGAATGAAGCACACACCTGTGCAGTGAGACTTCTCCCAGAGAAAATGAAAACACCTCCTTTTAATGCCAGCGTTGGAGAAATCTCTCCAGAAATAAGAACTCAAAAGAAAGAAAAGAGAAATGGGGAAAGTTCCTGCCCCCCCCCCCCGAACTGAATTTCAAACCTCTATCACAAGCAATATCCAGTTAAGAAAAAGCCTATTCCCCTGACAAGAATGCCACAGTCCTCCAAACAAACAGGAACAGGGACAGCAGGCTCTGTGGTTGAAGTGCAAGGGAGAGTGCAAACTCGCGGCAGCACCTTTAAAGAGCAAAAGCAGCCTGAGAATGTGGCCTTGCAAGAGCCAGCTGTGACCCTGGACCTGCCTGGTATCTGAAGGACAACATCCCCAGCTCTGCACTGGACAGCTTTGCAAACAAGATAAAAATCAGCTCGCAATGAGACTCAGGATGCACTGAGGACAAGAGCTAATGGCAATTATTTAGTTTTAATAACTGGATAATTGCTGACCAGACCAGCAGAAGCCAAAAGGTCAATGTCTTTGCTTTGCCAAGAAAACCAAGGGTTAGGTGTTAACTGCATAAAATTAAGTGGGCTGCTTCCCTGGTCACTTCTAATTGGGTTGTGCTGCCACATGACATGGGAACAGACTATTTGGGTCAGGGGGGTCTCTGGCAGACCACCTGGTCAGAGCAAGAATAAACTTTTGTAAGTTGTGATTGGCTAAAAAAAAAAAAAAAAAAAAAAAAAAAAAACCTTAACTTGGATAGTAGCAGCTGGAATGGGTCATGAGTCCAAGGGTAATAGTTGATTTTGTACATGGACACAGACCTTTCAGTTCCACAAGAAGCCAAGGGATATCTCAAGGGGTCCTGAAAGCAGGTGGAACTGTTAGAAAGTCAAGCCCTTAGCATTCAGTCCTAGAAATCACTGATATGAAAATCAGGACAGTTTCCCCAGGTGCCGGTACAGATCATGAACATCCAGGATCCCAGCCAACATACTGCCCAGAGCTTAGAAGGAAGGTACCTAAGATCAAAAGCAATTTGTCTGAAATTGTCACCCTCATCACTGTCTGAGGGTCAGTACAACATGAGGGCTACCCCAATTCCACCAGCAGCCTCCATTCTGCATGCTCATTCCTCTTCCCTTGCCTCTGTCTGCTCCTGAGATGCTCTCTCCTCTCCAAATCCTGCCTAGCACCTTCCAAGTTCAACCTTATCCCTACCTTTACTCTACCAAGAAAAGTACAGTTCATGAAGAAGCTGCTAAATAAGCATTCCTTGTCCTTCACAATTAGTGATCGCTGCTGAACTCCAAGTTCTGGACCAATTCCAAGTTCAAAGGACCCTTAGCAACCATCTGGTCCAACTTTAAGGATAAAAATAAACCAATGCCCAGGCTGGCTGCAGGGACTATTTGGACATTATTTATATTGCATGAATGGGAATCTCATGTCCTAGTGTGCTGTACCCATTTGAAAGAGGGCTACTGTTTGACCCTATTTGCTAGTGTTTTATGTATACCCAGAATAACTTGACACAGAAGTAAATAGGAGTGGATCCTTAATAAATATTAGTTCTCCAGTACTGGTCCCTTTTCTCTGTGATCCACTGATGACCTAAATCTAATATCAGTACTTTGGGGCTCAAAGTAACCTCGACTTCCTCTAGCCGCACTGATGATGAGTCACATAAAAACCTAATGTTACAGAAGAGCAAACCACTTTGGCTGATGTTGTACATGTAGCAACCAGAAAGGAAAGGAAGCAGGGGTGGGTTCCTCACCCTTTAATCCAGCTGTATCACCATGCAGTCTACACACTAATTGGTTACACATCACTTACCAGTTTCGTGTAAATAAGGGTGCTCAAAAGTCACACACACACAAAAAAAAAGATGGTCCTTTCTCTTAAGGAGTTTCAATATAATGAAGAGGACAGATCATTATATGACTAAGGATGATAAGAATGAATACAGAGGAGGCAAAAGGGCACCATGATAGATCCTTATATGAAACTCTGCATCTGGTGACTCACCAACATGTTCCCCAGAAACACAATCCAGTCCACTTGGTTATTTCACAAAGCCCCAGCATTCCTCTGCTTCTAGGTTTTGGCTCACATCATTCTTCCTACCTAGAATGTCCCAACTCTTATGTCAATCTAACCACCTTTGAGACTCCAGCTTCAGATCAAATCCTCAGTCTTCAGGATTATTCTTAACAAGTAGGGTCTCTTTAACTACTTTGCCAATTACTTTCTGAAACACTTACTTGATCTGTTACAATGTTTCTTATGTAATCTCAACTCTCACCTAATCTTATCATTGAGCTGAATCTTCAGTTTTTGAATGGTGAGTCCAAGTTTTCTCCTGTAGAAAATTCACACATGAACAAATTCCAGAGGATACACAGCTAATACTCAATATATCTCTCTGCAGAATTAATGTAGGAATGAGTGAATGAATGGATGAATGGGTGGATGGGTGAATGAATGAATGAATGTCATTATTGGTCAGGTTTCAATTATCATTCAATAACTCTAGATGAATCTATCCTCTGCCCATCTTCTCTCCTCCCCCATACACAAACACACACACACACACACACACACACACACAAAATAAATTTTCATTCAATCAGAATGAGTTCACCTGGAATGCACTAGCCACAGAGCCCTTCTAAGATTAGCCAGGTTATTTCAATAGCACCTTTTCTAATTTAATTTTTTCTTTGGCATCCTACTCCAACTCACCCTGGCTCCATCTGGATTATTTTAGTGCTTGGGGGAAAGGAGAAAATGAATAAATGAGCTGGCAGGAATGTGGCATAATTCTGTGGTTCAAATTGCCATCCTCTAATGAGTAGAATAAATCTTGATCAATGTTAATAAACAAAATGCCAATATATGGGGACATGGTTAAGGACCAGCCTGATAGGGCCCCAGCGGGGACTGATTTCTGCAATCTGCTTCATTTTTCTATGAACATCCCAAGTTACAAACAGGCGATATGGGAATAGTTTCCTAAGTAAATTCTTGTGTCCTAGAACAAGACACAAGGCCTTAAATCCAAATATTGCTTTTGACTGCAAAGCTTGGGGAAGTTTATCTATTTCTCTTGACTTTTCCCAAAATCAAGAGTGTCAAAGTATGCAGTTCCCCCCACTCCCACCACTAGTTTAGGCTTTGCCTCTAACATCTGCTGATACCTAGGGGTGGATGACAAAATTCTTCCCCTTTTCTGGGTTAAGAGTCTAAAGTAGGCAATAATGCACAAAGGAGGCCATGATTCCCAAACCTGGTCACATAATCAAATCTTGTGGAGAGCAGACTAGCAGAAGGAGAGATGGGCTTCAATTTAAGGTGGAGTCTGATAATCTGATGTTTAACAAGGGCCTCCGTAATTTCAATGCAGTAAACTCACAAGACAAACTGGTGAACAAAATGGAAATAGCATGTGCTTATGAGACAGGAAACCTTAGTTGAATCCGAGTTCTGCTATGAACTGCAGAAAGAGTTAACCTCTGGATAAGAAAGTCTTCTTCAATGAGAGGCTGTAGGGATTTAAGCACATAGGGCCCTATCACAAAACTAGTAGCACAGTGCCTGATAGAATTTTAGCAATTAGAAACGATCCACAATTAGAGCCCCTGAACTCATATCTGGCCTATTTCCTGACTTAGTCTGAATTCCACTAAATCACATTAGGTCTACTAAATTAAGACCTTTTATTAGGATTTAAGTATCATTTCATCGTTCAGTACATGTAAATTCTCAATTAGGGGGAAAAAGTATATTTGAGGTTTCTGAAAACATGCTTCACCAGAATGATGCCTCAGAATTCCTTAGCTACAAGTGAGTCTTGGATATTTGGGGCATCGATCTCTGAAGAATGTCATGATAACACTGCCTCATTCATAACACGGTACCACAATAGAAACCTCAAGGGCAATGTCATGCTAGAAAATAAGATCGTGGATGAGTAAGTCCTTTGAAAAGTCTACTCCAAAGTAATGAAAGTTACTGGGTTATCTTTTAAAATGAGGTTTGGAGGGAATAGAGGGGAAATCCATCAGAAATTCGCATATCAGGATGCTCCTCTTGTCAAGGACGATCATTCGTGTAGCATTAGAAAATGGGCTTTTGATTAAAAGCTAAGTGTTGCTAACAGCAAACCCTTCATTCTGGTTCTTTCTGGTCTTCCTTTCTTCACACATTTTGCATTCCATACGACTTTCAGAAGCTAACCTTAATGGAAACTTTCATGCAGGGTTTCAGCCTATAAGTTCTCCTCTTGATATAACCTGGCCCAATCACTCTACATGAATGTAGATCACTTTCCCTTTTATATTTCTTGGCAAGAAAAATTGCTAGTAAATATCATTTAACCTTTCTCAAACAGTGAAGGTGGCCCTGGTTCTATCCATCAAATGGATTCCTCACTCTTAATTTAAAAAATTAGAAGGTGCTCTAAACCTTTTTCTGTGGGAAAGAGAAAAGATTTGCTTGGGCAAATCTTATTTGGATAGATTCCCCCATGGTTGTCAAAAAGTCAATGGCAGATTCTTAAAAGATACCTAGCCAGGTATGACATTTAATTAAAAGAAGTTCAGTCAATAGGGTGGACACACTCGTACCAGAGTGGCTAATTGCTAGAAAGAGTTTTATAAATCATTTTTGAAGGCAAAGTTTCACTCTACATAAAGAATTTTTGTCACTGTTGTTTTGAGTTTTTTATTTCTTTTTTTTTTTTTCAATATCCACACAAAACTCCACTGGCAAATTCTTCCCAAGGTTATTGAGCAGCCCAGGACAAGTGACTATCTACAAGCATTCAGAATACACAACAATACTTAAACTACTATTTTTAAGTCCACAGGAACTATCAGAACCCTCACATTAACTTCCATATTATATCCTGCCTCAGACTGTAATCCTTCACTTTTAAAATGAAATATTCAAATGAGAGTAATTAATTCCATTTAAAGGAATCAAGTGCTGATGAGAGGAAGTTATATTTCCATGATGGTGCAGAAACACCAACAATCACAATGGGATACACTGGATACATTTAAGATCCTATTCTCGAAGATGTGGGAAGAGGAGGTGAAATGAGCCTGTGATCAGACCACAGTGAAACTGAGAAATGATTTCAAGGCACCCCTGAAGTCCTTGCACTTTTCTTTAGCAAGGCTTCCCCCTTCCACAGTAAGCCCCCCCTTGCCAAATTTGTCAGTGGCAGCAATCCTCCTCGGCTTTGCAACCCAACGCTGCCCTACGTGCCAAAAACATCTTACTTTTCCTTAACACCAAAGATTTCTTAACACCTTAGGCTTAGCTAGAGCTTCTGGAGGAAACTAATTAGAAAACCTAATTCCTGCTAGAGTTAAACGATGGTTTTGTACGTGTGCCTTCCATTGGCATCTGCACTGTTTAAGCAAGAAGATGAGAACTTCAACTAGATTGAATAAAATCCGAGTGATGAAATTCTAGTCACTGTTAATGTCACCATGAGAGAATATCTCTGGGTAGGAGCCACCTCCATTTCCCTCCTCATGTCACACCATTCAGGTGGGCAGGCACACAGCTATAAATGCATCTTTCCAGAGAAGAAATCATTTTAGCTCATTTCATCACAAAATGTTATGAATGAGAGAAATCCTCAGATTTCACAGTTGAGAAAGTTAAAGACCATAGCCATTTAACAATCTGCCCCAGAAGCACAGCAAGCAGGGGCCATCTCTATTTCACTCTCTGTGCTTTGCAAGGCTTCGGAACAGTGGAACTATCCTAGGCTCTTCTGTGTCTACTTAACTCTTCCATCCAATCAGTTTCCAAGTTTTGGTTCACCTGGACTCTAGTAATTGCCTCTTACCTAGTCTCCCTGATTGCAAACTAGCATGTCTCTTATAAAATGGTGAGAACCTCTGTCCTTCATCGGCTCAAAATGTTTAGTCCCTCCACTGAAGGATACACCAGGAATTGACAGGAATGTCATTTGAGGGTCATCTTATGTGGTTCTTCAGCCTACAAAGTCCAGTATCTCCAAGAAAAACTCATCTCATGATTTGACCTTTCTATTAGGAGTTTATCCTTTATTTTACCTCAAATCTGTCTTCCTGTGGCTGCTGCATACTAGCACCAGTTCTGTAATTTGATACCACGTTAAGCAATCCTAATAACTCTTGTGCATGACACCCCCTCCTATACCGATGTCCCTTCTTTGCCTTTTTTCTTGCCACAATCCTCCCTCTCTTCTATGTTTTCCAACTTGTGTATGTCCCACTATGAACCCACCAACGCTGAAAAATTATTCCAAATTAAGATATCACAAACACAAAATTTCAAACTAAAAAGTGCATTATACAGAGAAAGTATCCCCATCCTCATTCTAGAACCTGCATCGATTAACACAGAATAATGCTTCATGAGCTTTCTTGGCTTGTATCACAGAGTTGACTCATAGTGAACCTTGAGCTTACTGCTTCCCAAGCCTTTTAATAATATTTTACTCGTGCCACTAATTCTCTGAAACATCTCCCTCATCCTATTTTGTGCAGTTTAATTTTGGGATTTGTAGAACTTTACATTTATCCCTGCTACATTTTGTTCTGTTAGACTTGGCCCAGATCTCTAGTCTATAAATATCATTTTATATCCTGCTTCTATCTTAGTATTCAGTGTCCCTCCTGCCTTTGTATTATTTGCACATCGGATGAATTCGCCATCAATATCTTCCCAACAAGAGACAAGCAATGCTTGCATCTTTTCGGTAGACTGGAGGACAGGACCAAGGACAGCGCCTGCAAGTAGGCTACCAGAGGACAATTTCCAGGTTCACTTTCAACCACTGGGCAGGATCCTTTGAGTACAATTGTTTGACCACCTTCAAATCCATTCAGTTTCCCTTAAGTATATTTTCTATTGATCACAAAGATACTGCCATAAAGTTATTTAGGATTCGGGTATGTTGCTGAGATCCTTTCTGCTTGTGTTTTTTTTTTTTGTTTTGTTTTGTTTTGTTTTGTTTTTTTTTTTTTTGGGGGGGGGGGGGTTTGGCTCACCTTATTGATAGGTGACCATTACAAAAGCAGTAAGATTTATGCCATCAGGAATGGCATGTCTCAGACCCTCACTGCATCTCTGTGATCACCACCTCCTCCTCATTATTTTGACTTCTCCTTCTAAACTCTTTCCCAGTCATTTTCAATCCCACTGTTCCAGCATTATGACATCCATCACCTGACATCTATCAACTTCATTCTTGGAGGTCCTCCGAGTCCTTATGTCATCTCCTAGCCAATTCTGTAAGAGTGCTGGAACAGTGGAATTCACTTAGATCAACATGATATTCTATCAGAGTCGCCTCACACGCTTTGTGTGGTTTTTCTCGCTTATCCGTGTTCATTTGCACAGGTTCATTCCATCCTGTTAAGCCTGAAGATCATCTTCCTTGACACAGAATATAAATAAGAGTAGAACTCAGGGGCTCTGCCTCCCTGTCATCCATCACTCTAAAGGAACTTCTTTGATTTCCTTATTCCAAATATGTATAAAAATTTTTGTTCTTGGGATTATTTTTAATACTATAAAATATTCTTAAATGTTCCCTTCCATATTCTATTCTTGAAGGTAAGTGCCTCCCACTAGCTTATATTGTATACACCTTGTCTGATGCTGATCAAGAAAAAATAAAATTAGACAGTCATTTAATAATTTAATTTCTATCATTTGTTGATTTCCAGAAAACAGTATTGATTTCCATTGTTTGGAAAGGGATATATAACTAAACAGTGCAGACTCAAGAGATTATTGGTTGTGGCTCAGTGGTAGAGCAATTGCCTAGCATGTGTGAGGCACTGTGTTCGATTCTCAGCACCACGTATAATCAAATAAATAATAAAGGTCCATCAATAACTAATAAAAATATTTTTAAAATAAATGAAAATCTTTCCATAAGGAAAGCAAAGAAATAAAATGAAAAATATTAAATATATGAAAAATAAGCAGTGAAAGACTGACTGACATCCTGTAAAGATGAGGGAATGCAGAGATGGAGAGATGCAGTTTCATGACCAACAAGCAGCAGATCCCCACTTGCAACCAAATGTCTTCACAATGCACAGGTGGGCCTCCTGCAAGCTCCCTGTGTCCCCATTTGCAGGTAATGTGGTCATGCAAAGGCAGAGGAAAAACTGTTGTGCAAGAGTTGTTTCATACTTTCCCTGTGCACATGTTCATTCCTTCAACAGATATGTACTGAAGCATCTTCCACAGGAGGAACTAAGAGCTGAGAACTGTCCTAACAGAACCTCCCTACTAAACACAACCCCCCAGGGTTTGGACCCCTAGAGTTACAGGACCTATGAACAGAGTGTGGCATGGTATCTTGAACCATGCTGACAGTCAATGATCTTCAAGATTCACCCTCAGCACCACATAAGGGAAGCATTTCTTAACTCTCTGCAATGCATAGGTTTGATTAGCACCCCTCAGGGACTCTCCAGGAACCCCATGCTTCATTCATAGATCTCTTACAGCATGCTGGAAGTTTCTGTATGTCTCCTTTATAAGTATCAGCTATTTGTGCATGTGACTGTGCTATATTAATCTATCTCACTAGAGCTGGGAAGTGTTCCCAACACAGGCAGATGCTTGAACAGTATTTGCTGAAGGGACACTTGAGTATAACCCATTGGCTCTCAGAAGCCCATTCTTTGAAAACAAAAGTAATAAAGGACAAACACTTTGAGCATCTGGTTCACTGGCAGAGTTGGGTTTGTCCTAAACCAATCTTTCCTCTGGCCTCCACCCATCAACAGTCAGATGAGAATTTCACACCAAGCCACCGGATAATGGAGCAAAGTGCCCTGGAGATCGCGCCCTCTTAGGAGGAAGTGGCCACTCTTAGTGGGAAGCATGGATTCAAGTTCACATAGACTTGGAGATGAATTCCTGCTCTCCATCCAGTAGCTGTGTAACCTTGAGCACATAAACTTTTCTGAACCAGGGTCTTCTTATTTTACTACTAGCTTCAGAGTCATTCTGAAGATTCAATGAGGATCACATGAATGCAGGTGTCAGAACATAGTACATTTCAATAAATGTCCCACACCTTAGCTAATGCAACATATGTATTTTAAAAGTATATACAGGTCCTTTTGGCATGGATGCACCTAAATTCTATTCATTGATGGATGAAAGAATAAAGAACCTTTGTTGTATGTATATAATGGAATATTCTTCAGTCTTAATGAAGGAAATCCTGCCCCTTGTGATAACATAGATGAACCTGGAAGATATTATATAGAGTGAAATAAGCCAGACAAAGAAGTACAGATAACCATATGATCTCATTTACATGATGAATCAAAAATAGCCAAATTCAAGGGAGCAGAGAGTGGAATACTGGTTGCCAGGACTCGGGTGAGGGGGCAACAGTGAGGTACCAGTAAAAGGTATCACAAATGTGAGTTAGACAAGATGGGCCATAGCGATCTACTGTTCAGCATGTGTCTACACAATACTATATTATATACTTAAAATTTGGTAAAAGGGTAAATCTTACATTGTTATTATAAAATACTAATAATAGTAAATGAAGAGGGCGGGACTTTTGGAGGTGATAGATAGGTCTACAGCATAGATCATGGTAATGATTTCATGAATGTATACTTATTTCCAAATTTAACATACATTAAATGTGTACAGCTTGCTGCATATAAATTATACCTGATTAAGTAGTTTCTTTTAAACTATATACTGATCCTTTTAGATATTTTGGAATCTACTTTTCTACTTCCATTTTATCTTATGCATTGGTAGGCTTTTTAATGTAGGTGTGATCAAAGAGAACAGCTGTGAGATACAAATAATTAAGAAAGGAAAGCCACATCTTTAATTGAGGATGAGAGTCTCATTAACTCAGTTTTCTATAAAATCTTGTGTGGGGAAACCCCCTCAAAACCTTCCAGTTCACAAAGACCCAAGGCTTGCAGCCACATTCCCCATGCAAATGGAACATTGCTCCTCAAACCTCGACTAATTTTATGTTTAACTTTTTTAAACAAACCGTAACAAATACTAAGTGTAGCTAATCATTCCCTGATTCCTTTGGTATTCATTGTAATAGCACTAATTACGATAAACACATTCAGAATTAATGTGCATGTCTTATGCATATATCAATTCCGTTCTAATTTGCCATTGATTAACGCCCAGGAAGTGAACAAGGAGTATTCAGTTTTAATACGCCACTCACATCTTGGGCAGCACAGCCTAAAATGGGTCCCAGGCATGCAACATCAAACCAGCATCCTGCAGAAGCAAAGGAAACTGCAAGAAGATTCAGCCTGTCCATCACCTCTGAGAGTCCATGGTGCAGTCTGAGCGTGCATGCTTGAGTCCAGATTCTGCAAACCCAGCATTTGTGTGGGAGAAAACGAGGTTTGGGGGTTAAAAAACGTGGGCTTATGAAATGACCTGGTTTCAAATCCTAGTTCTTCCTAGGTTTGCTGTATTATTTTAGGCCTGTGACTCAATGACTCTAACCTTCAAATCCTTCATCTGTAGCAGTCGAGATAATAACATGTCCTGATGGGATTGTTGGGAGGACTACAAAAGAGAAAGCAAATACTTTGCTATTCCCTACAAACGGCTCGTATTTTAGTGAAAAATATCATTATTGTATTTAATAACAATCACTGTTGTTACAATAGAAAAATTACTATCACAAACTAGAAATCTCACTCAACCGGTTGCACTGTTGTAAATATCACCCAAGCAGGCCCTGCCTAACAAAGGGCCAAGAGCGGGAGAAGAGGAGAGGCCAAACAAAGGGATCTTCTGACAGCCTATTAGTTTTTGGTTTTTAGTGTTGATGATGGTGGTGGTTTTATAAAAAGGCTATTTTAGAGGTTTGCACATTGAGCAGAGCAATGAATGGAAAGAAGAGCTCTGAGAAGGGAAGGCAGCTCCATCATCTTGCTGACAGCCACCACAGGCAGGCTCACCAAGCTTCTATGAGTCCATCGGCTCACTTGCAATATGGAGGTGATAACTCCCTCCCCACAGTGTTGAGGGGATCAAATGAGGTGAAGAGCTGGGTAGATGCAAGAGCATCACCAGAGTTTATTTTTTATTTGAATAATTATCATTGTTATTATTAATGAATGAATGTTTAAAGAAGCCCATCTTTGTTATTGCAGCCCTAGCCTCTAAACTGATGCCTGAATAAGCCAAGCAGATTCCTCTGTTTCTAGACTCAGCCTAGAATTACACAGAAACATGCTCAATTTCATAATGAGGCTTAGGGAAGGATGTAAGAAAAGTAGTCTACACGCCATCCTGAAAGTGGGTCAGTAGCACTGATAGATAACTAAAGGGCACCCAGCAACTTACCTCCCTCATCCCCACAATTATTCATCTCATCCAGGAACCCCTAGCAAAAGGCACATGCTTCCAACAGCACATCTTCCCCTTGCCTTCAACTGTAACATGTAAGCATTGAATCTGGCCTGCCACACTGGACCGTGAGAACCTGGAGAGGAAAGCTGATTTGAACAAAGAAGAAATGCATTCCCAGCATCAGTTATTGGCATATACTACAGTGGATGCTTAATACATATCTCCTGAATGAGGGACAGTAGCTTGCAAGGGCAGCAGTATATTTTCTAAGACATGCAAAAGTATAATTCCCTCCCCCTATGGCAAGACTGTCAGCCATCACATGGTGGCTCTAGTACACAGATACAGACACTGAGAATTAGATACCAGGTGCTTATGAGAAGCTTCAAAGACTCTGATACACTGCACATCCCTTGGAAGCATTAGATTTCAAAGTCTGAAGATCCCATTCCAATCCTAACTTCACTGCATGTATCACTTAATCTCTCTGAACTCCAGCTTCATCCTCAATAAATGGAACAACAATGTAGGTTCTACCTACCTCACAGTGTTATCATGAAATCTTAAAAAGGTAATATATATTAAAAAAATTTCCATTCTCTGCATGTGTGTGTATTTATCACTGAGGGGACTTAAGGAGTTGTTAATATTTATTTACATCTAAGCTTCTTACACAAATGGAATTCCTAGAACATGAAGTAAGAAAAAAAATGAGTCCTCCTGGTCTCTTCATGAATAGACTTATGGAATCGAAGCCTTAAGCCAATCCTGGCAATGGGATAACAGCTCTCTTCCTTCCATTAGACTCAGTGTCACTGACTCCTGAGCCCATGGTATGACTTCCTGCTTCCTGGGTCTACCTGGTTCCACAGCCTAAAGAATTTTGCATCTATATGTAGTGTCCACATGCCTGCTAGATGGGGCTCAGATCAGGCCAAGATGCTAATATCTGAGAGCCCAAATCCAGCTGCCTGAGGGCTAGATCCCTGTGTCTTACACATGATCCCCTGACATGGGCCTGCATCAAAATGAGTGTCAGATTTATGGAATCACATCACCAGTATTCATTGCAAAACAACTATAGTCACGACCAGCTGGCAATGTCCTTTCACCAAATTGCTTAAGGGTCAATGTCAGACTAAACGGAACCTGAATTTTCCATGGCTCCTTCCACTTTCTAATTCAAGGAAACCAGTTCCACTTCTCACAGGTTCACTTTCAGTGCTGCCCCTCTGGCTTCCACTCAGCACACCACTGACTTGTTTGTCACCAAGCACCACGTGGATTACAAATGCAAACAGGTGCACACCTTTTCAATCAGGAGATGGGAGAAAACAATTTTCCAAGTAAATCTGAGAGAGATGGTTTCAGTCCTTTTGCATGTACTGCTGCCGTCCCTTCTCTGGTGTCAATTTGGACTTGTACAGAACCGCACCTGGCATTAAGGGCAGTAAGGAGATGAAACCTTCCCTCCCCAAAACCTCCATCAGCATAAAATCAGAGAAAGCTTTCTAATACAAAAGATCCGTAGAAGATGCAAAATTATATAAGATAGTACCCCAAATGTCCACTCTCAGCTTAAAAAAAAATTCACATCAAGAACAAATAATGGCCAGGGATATAGCTTAGCCAAATTTGGTAGGGCACTTGCCTAAGGCTCTGGGTTCAATCACCAGCATGGGACAGGGAACATGACAAACAAGGAGTAAATTTAAATGAAAATTCTTGAATGAAAAATGGTAATACATGCCAACACTGAGATGACACAGATGTTGGAATTATCTAACAAGGAGTTTAACATAACCGTCATAAAAAAAAAATACTTCGATGAGCAATCACAGATGCACATGAAACACACGAAGAAATAGAAAAAGATTCAAGAAAAGAATGGGAGATATAAAAAAGAACCAGATGGCAATTTTAGAATCCACAAATACATTAGCCAAAATTAAAAACTCAAGAGCTGGGCTACACAACAGATTGGAGAGGAAAGAGGAATGAAAAATGAATTTGAAAATAGAAAAATGAAATTATTCTTCACAATGGAGAGGAAAAATAGAATGATGAAAAAACTGACCAGAATATGGTCAGAGATCTATGGAAATATTCAAGTATTTAACAATAACGCTCTTTAGATCCTAGGAGGAGAAAAGGAAGAAGATGGAGTTGACAAATGATAACTGACATTTTCCAAAATTTGGCAAAAGATACAAACAAGATGTAAGGTTGGCAAATCCCATACAGGATTAAACCCAAAGAAATCCACACCAAGATGTTTTCCAACCAAAATTTTGAAAATCAAAGACAAAAATCTCGATTTTTGCATAGAAGGGAAAAAACAATTTGAGTAACAGTGAATTTCTCATCGGAAATCTGGGAGGCCAGAAGGAAGAGGAACAACATTTTTCAAGTACTGAAAGGAAATACCTGTCAACCCAGAATTTTATATCCAGCCAAAATATCCTTCAGGAAGGAAAGGGTATACCAAACATTTTCCAATGAAAGAAAATTTATCTGTTTCTCCTTACCCTAAAGACAAAAGGCAGATCTTGAGGGAAATGACAAAAGAAGGAACCCTGCAAAATCAGGAAGGAAAGCAGAACTGCACTATCAGACGAAGGAAAAGGAGACTAAATTGAAGCTGCATAGCCAATAAATCAGAAATACAGCATGAATTCGGAGGATACAAGGATCAATAAAAGTGCCTTCTACTATCCCCACAAAGGATGCCCCCCCACCCCATGCACCAGATTCTCATCTTTTCAAGACATGAGCTACAAGTGCTCTGGCACCACTCATTTGATTTCAGGAATGGTGTTAAATCATGGGCACGTCTGGTCCTTTGTTTCCTCTCCTTAAATCCAATAATTCTCCCTTCGCATGTGATGAGTGCCCCCAAACATAATGTCAGTCCCTGAGGCACAGGCTACCCTGTGTGGTCCCCACCGTTTCTTGGCAAACTATGAGAAGAATAACACTTTCATCACTAAAACCATACACTTTCATGGAGTCATAAAATATATAAGAAAAAAAATGCTATGTGTTCAAGGGCCACTCATTTCCCTTCCACTCAGCCTTCACTCCGCCCCTATGGCTGAGAACTTCTTTTGGCTGGGGGAATCCCAGAGGCTGAAATTTTACATATAAAGGGAATATCTATAATGTGACTGGCTCCATTCGCCCTCCATTAGGGACAGAGGACAGGACAGTTTTCTAGCCAACACTAGAAATTCCTGAATATTGTAAGGCAACTCTGTCTCCCCTGGATGCAGGGATCCCACCCATCCACTGCACCTGTACTCCATTACAGGCCGCACACGAGTCAGAGGTGGGAATCACAGGGTTTAAATTCCAAGCAAACATCTTTTCCTTGGCATGAATCTGCTGCCTTAGTGGATATGCAGACAGGAACAGGAGTGTGGAGCCAGTGGGGATAACGCTGGATCTGGACCTCAGAGGCCTCTGCTCTGTGTGACTACAGTGGTCTCAGAAAGCACCCACACAACTTCTGTTTCTCCTTGTCTCCAGCACTTGGCAAAAGACTACCAAGTTAGTCTTTTCGCTTGTCCTCAGTGTCCTGACATTGCTCAAATACAGAGGATTCAGATCCATGTGACCCGGCTGCAGCGGGTAGCTGAGATTGAGTAGCCAGGCCTGCGCTAATCACGCACAGCTGGAGGTTGAGGTTTTGTGTACCTGAGTCTGGATACCACCACAGCCAATGGCTTCCTCATCCTCCCTAGTGTTATGGGTCAGGCTCTATGGGCAATGACCAAACAGACTCCATCTTACCCTGAGACTCCATATCATGTAAGAAGTGCTTCTCCCATGGGAAAGCCCCTCCTCTGTACCCATTAATAGTTAACAAACCTAGCATGACATACTTGGCAACACTAAATAGCAATTCTTATACAATGTAAAATTGTTTTCTTTGCTTTCCATTTTTTTGGGCAATGTACCTTGTCAGAGATTGATTGTCTAGAGGTTAGTAACCATTCTCTAACTTGTACTCAACTAGGGTCATTTTGATCCACTTCCCTTCTGCTTGCTTGCTGCTATGCCAACCTGGAAAGTACTGTGGGAAATACCAATGTGCCCATTGCATTGTTTTGCTAACTGCCCAATTCAGCTTCTGTACCTGCTTGCTTATAGCTACATCAACCCAGATGTAGTTTTTGCCTTTAAATATCCTAAAATGCTCAGGCTTGGGGCTGTTCCTTGCAGAGACAGTTATGGGTCCTGCGGGGGGCAGTTGCCAGCTGGCCAGCTAAATAAAGACTCTTCAATTTGGACAAAATGGGACTTGGCGTGTGTTTTCTGAGAGACCAGCCCCCAACTCTAATGACATGTCGTGTCACAGGTGTGAATGACCAAGAGAGGCCACCGGAGAACCTTGAGACATTCATCTCTGCAGCTTGTGTCCTGGGTCACCCTGGTTTCCCTTCTGGCTGGAGGAGGAGTTGGGATAGTCAGTTCAGTGGTCTGTGGGAGTTTGCAGAGAATTTGCATATTGTCAAGAAAGTTGACTTGTATCTTCAGACCTTGGATTCTGGGCCGTGAGTTTCAGGTAAAATGTGAAGTTACTGCCAGTTCTAAGTAACTGGATCCAAATTTACAGAAAGTAAGGATTTTCCCAGGCTGTGACCTGAAAGCCATTTCATTTGTCTGTGCCTCTGATGGTCATCCTCTACGTACACTCACAAATGTGTGCGCCTCGGACAGAGCTTTTCCATCCACTCTTCTTCCCTGGATCCCATGAAGGCCTGTCACAAGGAAGCAATGGACCTTGAAATTCAGCCACAGTCCCCACAAGAAGGCCTGCAAATTCTATCCAAACAGAAGAGCAAACAGGAGAAAACTACTGGTTCATCTGTTCCCGAGCTCTTGTGATATTACCAAGTGCTTCTAAGAGGCTATGTTCATGAAATGCTGCTTCAAGAGGAATCAACACCCTATTTCTGGAGAGTGACCCCTGGGTGGGGTCAAGGTGAGAAGTCAGGATGCCCAGGGAAGTTGTGAACAAAGAACAAGCCAGCCGTTCCATTCAAAATCTCAACTATCAAGCAAGGAAGACAACAAAGAGCCCAATCAAGCTTTGCAAGGCTCAGGGACTGAAGCATTTTGAAAAGAAAAGGAAAAGTTCACTTGCCAAGAGTATAAGGCAAACAGACTGTAAAAGGACTCACTCCTCAATGAGAAACCAGCTGAGTAAACCAAAAAATCATCAAGGTAATAAGAAATTACTGTAACACCATAGATCTTTGGAGATGTGGATGATAATATCCAAAATCACAAATGTTAAATTCATCGTTGTCGATTAAAATACATTCCTAAATCTTGACAGATGAATGATGTGTCACTACACTCTAAAAGAGTACTCACATGCAATAAAACACAGGTACACACATTCTTTCTACTTGCATTTTTCTCTCAGGTAGACACTGGACTATTAAGAAAAAAAGATCCCCTTCCACCACCAGAATGTGAAACCATTTTTTTTTTTTTTGGTACCAGAGATTGAATTCAGTGGCAGTCAACCACTGAGCCACATCCCCAGCCCTATTTTGTATTTTATTTAGAGACAGAGTCTCACTGAGTTGCTTAGCACCTCACCATTGCTGAGGCTGGCTTTGAACTCACAATCCTCCTGCCTCAGCCTCCCAAGCCACTGGGATTACAGGTGTGTGCCACCGTGCCTGGTTGAAACCACATTGATTTTAACCCCCTCACTCCCTCCCAAGGCTTTCCAATGCCATCCAATCTGTTCCCACAAGGACCTGCTAGAGAGCAAACTGGCCAAATTCAAGGATGACAC
>NC_138195.1:73681796-73832217 GCF_964194105.1 Spermophilus citellus | reverse complement strand
AAGAAAAGCAGGTGGGTTATTAGTGAGCAAATCAGAACCAGTTCCAAGAAACCCGAGGCCTGGCTAGACCCCCATGGCATGTGTAATAACTGTATCCCAAACAAAAATCCTTATCGGAATGCTCATCCCCAAAGCCGACTTCAATTGCTGTCTTTTCATCTCAGCAGCCACCAACAGGCCAGAAGCTCAGCAGCAGCCATCATTAATTTCCGCTATCACTGCTGATCTCCGAGCTTCAGCCAGAAAGGGAGCCAAGGGCTTTGTCTTTTTCATAGGTAATTTACAATTACAAGGGCCAGGTTTCCTTGAACCCTACTGTGGGGCACAGGAGATTGGGGAGCAAGCTTCTTTCTCTCCCAAAGAAACAAAGGGATTGGTCTAAAAAAAAAAAAAAGAAAGAAAGAAAGAAATCAGACAGTGAGAGCTCATGAATACCCGGCTCTGGCTCCAGCCAGAAATAAACATGAAAAATAATGAAAGTCCCGAAAGTGAGCAGCTGAGGACACATCTCTGGCTGCATTTGGGGGCAGCTCTCAAAAGCCACCTGGAGTTTCCTGAATCCCAAGTAATAACTTTCAAACTATTTCCTAAGCCAATTTTTGAGAGTCCTGAACAGTTGGCATAAGTGCCAAGAACAATGCAGCGGAGCAGCTTCCTCGGGAGCTGCCCGGGCCCCCTGCCGGCCAGCATTCACCAGCAGGAGGACCTAGTGAAAGGGAATCCACAGGGGACATCCCCTCTGGGAGCCCTGCTCTTTCCTGAGGTTCTTCCCCAACTCTTCAATTTACATTTCACTCATCCTAGGGAAAGAATTTCTAAACTAAATACCTTACAGAGCAGATTTTTTAAAATTAATTGCAAAAAAAAATTTCAGGAAGAGACAACTAACTTGTCAGGTATATTCAATATATTGTTAATAAGAGATCCTCAAGGATATGGGGGAAAAGGCACACTCATACATTGCTGGTGGGACTGAGAAATGATGCAGCCAATATGGAAAGCAGTATGGAGATTCCTTGGAAAACTTGGAATGGAACCACCATTTGACACAGCTATCCCACTCCTTGGTTTATTCCCAAAAGGACTTTAAAACAGCATACTACAGAGACACAGCCATACCAATGTTTATAGCAGCACAATTCACAATAGCAAAATTGTGGAACCAACCTAGATTCCCCTCAGTAGATGAATAGATAAAGAAACTGTGGCATATATACACAATGGAATATTACTCAGCAATAACATAGAACAAAATCATAGCATTTGCAGGTAAATGTATGGAGTTGGAGAATATAATGCTAAGTGAAGTAAGCCAATCCCAAAAAGTCAAATGCAGAATGTTTTCTCTGATATGAGGATGCTAATCCATAATGGGGTTGCGGGGGCGGGGGAGCATGGGAGGAATGGAGGAACTTCAGATAGGGCAAAGGGGATGGAGGGGAAGGGAGAGGGTAAGCAGGTAGGAAAGATGGTGGAATGAGATAGACATCATTACCCCCAAGTACATGTATGAATGCACAAATGGTGTGACTCTACTTTGGGTATAATCAGAGACATGAAAAATTGTGCTCTATATGTGTAATATGAGTTGAAATGCATTCTGCTGTCATGTATAACAAATTAGAACTTTTTTAAAAAAGAATAAGGGATCCTGCATACATGTCATCTCATTTAATAGTCCATTACCAATGGAAGACCAGTTTGGGTTTTAGCGCAGGTGATTAGAGGGGGGTTAAATCATTCAGTCAAGACCACAAAGTGCCGAAGCTGAGGGGGAACTCCAGTATTGCTTGCTCTGTCTAAAGCCTGCAGATGTACTTTACGCTGCAAGATGTAGCCTCTCCGCCAAGGGAGGGCGATAATGGTGCAGGCTATGGAGAGGGGTTGCAAAGATGAGCCCCTGCCCACCTATGCACCTCTCATGACTCCTTCTGACTGTGATGGTTGCTAAAGCCATCATGTCCACATGAGACTGTGACCCACAGACAAGCAAGGACAGCATGCAAGGCCCTACTGAGCTCCCCTGCATGGCCACAGTGTCTTCTGTGCTCTTGGTGCTTAGCAACTGCTTCCAAGGGAGACATGCATCATCCATCTCTGAAACTCTTTTGAGTCTACTTGGAAGATAGGAACAAGCTCTTCTCCCAGCCAATTGTATAGTTAGTCAGTCTTTGGTTCATGAGCGTTTTCTGTTGCTTTCTCTGCCCTTTCCCCTCTGAGGTCTCCTCTAAGGGCTCCAGCCCCCACCCCCCACCTCCCACTCTCTCTCTCACTACTGTAATTTCTCCCAGAGCTAAAAGAACAGAACACTGGGTAAATCATACTAAAGTGTATGGAACTACAGATGTCCATACTTTCATTTCTATGAAGTACGTTTCTAATGATAAAATGAGAGCACACTGGACTAGGAAATGCGACATATTTCTAAGGACTAGCATCCCTGAAATCAAATCACAAAAGCAGAAAATTTTTTTTTTTTTTGCATTTTAGATGAAGCTAACCCAACACACATATGCAAGTATTCTCTCTCTCTCTCTCTCTCTCTCTCTCTCTATCTATCTCTCACACACACACAACCTAAAAATAGTAGTATCTCAACAAACCCAACCCAGTTATTGCATGCTGAGTGCCTATTATTGTGTGAAAGCAGGAGACCAAAATAAGCAGGACACCATGACCCTTAAGAAACATAAGGCATTCTGAGTCAGACCAGCCTCTAATGGCATCACTGGGGAATACCATAGCCCAGTCTCTAGGTTCCAAAAAATACAGCAGCTCCATGTGAATGGGGGCAGGTTTGCAGGCTTACTCAACAAAGGGGTCCCCTCCTCCTCTTGTACCACAAAACTATGATTGAGGAAAAATAAAATAAGATCTCTAGGCATTACGGCAATGCACAAAACATGGTGTTTCTCAGAGGAAAAGATGACAAACACACATCCCAAAGCTACTTTATTGAAACATGTAAGTTTTGGATACTATTTTAAAGGGAAGTCTCTGTTCCCTATATTTCTTAAATATAACTCAATGCTTGACACCAAAAAGTGGCCAAAAATTTGATGATTGAATGAATGAATGTACAAATTAGGCTGAAGCAGGTCCAACTGTTTGGGGACTAGCTGGGTGTCCTTGTGCACACCCTGAGCCCTCTGTACTTCTGTTGAGGGAAGAACAGTGCCACCCCCAACACCACCCCTCTAAATTCCTGGGAGCATCAGAGGAACTCATAGATACAGAGCATTTTGAGAAGCATAAAGCAGTCTGCAAGTTCAAGGGCGGTTATTCTTCTTTTGCTGATGCCCATGACAGGCCACAGTTCTGGTAGAGAAACTGAAACCATTCCTGATTCACCAGCCTGTTTCCTGTAGCCTGACTTGCCCCTGCTAGATCGGGGATCCCTTCTCCTCTATCTGCTTAATGTCTTGACCTTCAGACCCCAGAGCCCAGGAATAGGACCTGAGGACAGGGCCTGGGTCCACCTCTAGCCCCTCTACTATCTTAAGTATACCAGGCTGTACTCAGTATACCTACACAAAGCACCCCAGCTAAACTGCTTTCCCAGATGTCAAAGTAGTGCTGTGACCCCTGCCTTTCCAAATCTGCTTGTATTCTAGATTATTTTTAAGAGCAGTGAAAAGATACTTCAGCTTCATAATGTGCACATTTTAGCAAAAGATACAGGTTTTGAAACAACAGCAAGTGCGTGCTTGCATGCAAAAGCAGAGTCTGACTCCAGTTAAGGAGGCTGAGATGGGATTCATCCTTCTTGTAATTTGCTACTGCCCCCCACCCCTTCTGGGGAACCTCAAAGGCACTTGCCATTTGGCATTTTTCTTCCTGCAGCACAGCCTGGTTCTGAGTGCTTCTCTCTCACCATCATTTGTGATGATCTTTAAAAGCAGTGTCATCCTAAAGTGACTTTCCTTTCAAACCCAAGCGCCACAGTTTAGAACATCATGTCCAGAGACAACAGAGGACACTGGTGTGACAATGGAATTGACCTCATGTTTGTTTCTCTCTTTGTACCCAAAATGTCTCTCAAGCCTCTGTGCTAGCACAGCCTTGTTTTATTGATGTGTCAGGCCTCTCTGCTGAGCCTTCACTTGTCTTCTTTGAATAGGCACATAGATCCTTAATAATAGCCATAAGCACTCAAAACGGATTTATTAAGGGTCAATTTAACAGCAGACCAGTGGTAGTCATACAAGGCAGTGTCCTGTCCTCCTGATGTCTACACTAGAACTACTACTATTTCCTGAGAGCTTGCTATGAGTAAGGATATTGCATCCAAAGTCTCATCCAACCTTCCCCAAAACCCTCTGAGATCATTTCCAGAGCTGAAGAAACTGGGTTGAGAGAATTTAACTAATGTGTCCAAGTTAATGGAAAGGCAGGGATTTGAACCCAGGCCTTTGATTGCTAAGCCCACAGCCTGAAGGCAGATCAATAAGTCACCAACATGAAACAAGCAGGAATAGATGAAGGGCTCCATGGCGCCATTTCATCTCATCCATTGATAGAGCAGTATTGACTGAGTGAGGGAGGGGGGTGGACACCAAATATCCAGGCACATGCTACATACAGGTATCCGTGTCCCAGCCCTTCAATTGCTCATAGTTCATTAAAGATGTTTAATTGATAACCTAGGCAGATCCATGGAGCAGGCAGGCTACAAAGCATTGAAGTTCTGGAAGTACAGAACACAGAGGAGACCCATGACAGTGGACAAAGCAGCAGGGACCGGATCCTAGAGTGTGGACAAAAGGTGACAGGGAAACTAAGGCTCTTGAGCAAGTTAAAGAGGGCATCAGAGTTGGTTAGGTCATGTTTTCTTCTAGAAAAGAAGACTCTCCAGCAGTGACTCCTGTACTGAAGGTTATTTAGAACTCTGATCTTTCTCCCAGATGGAACATAACTCAATAAATGAAGATTCCAACAAAGAAAACATTCGTTTGCATCCCTGCCCCTGGTTGGGAGCCATTTGAAAGGGTCACTATGATATTCCCAGGGGTCATTTCTTACTCTCTATCCTAGAGAAGCAACTAACTGTACAGTGGTGGGGGGGGGGGTCTCAGAAGAACCCTCCAGGCCATCTCACCAGGCAGCCACGTCATCAGGAACGAGGGCAAGGGAAATAGGGATGGGGGATGACACCAGATATCCAGGCAGCTTCAGCTGTCACTGGGAATGCTTTCATTCGCTCCACCATCCGCTCACCCTTGGCACCTTGGTCCCTTGGTCCCTTGGCCAGGCCATCCTCAGCATAGACTAGATGCCAATGGTCACTTCTCTCAATCTGAAATGGATGTTGGCAATTGTCCAGCAAAATACCCTAAGGGTCCCGCTGAGGAACACTGGTAGTGAGGGTGGAGAAGGGAATGTAGAGATGCCCCTGCCAGTCAGTGGTAGTACTGCACTCACACTGACATCTGCAGCCCAGTGCAGGTGGATCTCTCCATTTACCACTAACACCTTCCCCTCACCTGCAGATTAACCTTTCCCTGAATCTTGTTCATTCCCCATTAGCAGAGACAACATAAACAAATACAAGATCTACTGAGTACCAAGTCTAAACAAGAGCCTGTTGCTCAAAGCAATGTCCATAAATTTTATTATCCTCATAGCGCTTGATAAGGTAACTATTATTGCTCCATTTTACTGATGAGTAAACTGAGGTTTGGAATATTGAGTACATTCCCCAAGGTGCACACAGCCTGTACTGGGAGAAAGTTGCCATGTTCTTTCCCCTACCATTGTCAGCCTTTTGTTTTATTTCAGAGTGCTGTGCAGAGAACGAGTGACCTCATTCCACGTGTGACAGGGAGAAGGACTCTCTCTATCATCCTAGATCCTGTAGTTCCATTCATGCAACCGGACACATACTTCACTTGACACTTAATTTCTTCTGAAATATGAGTAAGCCAAACTTCCCCATTGTGCACTTGAGCAGTTGTTTTATTCTTTTAATGCAAGGATAAAACCTAGCATATGACCCTATTAACCATCATTTTGATAAATTAAATTCGTTTTCTCAAGCCTGAGCTAATCAATTTGGATCTCAATTCTTTCATCCAACATATCCATTATCTCTCCCATCTTCATGTCACCTGCGTATTTCTTTCTTTGTCATTGATTAAAGGAAATGTTAACAGCGTGGGATCAAGAGTAGAACCTTGTAGTTCTAGAAACCTGACTCTGGCTTAAGAATGCTTCATTAAAAAGTACTCTGGTCATATCATTCCATGAATAACTCATCCAGTCCAAAGCTCTCCACCTTGAGTCTGAGGTTATCCTGAAAGTCTTTTCAAACGCCTTGTTGAAATTAGGATACACACATCTACCACCAAAAAAGAGGGGGGTGGGGGATGGAGCTAGCTGAACTTGCTCCTTATTTGACCAATGATGATTGCTTGTGATTACTATTTGCTCTTCCAAGGTTATACAAACCATCTCTTAAAATCATCTATTTTAGAATCTTGCTCAGGATTTTAAACTGGCTCACAAGCCTGTAGTTCAGAAAACTATTTTGAAAATAGGAACAAGTGTCTGTCTCCAATCTTCCAAAACATTCCCACTCTGCAACGATATTCTCAAATATTACCAGCAATATTATATCAACATGTGACATCTGACCTGGGATGTAAGTGTCAAGATCAAGAGACTTCTAATCTGGCTGAAGGAAGATGGAATACTCTTGAAACCAGGTCACCAGACCTGGTCATTTGTACTCATTAGCCCTAAGTTGCCTTGGGTTGTGACCTGCAGAACTAGCCTCCAGGGAGTTTCTGCCATCACTTGCTGAGCTCCAACAAGCTAGAGCTGGGAAAGACCAGCCAGACACTACAATATATCCAGGGCTTCTTTAGAGATGCTCTTTGAGTCTGCAGGTCACGGGGAAGCCCATCACAGAGTCAATCTTCAAATTATGGAAGCATAAGTGTAAAGAAACCTCATGCCTAAAGCAGAATTCATCAATTCCAAGGTCCTCATGTTTAATATGATATATCCCCAAATGCAAGGGTCTTTGTCCTGACATTACTTAGCCTGGCCTTTCACACTGCCCTAACCTAGTACCCAAACACCACCTAGCTTAGATGATCCTCCTAGCATCCTCTCAAGAACACAGAGACTACCAGAATCCAGAGCAACCATAAACCAAGTTCATTCTCAGCCTTGCCTGGATTTTCTCAGCCCTGCAGCAGAACCCAGCCTCCTCAAACCTCCACTTCCCAAGTCTTAGCACAGCACTAGACTTGGATCATGGCTAAAGTCAAGGTCTAAGCAAAGGTTTAGTCTCTAGAGCTCCCTTCCTCTCTCAGGAATAACCTGCAAACTACAAGCAGCACCCCAATTTAGGATGTCACTCAGAAGCCTTTAGCCCAGAAATTCTACTTCTAAGAATATCTCAGGAAGCCAGGTACAGTGGCACACAGTTATAATCCCAGCAGCTTGGGAGGCTAAGTCAGGAGGATGGCAAGTTCAAAGCTAGCCTCAGCAACTTAGTAAGGTTCTAAGCAACTTAGTGAGACCCTGCCTCAAAATAAAAAATAAAAAGGGCTGAGGATGTGGTTCAGTTAAGAGTCCTTGTGTTCAATCTCTGGTACCAAAAAAAAAAAAAAAAGAAAGAAAAGAAAAGAAAAAAAATTAGGGAAATAATCAGGGATGGAACAAACACAGAACCATGACAGCCAGATCTCTGAAACAAACTTAATGCCCAACAATAGGGGAATGGCTACAAAAGAAAACAAAACTGGTGGTGTAGCCACAGATGGAATGAGACAGGTCCATAGGCAGGAAGGCAGCTAGGTAGATAGGAAGAACTTTCATATAAAGAATATGCATAAGTATATATGTAAATGTGTATAAGAAAGATACATAGATATACATCCCTTTTTATAATTATATACAGCTATATGTACTATAAGACCCAAATATTTTTTAAAAGATTATAGACATATGGTAATTGGTATAGATAGATGGAAAGGAGGGTGGGAAGATATTGGATAAACAGACACAATATATTACACTAGTTACTTCTGGATGGTGTGTACTTTTTTTCCATTTTGTTCCAAATTTTGGGCAAAAGCATAGTTGATTATTTTTGTAATCAAAGAAAACTAATTAAAATCCATCAGTGTAGTTGATACATCCTCTCACCACAAGGATATGACCCACTCGTCACTCACTCATGCATCTAAAAAAGATCTGAACACATGCAAGGCCCTGTGCCAGTGGTCCAAAGAATCCAAAGGGTAACACATGTTCCTTGTCCTCACATTGGTTACACTGTAGATGAGCAGATAGAAAGTGAACACGAACACTATGACAAAAGACAATGTAAACAGTCTGCGCCATATGAATGCACAACGAGAACTACGGCTCAGAAGCCCAGTGGGAATTCAGCAAAAACAAACAAAGTGGCAATGGGTGGAGATGGTATGAGACAGGGGTGACTCTCCTGGTTGGGCAAGGACTTACCAGTTTGAGCACCAAGAGTCCTGTGTCCCAGGAAAACTGAGACTGTTGGTCACCCTCTGTGGGAGAAGCTCTGTATTAGAAAAGGCAGCCGGGGGGATACCTTCACTCCAGTGGCACAGAGCTACTGGAAATTTAAAAGGAGGAGGAATTTTAAAACATCAATCCATCCTTAGCCTACTTGGCAAACTAGAGGGATAGAGAAGAAGAGGTGCCCAGGGGGAGAGCCCCAGGAATAGTGGAGAGGCAGTATGGCACTCAGGCCACTTAGAGCAAAATCCCTGAGAGAAGCTCCATGTCCCACTTGAGGTTACGTCAGATAGAGCCACTCTTACTGAGCACAGAGGTTCTCATGTCCACCCACCATCTCACCTCCTCAGCACCACTGCCTAAAGCATGATGTCGTGGTATAGATCTGGAACATTCCCCAAATACTCGTTTGTTAGGCAAGGCAGCCAATGTTCAGAGGTGAGGCGATTAGATCATAAGGACTAAATCCCATCCATGGATTTATCCACTTGATGGATTAATGATTTCAGTGGACTGCTTGGTGGTAGCTGTAGGCAGGTAGGGAATGGCCAAAGGAAGTTGTTCACTGGGGGCCTGGCCTTGGGAACTAAATCTCTCTCTGTCTCCTCGCTGCCATAAGCTGAGCCCTTTTCCCTGCCTTGCCCTTCCAACATGATGTTTCTGCAATGGAGTCAGCAACTGTGGACTGAGACCTGTGAAACCATGAGCTGAAATAAACCTTTCTTCCTCGAAGTTGTTTTGTCAGATCTTTGAGTCACAGTGGCAAAAAGCTGACTCACACCAGATAAAAAGGCACAGGTTTAAGTCCAAGCAAAAACTGACTGCCTGGGCAAGTAACAACCCCATGCAAGCAAGTGTCTTCATAGCAGTGGGGAAACACAGGCACAGCCAGCGCAGGCAAGGATGAGGCCAGATGTTCCCGAGCCTCCCCAGGGAGAGGCCCAGGCTGCACAGATTGGTAGCACACTGCAATGAGCCTTTTTCTTTTTTCTTTTTTTTTTTTTTTTAAGAATTTGAAGCCACCAAACACATGAATAAGGGAAATGCGCCTCTGATGGTTCTAACTGCCAGACTTGTTTACTTTAAAGACCTCTCTGAGCAGAAAGCTCTGCTGGCTAATTGGCTTTCTGACGGCCTTACACACTAAGGGGGGCATCTTTTTCAAACAGTTTTAAGATCCAATTCCATGTTTCCTTCACCCCCACACATACCTTAACCATCCCTCCAAACTCAATGACAGCATGATCCTCATGGGTATATTTCCCAAGGCTTCCTGATGTCCACAGGGTCATCTTGATGCCAGGGATCATACAAAAGGGGGAGGGGAACCAGCTGATTTCAGGGATCCTAAAATCATAACTATACCTTGCCTTCCATGGGCCCTTGTTTCACCTTTGCAAATGTCCTTTACATCCAGTGTTCCTTCATTCTCATTAAAATCCCAGAGGCTGGTATAAATGAGCCCAATGCTCCCATTTAATGAAGAAGGAAACAGTAATGGAGAGGTAAAGTGATCTGGCCTAATGTCAGACAATGACACACAATAATGTCTTTTTGTTGCATCTACCATCTATTCTCCACACCCTGCCAAGGGCTTGAGTCAAGGAATACGGAGGTAAAGGAATGTAGCTCCATCCTCGGATTCCTTACATTCAATTACAGTGGCCAGCCTGCATTCCTGAAACCATTAACCCAACCCATCCATGGGCACCTAGATGCTAGACATGCAGGCCCAGAAAGGGAAGCAAAACCAGTGAATCCTTATAACAAGGAAAGAATAAAAGAACAAGGATTGTACAGGAGGAAATAGACCTTCTAGGCCTGTGCTGTCCAATATGGTCACCGTTAGCTACACATAACTACCAAGCACTTGAAATGTCACAAGTCAGAAATGAGGTGGTCTATGGATACCACATAGACAACGGAGTTCAGTATGAGAAAAATATATATAAATTAATATTTGAATGTGGATTGCATGTTAAAATGGTAACATTTAGGCTGTACTGGGTAACTTAAAATACATCATTAAAAATAATTTTACCTGTTTCTTTTTAAAAATTATTTATTTTTTAGTTGTAGTTGGACACAATATTTTATTTATTTATTTTTATGTGGTGCTGAGGATCGAACCCAGGACCTCGCACATACTAGGCAAGCGCTCTACCGCTGAGCCACAATCCCAGCCCCTGTTTCTTTTTTAACTATAATTTCTGAACTTGGCATTTAGAAAACTGTAAGTTACATATGTGGCTTCACTTTGTATTTCCATTGGACAGTACTGTTCCAGACAATTTTCTAACTTATTTTTATGAAACAAAACCAGAATTTCCTACTTTGCCAATGTTCATAATAATGTTATATAAACAGATGTTTCCACAATGGGATATTACTGACATTTTCCCCACTTCTCTGAATGTCACCGAGGCTCTTTGACCTACTTTGCTTTTCATGTTTACCACCTTCCCAGACAATCTGGGTTTCCTTTCGTTATGGTCGGAAGAACTAAGTAAAGAACTGAAGTAAAGAACTGAAATTCCACACCCAGCCCACCAATTCTTCAAGTGGAAGTTCATTAGTGAAGCCTGCGCCTCCTTTGATGGGCTCGAGATTTCCTTCCTAGGGCAGAAGGTGCTGGGCAGAGCCAGCACAGGGCCAGACTTTTCAGACTCTAATTATACTTTAGAGGCAAACTCCCAAAGTTTTATGCTTTAGTGACATCATTCAGTGTCCCAAGACTTGTGTATCTTAAATTTCAAGAGACTGCCCAGCTCCTTTTTCTGCTGAAATAGCTTTCAGTCAACAGTGTGACCATCCCACAAGCCCAATATGCAAGTGGTGCCCTCAAGGGCCTCCTCACTATCCCTGTCCCTGGGTTTGGCATGTGATCATCAGATAGAAGATGCTCCTAAGCAAAGGAAGCACTAAAAGGAAGAAAAGGACATCTGAAGGTCACCCACCAAGGGCCCAGTGAGGGGGACCAGATCCTAGACAGCAGGCAGCAAAGCTGGGTCAGCAAAGGACTGAAAAGGAAGAAGGTAGGCCCCTGTAAGGGAGAAGACCTGGGGCAGGAGGAAACGGGGGCAAGTCAAGACATCTTCTCTTCCCTTTCATTTTACTGGGTGCTGCATCATCGGGGCTAGCACATGCCTTTTTGGTAGAGGAGGGGATTCAAAGCTAGCTCCTTATCAGGGAGAATATTTGGCGTTTGATGTTTGGGGACTGACTTACTTCACTTAGCATGATATTCTCTAATTACATCCATTTACCCATTATTGCCATAATTTCATTCATCTTTAAGGCCAGGTAGTATTCCATTGTGTATATATAACACATTTTCTTAACCACTCATCTATTGAAAAGCATGTAGGCTGTTTCCACAGTTTAGCTATTGTGAATTGAGCTGCTATAAACATTGAGGTGGCTACATCTCTGTAGCATGCTGATTTTAAGTCCTTTGGGTATAGACTGAGGAGTGAGATAGCTCGGTCAAATGGTGGTTCCATTCCAAGTTTTCTAAGATATCTCCGTATTGTTTTCCAAATTTTTTTTGGTTGTACCATTTTGCAATCCCACCAGCAATGAATGAATCAGTGTACCTTTTTCCCCACATCCTCACCAGAACTTATTGTTGCTTAATTTTTTGATAATTTCCATTCTGACTGGAGTGAGATGAAATCTTACAGTAGTTTTGATTTGCATTTCTGTAATTGCTAGAGATGTTGAACATTTTTTCATCAATTTATTGATTGATTGTATATCTTTTTCTGTGAAGTATTTGCTCATTTCCTTAGCCCAGTTATTGATTGGGGGGGGGGGGGGAAGATGGTAGAATGAAATGGACATTATTACCCCTATGTATGGGTATGCATGCATGAATGGTGTAACTCTACATTCTATACCAGAGATATGATTGTGCTCCATTTGTATAAAAAAATAAAAATAATTTAAAAAGAAAAGAAGTTGAAAAAGTAAAGGCATAGAAATAAATGTATAACTGGTTAAAAAAAAATGACTCCTCTCCCAATGGCAGGGAAGGTTTCAAGTGCTTTCTCCTTTCCAGTACTCAGACGGTAGTGTCAACTGACTTATCACTCATCGAAAGAAACTGTCCAATAAAAATGACAATGGTCACGGTACAGAGGGTAGCTGGGGGAACTCGCTCCACTGACCTGAGACTTAACTTTAGAGTACTTGGGTGAGATAAGTAACCCCAAATTTATTCCCAAACACCCCCAGAGAATAGATTTCAAAGACCCCCAAAGGAATGGAGATGACATCTTGTCCCCAAAGGACTGCCTAGTGCCTGAATGTGTCCACTCTTTGTTCTCCTTCACCCTGATGATTTAAGTTCGGGAGAGAACATAGGCACTAAGAGTTCTGGTTTTGCATGGTATGAGAAGGGAAGCCAGAGGAAGGGGTGACATGGCCTGACTGTGTGCAGCAGGATCACCTGGTGTGATCACACTGAGAAGAGGATGAAAGTAGGGAGAATGGATTTGAAACTATTGCAATAATCCTAGTGAGAGATCCTGGTGACTCGACTGGGGTTTCAGCAGCAGAGGTGATAAGAACTCGCTTTTATCTGCTTTATAGTTCTATACTGGTATGTTCCATATATCTAAAAATATATGCCAAAATAGAAACAGAGAAAGGATGAGTTCCAAAAACAAAGATTGAAGATCTCACATTTTGTTCTATCCGTCCAGTGGAATGCCGTGTCTACTTCCTGAGAAACAGAATCAGTGGAATATACCAAGATATGGAAGGGGAGACTTATTATGAGAATTAACCCACACAATCATGAAGACCACAAAGTCCCGAGATCTGCCACTTTCAAGCTAGAGAACCAATAAAGCTTGAGGTACAATTCAGTTCAAGTCCAAAGACTTGAGAACCAGGGGTGCCAATAGTATAACTCCAGGAGCCCAAAGCTAAAGATTCAGAAGCTCCAATGTCCAAGGAAAGGAATAAAAGGAATTCCCGTTTCAAGAAGAGAAGGCATGTTTCCAACCTTCCTCTGCCTTTTCCTTTATTAGTGCCCTCAGCGCAACTGGATGACCACCAGTATTAGTGAGAGCAGATCTTCCTGACTCAGCCTACTGATTGAAATGCTAATCTCTCCCAGGCATATCCTCACAGACACACACAGAAATAATGTTTTGCTAGCTATCTGGGCATCCTTTAGCCCAGTCAAGATGACACATAAAATTAACCATCATACCTACTTTGGAACATGCTGGTGTAGATGACACAAAATTATGTGTGAAAACCCCAAAGTACAAGTGTGAGAACACAGGATAAGTTTGATGACATGGGCTCCTCCCATCCACAATCCTTATGTACCTAGGCCTAGGACCCACCATCCAACTCCTTCCTGGCCTCCTAACTGGCCTTCCCAATGCTGTCTGTGAGATGGTTGCTTATCTGATTGAAAGTTACCCTAATGTGACTCAGCCATCCTAGGAGCTTCTTTCCTGGGAAGGCACCAACTTCTGGGCTGGGAGGGAAAGTGGGGAAATTGCCAGTTTGGGCCTAACTTTAAAACTGACATCACACTCCACCCAATAACAGCTGACGCATTCTTTCCCAGCGGCAGCTGCACATTCACCAAGATGGAACACACTTCATTGACCTTAACCATTTTAGTGTACCTTAATTCATGCTCCTCAACAAATTTCAAAAAGCTAAAATTAGAGATCATACAAAGTATCTTCTCAAACCACATGGAATCAGACTACAAAACACTAACAACAACAAAAAAAAGATGGCTGAAAGAATTCCCAACTAGCTGTAAATTAAACAACATACTTTTAAATAACACTCGATTGAAAATGAAGAATTAATACATATTTAAATGTTAAATTAAAATGGCAATATAACTTTTAAAAATTTATCCAATGAAACCAAAGTTGTGCTTCAAGGGAAATTTACAGCATTAAATGTCTATGTTTGAAAACAGAAAATACCTAAAATCAATAATCTAAATTTATATCTTATGAAACTAGAGAAAAGAACAAGTTTTAAATAAGCAGGGGAAAAAAGGAAATAAAAAATTAGAACAGAAATCAATGAACAGGAAAAAAAACAGAAAATTAAACCTGATTCTTTAAAAAGTCAATAAAAATTATAAACTTTTAGTGAGGAGAACCAAAGAGTAAAAGAAAAACCACAAATGACCATATGAGATAAAACAGTGGTCAGTGATCACTACTGATCCTACTGACATTAAGAAGATAATACACAAATATTAAAAATAACTCTATGTCCACAAATTTGATATTTAATATAAATGGACCCATCCCTGAAAAGACACAAACTAGCAATTTTCCAAAAAAAAACTTAAAAATAACACTGGGTCAAATATGATAGGTCAACAAATATATGAAAAAATGTTCAACTTCTCTATCAATTAGAGAAATACAAATTAAAACTACCCTGAGATTTCATCTCACTCTAGTCAGAATGGCAATTACCAAGCATAGACAAAACAATAAATATTGGCGAGGATGTGGGAGGAAATGTGCACTCATACACTGCTGGTGGGACTGCAAATTGGTGCAACCACTCTGGAAAGCAATATGGAGACTCCTCAGAAAACTTGGAATGGAACCACCATTTGATCCAGTTATCCCATTTCTAGGCTTATACCCAAAGGACTTAAAATCAGCATACTACAGTAAGGCTGCCACATCAATGTTTATAGTAGCTCAATTCACAATAGCTAAACTATGGAACCAGCATAGGTATCCTTCAACAAATGAATGGATAAAGAAAATGTGGGATATATACACAATGGAATATTACTCAGCTTTAAAGAAGAATGAAATTATGGCATTTGCCAGTAAATGAAAGGAACTGGAGACTATCATGATAAGTGAAATAAGCCAATCCCAAAAAAACAAAGGCCAAATTTTTTCTTTGATATATAGATACTGACTCACAATAAGCCCAGGGGCAGGGAAAGGATGTGTCACCAGATTGGACAGGGCAGAATCGGGGGAAAGGAGGGAAAATAGAAATGAGATAGACAGTAAAATTAAACAGACATAACTTTTCTGTATTCCTATATGAACATATGAACAGTGTAACTCCACATCACATATAAACAAAAATGGAAGTTATACTCTATGTATATATCTCAAAATACATTCTACTGTCATGTATAATGAAAAAGAAAAATTTTTAAAAATTAGAAAACTGACACTGGTCAAAAATGAAGACTAGGAAAACTCACGGAAGGACAAATAAGTCACTTAGCAGTGTTTCTATTAAAGAAATTAAATCAATAATTAATAACCTTCTTACAAAGAAATCACCAAACCTGGAGGTTTCACCAGTGAATTCTACCAGTCATGTAAGGAAGATATGAAACCAGTTCTCTGCAATCTCTCCCTGAAAACAGAAGCAATCTATGAGACCACAATTCCCCTAGTGCCCCAAACCAGACATTACAACAAAGGAAAATGACAGACTGTTCCTCTCATGAGCACAGATGCAAAAGCTCTCAGCGAATCCAACAATGTATAAAAAGAATTATACAATGCACCCAAATGGGATCTATCCCATGTATGTAAGACTCATTCAATATGAGACCATCAATCAACTTAAGCTATTACAGCAATATACGAAAGAAGAAAACTCCTCTGATCATATCAATCGATGAGGAAAAAGCGTTTGACAAAGGCCAACATCTATTCCTGATTAAGAAAAAAAAAAAAAAAGCCCTCGGCAACCTGGGAACTTCCTCAATTTAATAAAGACTATCTACCCCCCAAAAGCTTACAACCAACATGATGCTATGAGTTAAAGTGAAGAGACAGAAAGCTGTCCCATGAGAAAGGACAAACAGGAAAGCTGCTTTTCCCCTCAGGTCGAAGAAGGTTACAGAGGCTGAGCAGGTACCTTCCTTGGTATCCTTGCAACGAAGATAATGCCCTTGTTGGTTTAGGATAGGCCTGAGAGACGGAAAAGGAAAAAAAAAAAAAAAAGGTGTCCGAACACTTGCCTGGGTCAAAGCTCTCTTGTGGCTTTGAAATGTTTATTTTACACAAGCTCACACATGTTAGCCTGTTAACATGACTACAGCTAAGTCAAGCTGATCCCATTTCTGCCCAGACACCTTACCCTGCTCCCCCTCCCCTTCCCTTCTCCTGCAAGAGCCCACTCACCCAGAGGCTGACACCTCCACCCACCTGCACCCTGACCACAGCGCTCACAGAGTTTCTGAGTACAGACAGGGGCCTGCCAATTCCCGGAGCCCGTGGCAATGTGCCTGCTCCTCCTGCCCACTGCCCTTTGTGTTTCTTGAGGTTTTGAAGCTTGCTCTCCACTTGCCAGAGCAAGGGCGAAGCCCACCCTCAATGCATAACCCTGGCTCTGACTTATAAAAGTTTACTTCAGAGAAGTCTGCTGCTGTTCTCTCTGCACAGAAGAATCCTTGTCAGATTTCCTGACAATAAACTTGCTTCTGCTTAGCCTAGGTGTGTGAGAGTGATTTAGTCCTACACCACTTTCCTAACAGCACACATACACTCACACTCCCAGGGAAGGCTTGGAAGGCACAGCTCAAGGAAGGCACAGCTCTTCCTGCCCCTGTGCAGGTTTTAGTGGTAGGTTTTTGCTTTGTTTTTTACCTGAATGTGCATCTTGAAAAATAAATAAAACCCTGCCAAGTTACTGTGAACCCAGTATAAACTGCAAACCCACCCATAGCTCATTCTCATACCCTTTCTGGTTTTTTTCTGCCTGGCACTTTCTAACATGATGTTTAATTTACTTTGTTTACTGATTCTCACCCAATAGAAAGGAAACTCCCTGAAGCCAGGGGTTATTACCTGCTGAATCCCGACACACTATAGGGGGATATTAACACCTGCAAATTCTCCTTGACTGGATGATGCAATTTGTCTTCATGGAGACAAACTGCTTAGGGCAAGACTGCTGGTATAGAGGGTCACAGTGCTGCGAACTGTTAAGTCAACAACTATCCTTTAACTGTGGGCATTTTCCAAAAAAGAGGAGCACTTACTACATGACGGAGGCTCCCTCTGTCTCCTTCCCCAGACCCACTCACCCTGCAAGGGACATGCAGCCAAGCTCCAGGATTTCTAAGTGGTTCACCTGTGACAAGGAAGGAAACCCTCCTCCGCCTCCGCAGCCCTCCCCAAACCTGGAGTGGCTTTCTGAGCCAAGATACCCATATGTGAGGATGGCTCAGAAAATAGCATCGTGCAAATGTTTTCATTCAACAGCAATATCATTTGATTTCACTCAAGCTTGTCTTTACGAGGGCAACTGAAGCCAGCTTGACAGAGAGTTGTTAAATAGACTAATTAGGAGATGATTTGGAGAGGCAGTGCAGAATGGGGCAGAGTCAAGTAACTGGGATTGGGGTCTGGCACTATAACTCAGTAACTGTGTGACTTGAGGCAGGACAAGGAATTTCTCTGAGCCGCCAATTAGTTGCCCAAAATAACGATCTTTCACAAGACTATGTTGATTCAAGAAAATGATAAATGTGAAGTGGGAAGAATTATCCAAATCTATTAGTATTACTGTGCTTTTAATAGTAGTAGGAGTAGTATTTGGAAGAATCACAAGAGTAGGAAAGGGGAGAAACTCACGAATAGAAGATACAGTAGAAGGGGAGAAGTCTTCATTCACCAAACTACAGAAACATCAAGAAGTACAGAAAAACAGGGTGAGCAGTGGAGATTAATGTGCCTAAACTAACTAGCTCCTTTCTGTGTCCTTCCCAACTCTTTTGGGCACAGAATTAACACCTCACTACCCTTACCTCCAATATCCTCATCTCTGAACTGCACTCATGGTATCCCAGAGCCAAACTGCCCTGTCACAGTAGCCTGTGACACTCCCCCAAATCGTGCCAGCACAACTCAACCATCATCCCAACAGACTGGTCTTCACCTTGGACCTCAGTGTCTGAAGAAACTCAAGGACTAAACAGGCACAGCTTGATACTCAGGAATTACCAAAGGCTGGTGCTAGAGCTGGTTCTCTCTGCACCCAAGAAGGTAAATATAGCCTGAGCCAGGCTGCCACCAGAGGGCTAGCTTAGCCACATTGTTAGGAACACAACTTTCTGGTTGAAAGAATGTTTCATGTTAGATTCTGAACCCTGCAGCTAGATGACTATGTGACTCCAGGAAGATGCCTGACATCTCTGAGCCTCCTTTTCTCATATGAGGATGACAGCACTTAGCCCACAACTCCTACCACAGCGTTCCGCCTGCAGAAAGCTGTAGATATTCACTCTGGGGCTACTTGGATTTAAATCTTGGACCGGAAGTCAATGTGCAACCCTGGGCCAATGACCAACTTCACTGTGCTTCTGTTTCCTCAATCATGAAATGTGGACAATGAAAAGGACCCATTTCTTAGGCGTGGTGTGAGAATTCAATTACTCCATGTGAAGTGTTCAGAACGATACCTGGCATACTATAAAAGCTCTGTAATAATGAAAGCTAATATTTATTTATTAATAAATGGTAATAATAAAGTACTGCTGCAGGGGCTAGAATACCAAAGCAGTCCCATACCTACCCCACAGCCTCTAGCACAAAACATGAAAAAAATAAATATTTAAAGTGAATGATCTGGAAAACCTCCATCTAATCTCTCAACATTCAAATTCTGCTTCTTGGCCAACAAAGGTAGCAAGTACAAACCCAAATTACTGTCACCCCTTCAAATACACTTCACATATTCTCTACTCATGTCTATTTCCTCAATAGACTTCTTAGTGATGGGGAGATAGAATACACATTCTCCAAAGGAGCTCCCACGACTTGTGAGCATGGACAGAGAGCTCCAGGGCATTTTGGTTCAGGTCAGTTCACTGTGCCAAACACTGTGGGCATGGGGTGATTTGGTGTGAAGCATCAACTCCCAGGTCTGCTGTTCCCTCTGGCTACAATGCTTTTCCTTATTTCATTTGGGCTTTTCTCAACTATTACATCCTCAGAGAAACCCTCGCAAAAGCATCCCCAACATTTTATATCCATTATCCTGCTTGGTTTTTCTTCGTCAGATTTTACGCTGCACTTGTTCATTAGTTTATCATCTGCCTCCCCTAGCAGAACAGCACAGAGACTTGTCTGTTTTGTTCCCTCCTGAACCAGAAAAGTGCCCTAGACCTGCATGACAGACACCCATGACATATTTGACAAATGAATAAACGAAACCAACAGAGGTCTCCCCTGGCAAAGGTGACGGCCAGCAGTTCAGCTGTCTTGCAGGTTTGACACTTCTCTGCCGAACGACTTTTTTCAAGCCCAGGAGGATGGGCCCGGCTGGGTTATAGTGCAAAAGGGAAATGACAAACCCACATCCCAGCTCTGTTCTTTCTGATGGATGGCAAGACTTCAGCTGCCTTTTATCTGTAAAACACACTCAGTGACATTCCATCATTCAATTAGAATGTTAAAGAGTTACAACAAAATTAATTTGCTATCACCAGGGAAATTAAAATGTCTGCAAATAAATTCTACCCCTGCAGCCCAATTTCAGGTGGTTGATACATCTTATGTGTTGGCAGCAGTGAGAACCAAGAGGGGAGTGTTGGGAAAACTAGTTTCTAGCTGCAAGGGAAAATTCAGCAAAGGTAAGAACAAAACACTATACACACACACACACACACACACACACACACACACTGCTGCCTGAGTCTGTGTTTTTAATGCCTTCTCCAAAATGAGCAGGTGATTTAAAGAACTAAAATACAGACTACACAGATAACATCTCACACTTGAGCAAGATTTAAATCCAGGGTTTAATCCCCAAAGGACTGGAGTCCTGCACCTTAGCACAGGGTGTGAGAGTGTGGACTTTGCAATTGAATAAATCTCAATTTGGACTCCATCTCTGTCACTGACTACCCAAAAGCCCAGCTCAAATCTCCCTTCTACTCAGCCTTTTCAAACTCCCTCTCCTTCCAACACAATAGGAGAAAGGAAAGGTTACACAATAAGGAAAGCTAGGAAGAGTGTGCAAACCTGCAGAATACGAGTGGGACTGGAGAGGTGGACAAGACTGCTATCAAACCCAAAGCTAAAGTGAGGAGACAGAGCAGAAGGCCAAGCAGAGGAAGTAGCTGCGGTGAGCACCACTGCATACTAATGAGTCTCTATGGGGAACAACAGCACGAAAGCACAAGCCCACTTGACACTCTCTCTTTGGTACTATTTCTCCATCTGTTTCCCTGAAGTCATCAGTGATTACACAAACAACCCAGATACCTCAAAAGGGTGATGTGATGGCCTGAGAGACAGAAGTCAAGAATGAGCTGGAAAAGACACCCTATTCAGCCAGGTACCCAGAAGAAATAAAATTCCAAGGAAAAAGAGATTCATATGTGGCTGCTGTAGGGAAATCCAACTCAATGCCAGGAGCAAAAATAAATTGATGACAGGGACAAAAAATAAAAAAGTGAGTGCAGAGTCAGCAAGTTTTAGAGGATTTATAGAAAAACAGGATATATAACTCAACTCCTTTTTTCCCCATCCCAGAATCCAACATGAATTTTTGCTGGCTATGTGCACCAAACAAGTTGTCATGAGCAATTTAGCAATGGGCTAAGCCAGTGTAAGGGGACTTACTCTCCCTTTACCAAATTCTCTGTCCCAATATCTCTCCCTTTACAATGACCACAGGGAACCTCATTTGCTTTGCTACTCTGTATACCTTGGGAGGAAGAAGGGCCAGCACATGAGCTGGTAAAGTCTGAGCTTAATTGCAAGGCTGTAGTAGCATGCAGTATCATCAGGAAGGCTGCACCAGGTGACACTTGTGCAGTCCATATTCATTCACAGCTGCAGGCGGGTTGATCCAGGGCACCAATTATCTAATTGCTGCTAATGTTCCATATATTTACTCAGCTGCAAATTTGCAAGATGGGACCTGACTCACAAGAAGAGTATAATAATGGAAGATATATTTCCATTTGAAATTTCATGAATAAACAACGAGAGCCCCGATTATAAAAATTCAGATGCAGATAAACAATGAGTGTAGTTCCAGGAATAATTGCAGGGTTTTCACAGTTACAGAAAACCAGGCCTTTTGTCAACACTCCATTGTTCTATTTATACCTTAGGAGATATTGCACCAAGCTTCTATAAATACAATGGAAACTCATTCATCTCAACTGTTCTCACATGTCAAGTCCCAACCTTCTCTGCAATAAAAGAGCCACATCCCGAGTGTATCTGACAGTAGGTCTCAAGACTGTCATGGGCGAATCCTTCCTAACATAAGGGATAAAAAGAACAGGCTTGGATTGGGCTGGGCAGGGGGAAGAGGGAGCAACAGGCATTCTATTCTGGTTTCTAGAATAAGTATGAAGCAGCTACATTGTAGCAAGGTCTCAGCCCCTGAGTTTTAGGAATCTCAGCTATTAAAAGCAGATGAAACAAACTGCCCCAGGTATCTGGACCCCTGCAAGGCATGGGATTTCATCCGTGATATTCATTTAGATATTTTCTTTGAATGTGACTCATATCCCCCTCTACAGATCTTAGGACCCTCTCTCCTATCATATTGCAAACCTATACCCTGACAATCATAAATCTACTACTTTGATCTCCCCACCCGCAAATGACTTAGCACTACACTTTGCACTTCCTCCACTCTATCAGATAGCCTGATTCACAGAACCAATGAGCCCCCAAAGAGTGCCCCCAAAGTGGGCTCCCTGTGTTATTTCCAGATACAATTAATATTTATAGGGATATCACATTCTTATGCATTTTACTGTGTGGCAGGCACCGTGTGAATTTCATTCCATATAAAAATTTAATCATCACACCAGCCCTGTGAAGGAGACCCTGTTACCCCTACACACACACACACACACACACACACACACACACACACACACTTTTCTTTATAAACCAAAAAATGAAGGAGTAAGTTTCCCAGACACATAGCTAGTGAGTAGCAAGGCCAGAACTAGAACTCAGAACTATCTAAATATAAATATAAAATTTTAGAGTCTACATCACCACATTTTTCTGCCTCTTGGACCCAATTCCATATTGCTGTTTTGTGGACAGGTTGGTCCCCAAGTGTCTTGTCTCTGCACCATGGCTCAGACAGATATGGCTTCTCTCTGTGAACTCATTACCTGAACCACCCAGCATGTACGCATGACGTGCTTTAGTCTCTGACTCTCCACAGTCTCTAGAGTTTATAAGAGCTGAGAGTTTTAGTCAGCTTTTTTGCTGCTGTGACAAAAAGATCTGACCAGAATAATTTTAGGGAAGGAAAGTTTATTTGAGGGCTCATGGTTTCAGAGGTCTTAACTCACAGAAGACCAGCTCCTTCCTCGGGGCTTGAGGTAAAGCAGAACTTCATGGAAGAAGATTGGGGTGGAGAGAAGCAGCTCACATGATGATCAGGAAGCAGAGAGACCTTACTCTCCAGATACAAAATACATACCCCATGGCCGTGCCCCCAATTAACCACTTCCTCCAGTCACACCCCACCTGCTTCCATTTGCCACTCAGTTAATCCCACCAGGGATTAATTCACTGATTAGATTAAGGCGATAACCCAATCATTTCTCCTCCAGACCTTCTTGCATTGTCTCACACCTGAGCTTTTGCGGGACACCACATCTAAACCCTCCATCCACAACAATCTTCCCTGTGCTCACACTTTATCTCTCGTTCAGAGGGAAAATACCATCATAGATATATAGCTTATATATATATATATATATATATATATATATATATATATATATATATACACACACACACACACACACACACACACACACACACGTGCATGTATGTATGTCTGTTTTATGTATGTATAAAAAATAAATATTTGTAGGCATATAATATATGTATTTGTGCATGTATATATATAAGCTTCTTGTCACTGCCTCCTTACAGGTAAGATAAAAAATATCCACAGGGAAGTAAGACAATATCCGAAACAGGCCCTGGGTATATGTGTAACACTCTCACCAGCTGACATTCCATATGCTGCTGTGGAATCAGATTCATTAAAGGGCTTTATACATACTGAATTTTAATACAAATGGCTTCCTTCAGTGGTGTATCTCTCCAGAAACTCTAGTCCGTGAGAATTCTTGGTTTCAGAGCCAAAAGGAAAGGGATTGAAACAAGAAGCAGTGGCAGGGAGGATACCTAGGGAGCAAAGAGAATTTTACACTTCACTCATCAGCCACAACTGGCAGGCTCATCCAGAAACCTGTGCACTGTTCATGGGAGGGAGATTTCTCTTCACGGTATGTGGCAGATGATAGTAAAAAGTCTAGCCTTTTGATTTGGACCCAGCATCCCTACAGATAGAAGAGATGGTCATTTATGAGTTGAAATACTGGTGATCCTGAAAGTGATAGCACCAAAAGCTTCTCTCTTTCACTTCCTGGATGGTTCATGCATCTCTTTAACATATAGTTAAACAGACAATAGTTCAACTGAGTATGTGTTCCCTAAACAGAACCTTGCTCAGCTGACCTGCTAGATTACCTGGTGTTCTCCATCATTTTGATGCCCACCTCATGCTACTCCTACCAACTGGGTCACCTGTTACTCTACTATCTATATCCAACCATTGGTCCTCCCAACAGGTGAGTTATGTGTTTATAAGAACCAACTATGTTTGTTCTCAAAGAAATTCATGGTCATCAGCTTTGTTATTATAATCACATTATTTAATTCAGTTGTGTATCAATCAATAATACAAAAAGGCCCATGTTTCTATAAAAGCTTAGTCATCTGTTTTACAAAGACTTGATAAAAAGAGTCATTTTAAAAAATGCAGTTGAATTAGGTATGAATGGGAAAAGTACAAAATCCTGGGAAAGGAGAAGTATTCAGAACCTTTGAATTGCATTTCCAGTGCTTTCTACTTTACACACACAAAAAAAGAAAAAAATCAGGAATTGAAAATCATAAATGACGTATTTGAGGTGTGACTAAAACGTAATAAGTAATCTGGAACTCCAATCAGCAGATCATTATGCATAGAAAAGAACTAGATCATGCTGTATCCAAAGAGGGATAAATACATATACCTCCAAGTCTGAAGTTAAAATAATCTGTTCAGGTTATTACATATTTTCTTCATGATCCACCCAAATTTTAGAAAAACTTTTTGATTACCGACAACTGGTCTCCATCGTGAGACCAACCCAAATAAGTAAGTTATGGGGTGTCCAAAAATATATTTGTAGGGTGGGGGCGGGGAGAGGGGAAAGGTGGAGCACTGGAATCAGACTTCTTGTGAGGGAAGAGAAGGAGGAGGAGAGGAAAAACCTTGCAGAAGGAGGGGATATCTGTGTACATTCTCACAGTAAGAGCTAAGCAAGTCGAAGTAGGGGTGCAGGAAATGCCAGGCACTAAAACAGTTCCAGCACACTAGTTGGTATGGCTGAACCCTGAACATATGATGGCAAAGGTGACCCTTTCCACGATTATCTACGCATCTGCTGATGTCAGGCACCACAGAAAGATCTGCACAGATAGGGTACACATTCCCTAGAGCACTAAAAAGTTAGCCCAGGACACTCTGCAAAGCCTTTTCATCTCCAGAAAGACTCCCTCAGAAGTCTGTAAGCAGGTCTGCCCTGCCTCCTTCCTACCCCATCCCAAGTTTCTAGTCCCACCTAGGACCTAAAGTTACAGATTAGTGAATATCACAGAAGTGAACTGAGATGGGCTGTCTGATCTGACAGAAAAGAAATTCACCACTGGCCCAGAGGCCTCAAGAGTTTCCAATTACCACATTATTTCCCTTCCTGTTTGGTGATATTTCCTTACACAATGCAATGCTTCTCCAGCCCCCTAAATGCCACTGAAGTAGGTGATAGATTGGATTACCTGATCCACTTCTACACCTTCCAAGAAATTTCCTAGTAATCACAGGAGCTGCCATTTGTTACAGCTGGTTGCCGACAACATTTCAAAATGAATCCTCCTACACTCTTATTTTTACCCTTGACTAGCTGACTTTAATGGTAATCTCCTTAGGTTTGGAGTTTAGATGGCACTGAAAATCTTTCATTTCTTATTTTGAAGGAAAGCAGTTCCCTCAGTCCACTCTCTTTGCAGTGCTGGAAATTGAACCCATGGGAGCTCTACCATTGAACTACATCCCCAGAACTCTTTATTTTATTTTTTATTTTGAGACAGAATCTCACTTCTCACTGAGTGGCCAAGGCTGGCCTTGAACTTGTGATCCTCATGCCTCACACCTCTGAGTTGCTGGGATTACAGGCATGCACCACCGTGCCTGTCCATCTACCCTGAAGCTTTGTTTTCATTTGCTCCCTGCCCCAACCCCTAAGCCTTATCATTTTACTATCCAATTAGCTTTCTTGAGAGTTTAACTCCTTAATGAAGAGATCAAAGCATCCCTTGGACTTCAGGATAATCTTTGCCTTAAAAGGTCAGGAAAAATCTCATGTCTTGTATAATTTCTCTCCCTTACATTAACGAATATAATCCCCTGAAGATAAGCTTCATGAGGGTAGGTCTTTCCCTTTCTTTCACCATTCTATCCCCAATGGCTAGCAAAGGACATAGTATGGAGGAAGTTCTCACTAAGGCCAGAATGAACAAATGACCCTCACAACAACCCCGTGGGGGGAGAGGGGTGACATTCTCACAGTTGAGGGCCTACTCAGTAAGGTTAAGTAGTTTGTTCAGCCATGCAGTCGAGTACTCCATTGTCATTTGTCTAGTACCATTCCACTAGACCATGTACCTGAACTCCCAGCACCAGAGCAGAAAGACTCTTCTAGTCTTTGCCTCTGCAAAACTAAAATCAAGCACTTGAGTCCAGAACAAAATCCATATAGTTCTTAGAATAGAAATGCAGTCATTGGAAATGAGAAATATATAGAAACTTCACTTGAAAATTAAATCTTATAAAAGTTATGCAAGGAAAAGGGAGAGAACAGAAAGGAGGCTACGGAAACATTGGGGAAACACTGAGTTGCGGCTGAGGCCAATGTAGACAGACTCCAGAAAACTACACACCAAGGGCCTCTAAATACCGCCCATGGGCCAAATCTGGCCCTCTGCCTGTTTTACAAATAAAGTTTTATTGGAACATAGGTTTGGATTACCTTTTTAATCCTAAATAATATTTTATTTACTGCTTATTGACAGTGCACATTCAAAATATTCTTAAGGGAATAGAAGAGATAGAAACAAAACATTGTGTTCAGAACACAGACTAACACCTTTTCAGATGGACAATACTAGTCCATATTCTAGGACCAGTATTTTAGGACCATACTGGTCTGGCTGTCTTTGCAGAATAGCAGAGTCTAGTAGTTCACTCTATGGCCCATAAAACCTATAATATTTACTATTTCACAATATAAAGGGGTCCCTGCCCCTTTACAAAAGAAGTCTGCCAGTTCCTGGTGTAGTGTCATGTAATAACCACATCAACAATAGCAAGAGAAATGAAGCAAAATACTACTGGTATTCAAAGAACTAGGAAGGATAATTTCTCTACCCCATACCAAAAAAAAAAAAAAAAAATCACAAAACCAATTACCTCAGCACTTGATACCTGCTTAGCAGCCTCTTGTCAATAATATCTACTCTTGCCTGAACTCTTGAACTAGTCCGCTACTTCCTTCATTACTGCTACATTTAGAATTAGCAATCAGTGGAAAAACTACAGAAAACAAATTCTTTTTTTTTACTCTCTTTTAAAAGAAAACTCAGAGAAATGCACGTTTAATGTAGTGCTACAATAAAACTCAGCATGTCTTGTAAAATGGTCTAGATCTCATTAAATGATTTCTTGGCTATTATCCTTTGGGCTCACCAATGGATTTGAATGGACTTTTCAGTGAAAGTGAATGTTTAAGGTGCTATTCTTTTGAAAGGAAATAGCATACTGGAATAAGAAAAAGATGAAGAGCAGTGTTACAAAAACTGATTTGAAATTAAGGGTGCCATTTTCTGTCTTTGGGCTTTACCACTAATATTCCCTTACAAATCTCTTAACCATCCCTGAGTCTTACTTCCTAAATGTACTAAATGAAGAAAATCATATCCATCTCTCACCCCTTCTCCCTCTGCTCCAAACTAGTGATATGGAAAGCATACATTTTTAAGAGACCCTTATAGGTAAATGCCAAATACCACTTAAATATATTTTCTCCAAGTCCAGATTGCTTTCCAGGGAAGCAGAAATCACAGTAAATAGGAACATGTTGCTGTAGAACAGAAGTCAGAGATTCAAGGGCAAACGATCTATTAACTCCTATGAGAGCCTTACTCCAGTGCAGGGTAGGAAATTCTCCATGGATTAAACAGTGGTGAGTTTTAAGAGAAGAAATTCAACATCATCTTCCTATGAAGGCTAAGAAAGTGTAGCCTTCTTCTGGTCTGAACAACTCAGATTTAGGATGAAATTTCAAAGAATTAAGTCATCTTCTCCAGTCTTAACGAACTTGAGTTGGAGTTGGATGCAAGATGCAATTGGTTCCTGTCTCTAATAGTGACATCCTTTGTTGTCATCCAGCTGAAGTTAAGTCTTTGCCTTTTATTCTAGGCATCAGTACCATATGGCTCCATCCCAAGCCAGCCAGTATGACTGGTATCACTTTGATCTGTCCTTACCCCTTACCTTCTCCCACTCCATTATATTCTGTTGTGTTTTTTTTGGGGGGGGGGGAGGGCAGTTACTAGGGATTGAACTCAGGGGCATTCGGCCACTGAGCCACATCCCCAGCTGTATTTTGTATTTTATTTAGAGACAGGGTCTCAGACATTTATTTAGCACCTGGCTTTTACAGAGGCTGGCTTTGAACTCACAATCTTCCTACTTCAGCCTCCCAAGCCACTGGGATTATAGGCGTGCGCCACCAGCTCCCACTTCATTATATTCTGATGAGGCTGTCAATCAGAGAATTCTGCCTCCTCAAGTTGACCAATTAGTCCAGGGGTATGCACACATGAACCTAGGAGGGGAAAGTTTTCAGAGACAAACCTGGATATAGGGAAAGGTAAAGGAAATGGAAAGAGAGAGAGAAAGACGACTGAATCGCTTTGGTCCACAGAGAAGGCTGGAGAAGGTAGCAAGGAGATACCGTATCAGCTACTACAGCCTTAAAACAAAGTTGGTGTCTCTTTGGACTTTAAAATTTTTCCTATGCCGCTTATTTTATTTTTGTTTAATCAAATAAACAAGAGGGTTTTTCCATGGGAAAAAAAAAAAAGAAAAAGACGACTGATTCTCCTTTGATCCATACAGGATCATGTCACCAGCAGTCACTCTTCCCACCACACAGAGCTCAATGGAAAACAAAGCTAACAAGGAAAGCAAAGCTGGAACTCGAAAGAGACAAGAAAGACTCCTAACCACATTGACCCTCCAGATCTAGCCATAATTGAAGCTACTTCTATTCTGGACTTCTTAGTTTTTAGTTTAGTTAACTTTTGGCTTAAGCCAGTTTGAGTTTTTGTTCACTTGCCACCCAAACCTTCTTAACCAATACAGGAAACAGATAGCTCAAGCCATCTTATTGACTTTAACAAAGTGATCAAGGGACAGAAATTGATGGCTCAGGAAAAACCACCCCACTCCTAGAATCACAGTTCAGCACATACAACCCCTCAAGAATGTGAGGCACAACTTTAGGCAATGCTTCAACTTATCCGTGCTGGGTGGCATTTTCAATTTGTCATCAGCCCCTTGGATGGGTATTTATTATAGTTTTTTAAATATTTTTATAACAGCATCATAATTATACATAGTAATCAGATTCATTTTCACAGAATCATACATGCAAGGAATTTGATTTCAAGTCCCATCTCCCCATTTCCTCCCCTCTTCCCCCACCCTATTCTCCCTCCTCTACTCTATTGAACTTCCTTTCTTCTACATATGCATAAAATCAAAATTACCTTTGGTATCTTTATATATGATTATAACATGATTTTGTTAAATCCATTCCACTTATCTTCCCCTTCCCTTTCTTCCTCCGTCTCATTCTCCTACATCTATTCCACTGATTTTCCCTATATCTTTATGATACCTGATCCCCCTCCCCCACTGCCTTCTTTCCCTTATTTTGCTCTAGATTCCACGTATAAGAAAAAACACTCACCCTTTGGTTTTCTGAATCCAGCTTATTTCACTTAGAATGATTGTCTCCATTTCTGTTCGTTGATCCGCAAATGCCATTATTTCACTCTTCTTTATGGCTGAGTAAAATTCCCTTGTGTGTATATATACCACATTTTCTTAATTCATCCACCTATAGATGGGCATCTGGGTTGATTCCATAATTTGGCTATTAATTGTGCTGTTATAAACATTGTAGTGACTGTGTCACTATAGTATGCTGATTTTAGATCTTTTGGATAAACACTGAGGAATGGGTCAGCTGAGTCATACAGTGGTTCCATTCCTAGTTTTTTGAGGAATCTCCACATTGCTCTCCAGAGTGGTTGTACTAACTTTCAGTCTCACCAACAATGTATGAGTGTATCTTTTTCCCCACATTCTCACCAGCATTTATTATTATTTGTGTTCTTGATAATTGCTATTCTGACTAGAGTGAGATGGAATCTTAGTGTAATTTTGATTTGTATTTCCCTAATCGCTAGAGATGCTGAACATTTTTTCATATATTTCTTGGCAATTTATGTTTCTTCTTTGAAAATGTTTCTGCTTAGTTGTTGGGGTTTTTTTGGCAATTTATTGATTGGGATTTGTTTTGGCTTTTGGCATTAAGTTTTTTGAGGTCTTCATATATTCTGGATATTAGTCCCCTGTCAGAAGGGCAGCTGGCAAATATTTTCTTCCATTCCACAGACTCTCTCTTCACTGTCTTAATCATTTCCTTTACTGCACAGAAGAAGCTTTTTAATTTGATGGCAATTATTTATTCTTGGTTCTATTTCTTGAGCTTTGGGAGTCTTTTTGAGGAAGCTGATGCCTGTACCTGTAGAATAGAGTTCTGACCCTATGTTTTTTTCTAACAGTTTCAAGGTTTCTGCTCTACTTTCTAAGTCTTTGAACAATTTTGATTTCACTTTTGTGCAGGGTGAAAGATAGGGATCTAAATTCATTGTTCTACACATGGATATCCAGTTTTTCCAGCACCATTTGTTAAAAAGGCTGTCTTTTCTACAGTATATATTTTTTGCACCTCTGCCCAGTATCAGATAGCTGTATAAAAAATGGGTTTGTGTCTGTGTCTTCTATTCTGGTGGTCTTCATGTCTACTTTGATGCCAATATCATGCTGTTTTTGCTACTATAGTTTTTGCTACTATAGCTCTGTAGTATAATTTGAGATTGGGTGTTGTGATGCTTCCTACATTACTTGCTCAGAATTGCTTTGGCTATTCTGGGTCTCTTATTCTTCAAATAAATCTTAGGATTGTTTTTTCTAGTTCTGAGAAGATTGTCATTGGCATTTTGATGAGGATTGCATTAAATATATACATTGCTTTTGGTAAGTATGGCCATTTTGACAATGTTTTTTTTCCTGCCTATCAAAGAGCATAGGAGGTCTTTCCATCTGATGAGGGTCTTCTTCAACCTCTTTCTTCAGTGCTCTATAGTTTTCACAATAGAGATCTTTCACCTCCTTGAATATATTAATTTCCAGGTTGTTGATGTTTTGTTTTGTTTTGTTTTTGAGACTATCTTGAAGACAGTGGTTTTCCTGATTTCTCTCACAGCTGAATCCCTATTGGAGTATAGAAAAGCAATTGATTTATGAGGGTTGACTTTGTGTCCTGCTACTTTGCTAAATTCATTTATCAGCTCTAGAAGTCTTCTAGTGGAACTTTTTGGGTCTTCTAGATAAAGGATCATGAATAAGCAAAAGGTAATAGTATGACTTCTTCTTTTCCAATTTGTATCCCTTTAACTTCTTTCTCTTGACTAATTGCCCCAGCTAGCATTTCAAGAACTATATTGAATAGAAGTGGTGAAAGTGGACATTCTTGTGTTACTCCTGATTTTAGAGAAAAAGTTTCAGTTTTTCTCCACTCTGTATGATGTTGGCTATGGGTTTGTCATATATAGTCTTTATTATGTTGAGGTAAATGAACTCCTTCTATCCCTAATTTCTCTAGTGTTTTTTTAATACCGTTATTTTATTTATTTCTTTTTATTTGGTGCTAAGGCTCGAACCCAGAGCTTCACACATGCTAGGCAAGTGCTCTACTACTGAGCTATACCCTCTCCAGTGTTTTTAATATGAGGGGTTGCTGTATTTTACCAGCATTTTTGAGATGATCGTATGATTCCAGTTCTTAATTATATTCCAGTGGTTAATTAAATTTATTGACTTGTGAATGTTGAACCAGCCTTGCATCCCTGGAATGAAGTCCACTTGATCATGGTGTATTACCTCTTAATATGTTCTTGGATGTGGTCTTTAAATATTTTATTGAAGATTTTTGTATCTATGTTCATCGGGGATATTGGTCTTTAGATTTTTTCCTATATAGATGGTCTTTGTCTGGTTTTGATATCAGGATTATACTGGATTCATAGAATGTATTTGGCAGTGTTTCTTCCTTTTCAATTTCATGGACTAATTTAAGAAAGACTGGGTTTAGATCATATTTGAAAGTCTGGTAGAACTCTGCTGAAAATCTATCTGGTCCTAAGCTTTTCATCATTGTTAGGCTTTTAATTGTTTCAATTTCATTACTTTATATTAGTCTCTTTAGGCTATCTTCCTGATTCAGTTTGGGCAAGTCCCATGTATCTTGAAAACTGTCTTCCAGATTTTTCAGTTTATTGTAGTATAAATTTTCAAAATAGTTTCTAATAATCCTCTGGATTTCAGAAGTATCTGAAATAATAAATTCTTTTCACCTCTAATTGTTGATTTGGGTCTTCTCTCTTTTTCTTTTGGTTAATTTGGCTAAGGGTTTTTCAATATTATTTATCTTCCCAAAGAATGTTCATCCTGTGTATTTTTTTATTCTCAATTTCATTAATTTTGGCTCTGCTTATTACTTTTTGTCTTAAACTGACTTTGGAATCTCTATTTTTAATGCAGGCACTCAAAGCAATGACTTTTCCCTCTGTACTGCTTTCACACTGTTCCAGAGATTTTAATATGTTGTACCTTTGTTGTCATTTATCTCTAAGAATTTCTTGATTTATTTTCTCATTTCTTCTTTGACCCATTCTTCATTTTTAAAAATATTGTTTAATTGCCAAGTGTTTATATGGTTTCTATTTTTTTCTTACTGTTGATTTCTAGTTTCATTCCGTTTGATCCAATAAATGCATGGGATCATATTGATATTTTTGTATATGCTAAGATTCGTACTGTGACCTAGAATATGATCTATTTTGGAAAAGGTTCCATGAGCTGCTGAGAAGAAAGTGAATAAATTCATTTTGGGATGAAATATTCTGTAAATGTCTATTAGGTGCGTTTGATTTATAGTATTATTTAGGTTGGCTATATCTTTACTGATAGTATGCTTTGATGCACTTTCTATAGGTGATTAGGGTGTGTTGAAATCACCAAGTATGATTGTTTCTGGATCTATTTGGGATTGGATGTCAAAGCATATTTTTTTAAATGAAACTGGGTACATTGATATTTGGGGTATATATATTTGCTATCTTTATATCTTCTTGATGGACTGTTCCCCCTACCAGTATATAATGACTTTCTTTGTCTCTTTTGATTATTTTTTGAAGTCACCTTTGTCAGATAGGAGAATAGCTACTCTGGCTTGTTTTCAGAGCCCATTTGCATGGAATACTTTTTTTCCATCCTTTCACCTTCTGCCTGTGAGCATCTTGGCCTATGAGATCAGTCTCTTGCAAATACCATGTAGTTGGATCTTAGTTTTGATCCATTCTGCTAGCCATGTCTTTTAATTGGAGAATTCAGATCATTTATAATCATTGTGATTATGGATATGTTTTTGTGGTTTGCTGCCATCTGGGTTTTTTAATATGTTTAATTCTGTCTTGAGTCTCATTTAGCTGATTAGTCTTCTATTGAATTTCACTATTTGAAAGTTTGGGATTTTGTTTTTGGATTCCTCTGTGTGCAATTTATCTTTGAGCATTCTTTGTAGTGCTGGCTTGGTTGTCATGTATTCTTTTAATTTATCTTTGTCATGGAAATCTTTATTTCTCCATCAATTATGAAAGAGAGTTTTGCTGGGTATAGCAACCTTGGTTGCCAGTTGTTTTCCTTGATTTTAGTGTCTGTATTGTGAAGTCAGAAGTGAGACTTTCTGGTTTGCCTCTAAATGTGACCTCATTTTCCTCTCTTGCAGCTTTTAATATTCTTTATTTTCTACATTAATCATTTTGATTAAGATTTATCTTAGAGAACTTCTCTTTTGGTCCAGTCTATTTGGGGTCCTGTATGGCTTTTATATGTGGATGTCTTTCTCATTTCTGAGGCTGGGAAAAAAATTTTGCAACAATCTTATTGAAAATGTTCTTAATGCCCTTAGCTTATATATCCATGTTCTCTTCCATCCCAATGATTATCAGGTTTGGGCTCTTGAATTTCTCCCAGATTTCATGCATATTCTGATCATGTTCTATTTTTCCCCTTTATTGTATCCCATATACTCAAACTTATGCATTTTCTCTTCAAGGTATGAGGTTCTGTCTTCGAGGACTGAAATTCTATATTCTATACAATCTAATCTTTGGGTGATGCTTTCAAGTAAATTTTTAATTTGATTCTTTGTGTCTTTCATTTCCAGTATTTTTATCACTGGTTTCTTTTCACTTTTTCTATTTCTTTACTAAAATAGTCTTTAATTTCCTGAATTGCTTTCTTAATTTATTCTTTAGATCTTCTTTTAGTTCATTGAAAATTTTAATAATCAGTTTTTTTTGTAATCTTTCTCTGGAATCACATCAACTTCTGTATCTGTAGGATCCTTTGTTTGAGATCTTTATCTGTAGGACCCTAAGTTTTGAGAAGAGATTTGTTTGCCTGTTTTCTCATATTTTCAGAGGTCCTGGACTTGCACATCAATTGAAGTGGATTCTCCTTCCTCTTTAATTCACATGTCCTTACATATGTAGCTGATTGTTTGTTTGTTTGTTTGTTTCAGAATTTCTGTTTTTGATGGATGTGTGTTTTGATGTATGTGTCCAAGGGGGCAGGAACTGAAGTTCCCTTCTGGTTGTTTCTCCATACAGCCTGTTTTTGGTTTTTGCAATTTTGTCCCCCACTTCTATGTGTTGAATTTATGCTCATGCTCGGTTGAGGTTAGATCTTGTGTGAGGTGAGACTCATTATTGTTTGGCTAGATTATAATAATTTCTAGCAGCAGGCTCTATTCTGTAGGCTTGAATTACCCCAGTCACTTTCCAGCCCTTCTTAGAGGGAGGGGTATCTAGGAATAGAACTAACATCAATAACTGATGTATGAAGATAAATGTCCAGAGTCTACTTTGACGTCTGCAACATTAATTGTCATTATTGAGATTTCCTCTGATGTTAAGGAACTGCTATGAGATGCTTCTTTCCTCTGAACTGCCATCTTCTCCACTCTTATTACATTTTTATTTAGGACTGGGTAAGAAAGTAATTTTTGATTATCCCAGAACGCACTGCTACTAAAAGCTCACATTGCATCCAGATGCAACTAACCTAATGGGTAACAGAAAATCATCCACCTTTTATAATTATATGTATTTTTTAAAAATCTATTAGCACCTATTATTTTCTGAAAATCAAGAATTTCCTGATGATGGCTTTTTAACACTTTCTGTCTAAATTTTCAGAGGCTTTAAAGTGACATTGAAGATCCCTGTATTAGAACCCTTTTCTCCTCCTTCTACCCAATTGCATGCAACTACTCACCTCCCCCCAAAAAACTTGGCAACTCTTTCCTAAACATGTCATCACATTGCCACTTCCATACATTTCCACAGGTAGTTCTCTTGACCTCTTCACTCATCTAACAATCTCAATCCTAGATACTCTATGTAGGCCAGTGGGTCCCATCTCTTCTTTGAAGCCATCCTAGATCTCTTACCCAAAGTTAATTCTCCTCTGTGAGCTGTGAGCTGTTTGCCAGTTGATAGATACTTGGTGGAAGAGCGATCCATATGGAGGATAGTTTTGTATTCTTGAGGAGGCTCCCTGAAGAGAAGTCTTCCAACACCCTGGCAAACCCCATCAAGTGCTCTGCACACATGTCCAATGGTGATAATGACAACAGGGCTGACACAGTGATGGTGACCAAGTAATCAGGGACACTTTGAGCTAAAGCCCAAAGAATTAAATCTGCAAGTTATTTCAGTGGTCCAAGCTTTTACCTTTTATACCTATACACTTTGGCCTTTTCTATGCAAAGGAAAACAGTGATTCAGGCAACCCCATTAGCTCCCCTGGAAGCCAATAGACATGATATGACATGATATGAAGCAACAGCTTATGGCTGCCTGGACATTTCCTCGATGAAACCCAGACGTATAGAGATCATTGTATGTGAGAATAGCCTTCCCTTTCCCTTTCCCTAAGACCATTCTGCTGTGAATGCAGGGATGTGTGCTGCTTCCCAGACTCCTCCATCCCATAGTGACCCTACTTTCTCCAAAATCCTAGAGAAGAAAAGGCTCCCATGGCCCCTGACAAACAGCTGGCTTCACACTTTGCCTGTGTTATTAAATCGCGTCTTCCCGACTCCCCAACAAGACTGCAAACTGCTCAGGGCAGGGATAATTCTTTGCATAGCTCTGTCCTTTTCTGTGTCCACCCCTGACTTGTACAGGATAAGCATTCAATATCCATTTATTCAATGAGGGGGTCTAATTGTGTTCCTTTATAATGAAATTTCTCTTCTTTCTTCCAAGACGTTTTAATTTGCAAGAGCTGGTACACATTTGTGTGTATACATATCTCTGCTAAAGAGAATGGTTAGAAATGGGCTAAAATGCAGGTGTGGTTGTTAAAACACTATTCAATATCAAAAGCAAAACAAAATCTCAATAATTCTCCTCCACAAACTTGCACATATTAAACGTGTTTTGTGCAGACGGATGGGTATAATTGTATGCAGTCTTGTGTGCACACTACTTTGATTTGTCTGATGGGTTGCTATTCACAGAAAAGAGAGTCGAGACTACAAAACAGGAAATCTGCTCTTAGGTCCCAGACCTGTAACCAGCCCAGTGTGACTTTGCACAAACTGCTAAACTCTGATCCTCAGGATTCAGATCTGTAAAACGGGGCTTCTAAGGTTTGCCCTACTTCATAAGTGTTGTACAAAATAAATAAGGAAATGCCTAATGGCCTCGAATGGACTACAGCTTCCTAGAAAATAATTGTTCCAATTAATGGCCCTCAGAAAAACCTCTTCCTCTGAACATGCAGTAATGAGGTATGAAAAAACTTAAAAAGTCACCCATGGATAAGGCACAATATGAGCCAGCAGCACTGAGCATGCTCGTCCTGCCTGGATTCCTGGATGGTGGAACTAAATCATAGGCAAGACCATAAATATGCCGAATAGCATCATTAAAGAGACCCTTCACTTAGGTGCATTAATGGTGCTGTAGATCAACCACTATGTCACATAGTGGGTTCTGGATGCATTTTAAAATTAATTATTTATCGAATACATATTTACATGTTGGAGGCTCCGCACCTGGGGAATGCCACCTGTTGTCTTGGAATAGACCCCTTGTCACATAAAGCCTGAATCACCTGTGAACATTTTAACTGGCTGGAGTGATAACCTTGTGATGATCCATGAGTGCACTCAAATCAAAACCAGAGCCTAAAACTACAGGAAGAAAACACTGGTTGTGCTAGCATTGGTGTGCAGGCAAACCCTGCTATACATGAAAGGCTCCCTCTGTGACATGAAGAACGGCCAGGAGGACCAGTAACTAGATCATCAGGAATAGGGACAATCTCCCCCAGGAGAACTTCAGCACACCAGAGCCTTTCCGTGTCCAAATCTATGTATGATGGTCAATCTTTCCTGAGAAATGAGTGCCTGTTTGTGGGCAAAAAGAGCTATGCCCTTGGAACTCTGTCATCAAGCTGCGCTCGGCCTTCCATTCAGTTCAACAGTTATTGATCCAGGCCCTACTTGTGCAAGTCCAGGGTCATATGTTTAAACACACAATGGGTGTGTGAATGGAGATATTCAGTGCACCAACATTTACTAAACAGAAAATCTGGAAACAACCTGGATACCCATCACAGAGTAGTTTATTGATCTTAAAATACTTTATTGAAAAAGATTGAATATACTCCAGAGGCACAATGTCATGATTTGACACATGTAGACTTTGCATAATGATTAGCTAAATCAAATTAGATACATCCCTCACCGCTCACGCGGTACATTGGCTCCTCAAAACTTGTTCATCTTGTTCACTGAAAGCTTGGACCCTGGGACCCAACAGCTATCCATTTCCTCCCACTCTCCAGTCCCTGGCAACTGGTGTTCAAGTCTCTGCTTTGTGAGTTCCACTTTTTTTATATTCTCTCTATAAGTGAGATCATTTTTCTGCACCTGGCTTATTTCACTTAACAATGTCCTCCAGATTCATCCATCTTGTCACAGGTGGCAGGATTTCCTTCTATGTTATGACTGGATAGTATTCCAGTGTTTATATGTACCCCATTCTCTTTATCCATTCTCCTCTGTTAACCAACACTTCAACTGCTTCTGTATCTTATCAATGGTGAATAAAGCAATGGTGGTCATTTTAACTCGAGTACAGCCTTTCACGGAATATTATGTACAAATATTAAGAAGAATGAAGTAGATTTGTATATGCATATACACATGGAAAGATGTTCAATTAAAGTAAGTGGAAAGAAATAAGTCTCACAGAAGGTGTGATAGGATCCCATTAATTTAAATACACACACACATACACTTGATGTATATGATCATACATGTATAAAGAAACACTGAAGAAGATAGACACTAAATTTGTGAATGTGGTCGCCTCTGAGGAATGGAATTTATGTTGGGAGGTACGGATGGAGAGTGGCCTTTTGCTTTTGCTGTTATACATTTCAATGATATATGAATTTCTTCCTATTCCTTTCCTGTTTCTTATAAGCACCTACAAAATATGTGATTTTAAAATGTTGAATAAGACCCCCTTCCTTTAATAGATCCTCCAGTATCCTAACCACTCCCACTGGGAACTAGTAGCTAAGCTTCTTAATGCTATAGCAAATAAGAAACCACAAACACATTCTTAGACACACACACACACACACACACACACACACACACACACAAGGTGTGAGCCATGCCACTGCATTCACAACTTTTCTCTCATTAATTCTTCACCCAAAGATCAAGCATGTTTAATCTCTTCCTATAAGTGACAATGTCTTTGGGAAGATCTTCCTTCCCAGGGTGTATGATTTCTTGTAAAATAGAAAAAAAAAATCACCATGATTAAATTCCATTACACAAAGCCTGTCTGAATGTCCCAAACCACTTCTGATAAAGAAGTTTGATATGAATCAATAGGTCTTCCTTCACAGAGCCAAAGAATTCCTATTTTCACTGAAATTTATTGAGCTCTGACTACAACTGCATACTCAATATTTTCTCAAAAATACAGAAAAAACCTGCTTGCTCCAAGAGTTCCTATGAGATTTTTAAAGCAGATAAAACACAAGCCACGTATACAGAGTACAGGACAGTCAGTTTTCCAAGCAGGATGCCAGATACATACATCAATGGTCTCATTTACTCATCACAAAACCCTGTAGATGAGGTGTCTCAGGATGGGTCCCCAGGACTGGAATAAGCTCTGCACGGAGGCCACTGGCTGATGTAGAGCACCTAAGCATGAGCATCTGTGGGGTAGCAAGGTCGCAGGACTGGCCAGAGGAGGTGCACTGGGACGCAGCCGGATCAGAGCGCCACCCACCCTTGGGGTGTCTGGGTTACCCTGCCCTAAGGCAAGATGGCCACTACACCCTGGCGTGGACTCAGGCTGCCCCAGGAGGCAGGCATGACCATATGAAAGGCAGTTTTCTTAGGCAAGGGCAAATCTTCAAGAGCAACTCGGGTACCAACACTCCCGGCAACCAGAGAAATGAAAGTTCATCCTAAGTGGGGGGGCGGTCTGGGTGGTGCTGTGCAGGGTCTACCACACCCACAGTTCTGTTACCCACAAAATAAGAGTGAGGACACAGCCCAAGGTACACTGGAGAGACACGATTTGAACACATACTTCCAAAGCTCCTTCTCTAATGCCCCAAACCAAATGCCCACTCAGGGAACCCAACTGGAGGACCACATCTCACTCTTAAAACTTAACTCCTAAATTTCTATTTGTTCATCCAGAGAAAGGGGAGTGAAGAATTTCTGGATCTAATTTAATTTTAAAGGAATCTATCAAGCAGAAGGCATCCATCGCAAACACAGAAGAGGGACTTTGCTAACAACCACACTGATAATCAGGGCTCTGATGTTTCGTAATCACTTCAACTATCCAGTGCCCTGCACACAGAAACCTCCACTCATCCTGTGGTCTTACTGATGAGAGGTTTAGTTTCAAATGGATGCTTTGAAAAACTTATTTATTCTATTCCATTTCCAAACTCCATGTCCTATAATCAACTACCAAAAATAGAAGCAATATAGGATACATGGGATGAGAGAGAAATGCACATTTTGTCACATAGGGAAAGAGAACAAGAAAGAGGAGAGAAGAGGGGTGAATCAAAGAATCTCCTCCTCGCATGACATTTCAAACCTAGGGCCTGGCATCCAATCTGGGACCCACCTATTACCAGCACAAAACCACTGGACACTTTCACACCTGTTTCCTCAGCTGTTAATGGGAAGGATCATGAGGAAGAGATGGGATCATGAGCATTCAGTGCTCAGTACTGTGCAAGCACAGAGTGGGGGCTTCCTAAACGTCAGCTCTCTTTGTTACTAACAGAGATGCCATCACAATCATTAATACCCACACCCCAGCAGCCTCCTGCAGCCAGAAAAGTCAGAATGAAAAAGTGCCAAACAGGGGTTTTTCTGCAAAGTAGGTTGGCTTATAAATGGTCTTGCTCTCCTATCCTTAAAGACACCCTCTAAAAGAGCAAGTTTCCCCCAACATTTTCTTTTTTTTTCTTTTTTTTTTATTGGTTGTTCACAACATTACAAAGCTCTTGACATATCATATTTCATACATGAGATTCAAGTGGGTTATGAACTCCCATTTTTACCCCAAATACAGATTGCAGAATCACATTGGTTACACATCCACATTTTTACATAATGCCCTATTAGTAACTGTTGTATTCTGCTACCTTTCCTATCCTCTACTATCCCCCCTCCCCTCCCCTCCCATCTTCTCTCTCTACCCCATCTACTGTAATTCATTTCCCTCCTTGTTTATTATCCCATTCCCCTCACAACCTCTTATATGTAATTTTGTATGACAATGAGGGTCTCCCTCTATTTCCATGCAATTTCCCTTTTTTCTCCCTTTCCCTCCCACCTCATGTCTCTGTTTAATGTTAATCTTTTCTTCCTGCTCTTCCTCCCTGCTCTGTTCTTAGTTGCTCTCATTATATCAAAAAAGACATTTGGTATTTGTTTTTTAGGGATTGGCTAGCTTCACTAAGCATAATCTGCTCTAGTGCCATCCATTTCCCTGCAAATTCCATGATTTTGTCATTTTTTAGTGCTGCGTAATACTCCATGGTGTATAAATGCCACATTTTTTAAATCCATTCATCTATTGAAGGGCATCTGGGTTGGTTCCACAGCACACAGAGTTAATGACAAGAATCAACAAATGGGACTTTCTTAAACTGAAAAGTTTTTTCTCAGCAAGAGAAACAATAAGAGAGGTAAATAGGGAGCCTACATCATGGGAACAAATTTTTACTCCTCACACTTCAGATAGAGCCCTAATATCCAGAGTATACAAAGAACTCAAAAAATTAGACAATAAGAAAACAAATAACCCAATCAACAAATGGGCCAAGGACATGAACAAACACTTCACAGAGGAGGACATACAATCAATCAACAAGTACATGAAAAAATGCTCACCATCTCTAGCAGTCAGGGAAATGCAAATCAAAACCACCCTAAGATACCATCTCACCCCAGTAAGATTGGCAGCCATTAGGAAGTCAAACAACAACGAGTGCTGGCAAGGATGTGGGGAAAAGGGTACACTTGTACATTGCTGGTGGGACTGCAAACGGGTGTGGCCAATTTGGAAAGCAGTATGGAGATTCCTGGGAAACCTGGGAGTGGAACCACCATTTGACCCAGCTATTGCCCTTCTCGGACTATTCCCTGAAGACCTTAAAAGAGCACACTACAGGGATACTGCCACATCGATGTTCATAGCAGCACAATTCACAATTTCTAGACTGTGGAACCAACCCCCAACATTTTCTATCCTTTCTTGCATGCTGCAGCTTCCATTGTGTCTGCTGGAAATGGCCACAGCTCACCCTCTTCATTTGCAAGCCTCCCCTCCACTCCACACACTGGAGCTCAGCAGCCTGCCTCACCTCCTGGCTCCTCGGTGACTGATAAAGAAGGACTGCACTGACACTTTCTGCTCTGCTGGGGAAGGCGAGGGTCCTGATCCACCTTACCGTTTGTTAAAACTATTTGTGAATCCCTTAAGAATAGCAAGCCCTGACGCTCATGTGGCCCAGAGAGGCATCACTGAATGAGGACTGTCCCTAGTGTGCACTCCCCGCCGAGTTCCACCACAATCTGGGGAACTTGTTAAAAATGCTGATTCCCAGGACTGCTGCATCAGAATCTCAGGGGTGGCTCTCAGAAGCTGCATATTTAAAAGGATTTCCAGATGATTCTGATTTAACTAGAGTCTGAGGGCCCCAGGGAGACACAGTTGTCTCACTGGACTACAATGACAGCCCTGCTTGGAGAATAGAGCGGGACTTTCTTTGTAGCCTAGACCACCAGCCTTGGTAATCACAACTTTTTTTTTTTACTTCCTTGGTCCCAACTCCTGCCCCTATGTGCCCCAATTCAATGGCCATTAACACTGTATTTTATATTTGGAAACACATAGCCTGTTAATGTTCCTGGAGTTTGATGATCCATGGAGAAATGTTCCATTTTCCCAGTCAGACTATACACTGAGCAAGGACAAGAATAATGACTCATTCAGCAATATAGAGCACCTACTGTATGCCCATCCCTGTGCAGGTGCTGTGGAGGATTGAGATGTATAAGTCACAGCCCAATGTTACAGGACCTTACTGTATAAACACACAGGAAACCCAAGCCATCTTGTGCCTAAGAGCCTCAGAAACATTCTGCATCTTAAGCTGTCTTTACCACTGAGACACCTGTGGTTCAGGCACATGACCAGAAAGCTGAAATCCAGTGTTATTTCTCTGCTGCTTCAGGTACAGATCCTCCCCAGCCAACCTCCCCTCCATATTTCTCCCTGAGGCTTCCCATACCCTCCATCCCCCGGACCTTCCCTAACTAAGGAAAATAAAAGCTCAACTCCTTCCCCAGATGAAAAGAGATGCTCCCATCTCATAAAGCTTCCCAGGTTGTTAACACACACACACACACACACACACACACACACACACGCACTACAAGAGCTAATACTCAGTTACCTGACCCCAAATCAACAACTGATCAGCTCGTGAATATCGGCATGTATCAAAATGCAGGGCAGAAAAAAAAAACAGACACTTGTCTGGGATGGAAATAATACATAAAAAAGAAAGCAAATACACACCATGGTCCATTTACTTCACCAAAATGGACCCACATGGACACAATCAGAAGCCACACACAATGGAGGACACAAGTAGTAAGGGACAGAGTGGTGATCATTATTTTAGCATCAATTCCATCTCTTCAGTCAGCAAATGCAGCAGAAAACAACAAAGGAGCAAAAACCAGGAGTGAGTGTTGTGCACAAAGCCAGGGTCAGATGCTCCAGACCCAACCAGGAATGGAAACCCCAGAGGGCTCAGGCAGGGGGCATGAATCAGAAGACACCTCCCAGAGGCGGCGAGACCAGGCCTGATATTTTTCTTTTATTGATATTTATCCAGGGGAGAATTCTCCATTTGTTTCTTTTAATGATTTTTTTTTTTTAAGTTTTCCAAACCCACACAAATAACTTCTTCCAACCCTCCCACTCCGGTCTTTTCAACCCCCTCCCATCGCCACCCCCATCACCAGGAGCACAGTCTGGTTGCTAATGCAGTGGGCCAGCCCGCATCTGATAGGTCCAGGGGTCCCCTTGTCACCATGTGGATGGAATTCCTCCATTTGGTTGCTATGACACCATGGTGCTAGGGCTCTCTAGCCTTGTTACCATGGAATTCTTCCTTCCCCATCCCTCACTGCAAGTCAGGAGGGCAATGACTCTGCAGGGCAAGCTGCCCACAGGATACTGGCCAAGCTCATCTCCCTGGACACCGCCCTAGAGGAGGCAACAGTGCGAACCAGCTGCAATCACACACCTGGACCAAGGAGGTCTGCAGAAGTTTTCCAGTGGACCTCTCCAAAGGTTAAATACATAGAAACAGCCTTTTAAAATCCATATCTGGAAAAAAACAAAGTGCTCTGAACACACGTGGGTGCTCTCTTCCATAAAGGAATCACTGGCTGTTATTACAGAGGGGAGCCCCCAGCAGTCGTGGCTGGTCCCTGGAGGTGCAGCCAGGGGTCAGCAGTGCCCCTTTAGACCATGGATCAGTGGGAAGCACCTATTGTCCTCTACCCTGGAACCCAAGACCTTGTCCTTATTAATTCGATGTCCTCGTGATGATGAACACAGAGAGACAAGAGGGGCTGTGACGAAGGAAAGATGTATCTTTGTATCTTTGTACACAGAAAATAAATGTTAAGGTTGCTGTGACACCAAAGTCCACATCTCTGAGTTAACACTCTAGGATACATCAGAGTCCCACTGTAATTAAGGGCAAGGTACCCAGGTAAGGTAGCAGGGGACCCGAGTGCCAGTTCTGCCTCAACCCTGTGACTTTGGACAAAGGACTTCTTATGCAGGAGCCTTGACTTCCTCCTCTGAATAGTATGGTGCTCTGATCAGATCATCTCACCAGGCTTTTCCCAAACTGACATTCTTCACCTTTTAGGGGGGACTCCCGGGGACTTCTGTGTCAGCCTTCCTGTGAGGAGCAGGGCAGCAGAACCAGGCCACCAAGGACTGAGGTGTCCTGTGCCCCTGATTGGAGACATTCCAAGGTCCACAGAAAATGCTTCAGCTCCAAAATTTTGGGCCCTTGTGGGTGCTGCCACCCAGGTGCCCCCAAGGGTACAGAACTCAGACCTGACTCAGTTGCTGTAGCTGTCCTTCCTCAAACATTCCATGCTTTCAGAAAATGAACTTCCTGTTGGCTAGACGGCAAGCAAACCTAAACAAATACACATTAAAACTAAAACGTGCAAAAGGAGAGGCGGGTGACGCCGCAGAGCCGAGGTATCTGCTCTCTGATGATACCACCATCTTGATGGGATCCTGCTGGGTTCAGAGAAATCAGTCCGCACATCCCCACTTCCCCACCAACCCCACCTAGGGAATCCTAGGCTGGAATTCCCTTTCTCCAGGCCTCAGTGTGCCTGCTCCCCATGCCTCACTGTCCAGCCATCAGCAATGACAGTCGGCTTGGTGGGGGGATACAACAGTGGAGCAGCTGAGAGGGCCCCTGTCTCATACTGTCTAGTGGGGAAGCCTGCACAATGTAACAAAGCACCAAGAAATCCAGCAAGGTCCTGCAATAAGTAAATGATTGTCCATGAGTCAGGGGAGTCTGAGAAGTTCCAGCTGAGAGGGCATATTTAGCTGAGATCTCATGAGCAATGAGAGGATGAGGGTGTTCTGTGAAGAGCCAGCAGCATGTGCAAAGGTCCTAAGGCAGAAATGATTGAGAGGAAATTCCAGGAACTTCCGGTCTGTATAAAGAGACAGATGTGAAAACAAACAACCATATGTCCATAAGGTGTGGCAGGGGCAGGTGCAACATGCACAGAGTGGGCAGATCGCAGGACAAAGAGGCCAAGTTGGCCAAGACTGGCAATGGGGGACGGGGGGTCCCTTTAAGATGAATGGATCTTGTTAAGGCAGGAGAAACACAGAACATACAAAGGTTTGAGGGTGTCAGGGACACAGAGCTTTTTAGAATCAGGAGCAGCTCCATTTACCTGGAACTTCAGGTGGGAGGCGCAGGCTGATGAAGCTCGAGCATAAAGGGAATAAAGAGGACAAATTGAGAGGGACCTTGTGTACAAGGCAGGAAAAATGGGCAGCTGGAGTTTCCACCCCCTCAGGAGGTGAAGCACAGAGTGTTCCCTGGACAGAGGCCACTCCCAGCTGCCCTCAAGCCAATGGCACTTCTAATGACGCTGCCCCTCCTGCTCCCACAGGTCACGCAGCACACTCTGGGCACTTCCTCACCCCTGGGGACTCGGGGCCTTGTGGCCAAGGACTGGCCATGCTGAGGAGAAGTCAGGAGCCTGTGGTAGTGACCAGCAGGTGACCAAGGACTCATCAGAATCCCACCCAGACCAGCTCCCTGGGAAAGGCTGGCACAAAGGGGATTTGGGGGAGAAAAAAGAGGAAAGAGAAAGAGACAGGAGGAGAGGAAGAAAAAAGGGAAGAGAGCAGGAAAAAGAAGAGGAACGAGGAAAACTGGAGTTGAGGCCCAGACACAGCCCCAGGATGGGAGAGCCCTGAGCTCCGTGGGAGGTTTCTTTCAGGGAGGAAACAGGAACTGTCCTGCGGCTGTTCCCTGCCACCAGGAACCGCGGTGTGGCAGGTGTCCACACACTTTGCCACTCTGCCCACGGCCAGCTGTCAGGGGCTGGAGTCGGCTGCTGATTCACAAGCCCCTCTGCCTGCGCCACGTCCCTGCTGCTGTGCCAGGGAGCTCCCCACACACAGCCTCTGCCTGGACGCTTCCCTGCCCACCCCCTCCCTCCAGCTTCCAGCCTGCAGGCTGCTGCGCAGGTGATGGGCCAGGGGCTTCCCCGTGACATCCCCGACCACTTCTGTGAGTGTCCTACTTGGGACCAAGATGGGGGAAGCCATGGGGCCAGAGACTGATGAGGGTTGAGAGGCAAAGTACAAGGCACCCAGTTAAGTTCGAATTTCAGACAAACAAATCCACTGCCTTTTGTTGTTGTTGTATGTTTCTATTTTTGCTGAATGTGGCAGCGCTGTGACTGGTGGTCCCTGCCTTTGGTTCTAAGTCTCCCTCGTGAAACTGCAGACAAGCAAGAGGATGATCAATATTTTTGAGCTGTTACATATGTACCAGGTCCTGTGCAACAAAGTACCTGCCTTAGGTCATCAAGTTCTGCCAACAACACATGGCATCGTTGTGATTATTACCCTCAGAACTTGTCTGAGGACACACAGCTAGGAAGTGAGGGGCTGAGATGGGATACAGAGTCAGACTCCAGAGCCTGTGCCCTCCAGCCCCAAGCTCCCCATATCCTCTTGAGACAGGCGGTGGGTCAAGGTAACAGTGAGCCAGAGAGGGCACATGCTCAAATTATTAGCAGGGAAGCCTCTCCCACCTGTCCTTAGTGTCCAGCCACACTGAGGAGAACTTCATAGAGACCCTGTACAATTCAATGTGCATTTACATTGGGGGTGGCCTCTCCTGGGCATTTGAATGTGGGATTATTACAGAGAGTAAAGGTATTGGTCATCTTCAAAGGAACCTCAGCCACTGGTATTTGCTTTGAGAAAGAGCTTTTCCAATTACCCCACTCCCTGATGCCTACAGGCATCAAAACAAGGTAAGGGACCCCCAAGAGTTACCAAGTATGTCAGGCAGCAGCCCACTCCACAGGCCAGATGGGAACTTACAGTAGAACTGGGAAGGAGAGGCTGTTGGTGGATGGACTCAAGGCCAGGATGGGATGGATGGGTGTCCATGGGTGGACGCATGGATGGGTGAATAGAGAGGCTACAAGGCAGGCCAAGAGAGACCACTGACTACCTAGAGCTCCTGGGTCTTTTCCATCATGTGCAGGCTTCAAAGACGAGAAGTGCTGAGGGCCATTGCCAAGTAGGAATGACGCATCAAAATTTCCTTGCTAGCGTACCCCATGTTAAATGGATTTCACTGTTGACATTGCATGTAAGGTGACCTTGCTCAAGGACCAAGGCGGATCCGGGTTTAGAGCTGATCAGGTTTGAGGAAGTATCCCGGTCCTTGGGTTTAGGGCGTTCCCGGTTTAAGACAATAGGGGTTTTAGGGAAGTTGGAGGTTGAAGATTATTGCTGCCGGGATTAGGGTGTTCCTGCTGCTTGTTCCCGTTGAGTTCTCGTGAGATTCAAATGGGATATTGGAAAAAAGCCTCGTGGAGTAGGTGAATTGGGCGGCAGCAGAACTGGGATTTCCCCAGAACGTGTTTGTTGAAGGCCGGTGTGAGTTCGGGAATAAAGAATTGCTGTTTGAATCTACAAGGTGTGTGGTGGCTCGTGATTCTGTGCCCAGCCAAGACATTGGCAGAGAAGAGAGGAGTAAGGGCTGGAACTGGCCAGGTAGGGAAGAGTGAGGGAGGAGCAAAAAGAGATAAACAAGGGGGGAAGAAAGAGGGCTTGGAATCTCATGGGGCTCCCCTGCAGATCTCTGAACCTTCTGGGCAGTTACACCAGCATTGACACTGCCTGTGGGGACATTTTCCCAGAGGCAGACGGAGGCCCTGTAGAAGGACTCTGGTGTCTCAGTTTGGGGAAGGGGTATTTCTGGATGAGGAGGGATGACAGGAGCAGTGGTGAGCAGTCGGTCAGAAGGGAACCACCAACTGCTGCAGACTCCGACTGCGGAGACTTCAGCCTCCTGACTCACTCCTGCACCAGCCTCCTGGATAAATAAAATGACAAATAACATTGTCGTGAGCTCTGGAACACCCACGACTGGTAAACCATGGAGAAGAAAATCCTTTGCCACAAAGATTGGCCTCGCTTCCCAAAGAGCTAATCATGCCCCCACTGAAAAACACTGGCAAGAGCCAGGCTTATTTCAAGGCATATATAGGCTTTTTTTTTTTTTTTAAATCTTAGTGGTGGTGTGGTGGCCAGGGCTTGAGCCAGCAGACCAAGGAAATCCAATAAACTTGGAGGCACTGCTGGGCCGAGGGACTTAGGAACTGAGGTTCAAGCAGAGGTGACAGATATGATATGGGTAAGGATGTGCCACTGTGCCTTGAGCAGGTGACCCTTGCAGCTGCTGCCTCTGGCAGGGCAAAGAGAGACAACCCCAGGCTGAGAGCACCATGATCTCACTCCAGAGGAGCACTGCTGGATGGCCCTAGGCGCCTCTCTGATCATTACGAGGATTCCCTTGGGGTCAGGTGGTGGCAGCCTGAGTGACAGAAGCAGCCCCAGGAGGAACCGTGAGCTCATCCTTGGGCAGCTGAGAGCACTGTCTTTGCCCTCCACCATGCAGATGGGTCCTGCTGGCATGATGCTTGCTTCAGTCTTCTTTCAGAGCTTCATTCACGGCATGCCCACCATCTATTCCCTAGTACGTCACTCCACCTGTTGTCATCGTTAACATCGATTGAGGGTTTTCAAAACAAATGCCTGGCACGCTGCTCTTTACATGTAGGAGCTCATTCAACCCCCCAACTACCTCAGATGATTTGTATTATCATCACCATCATTTTTCAGATCAGACACCTAAGGAACAAAAACAGGTTAAAAAAAAAAAAAAAAACTACAGAGCGGTCCCTCAGGTGACCAGTGGTGGAGGAGCCCAGGCAGCCTGAGTCCAGAAAGGAACCTCTGTGCCCCTCCACAGCCCACACCAGGGTGCGAGGTGAAGACCCAACATGATTTGCTTTGTGTCCCTGCGGTGGCTCCTGTGCCTGGCACATAGTGGGTGCCCAATAAATGATGCTCAAATAGAGCAAATGAACCAGTGAGCGTCATTGATGCCACTGTTCCAAAGAAGACAGGCAGGTCACCACCCTAAGACAGGAAAAAGAAATGCAGGAATAAGAAGTGTTTCTCAAAGGAAACACCTTACCAATGTCACCATCTTTCATCCTCACAGCCCCCCTGTGAGGTGGGCACCATGACTCATGGGCTACAGCTGAGCATGAGGCTCACAATTCTTCATTTTTCCAGGGTCATCCCCCTGGAGAATGGCAGGACCAGGCTCCCTGGCCCGATAGCAGGTCCTGGACCACTGTGGAAGAACCACCGTGACTCCTGCAGCCTTCCAGACCCATTCCCTGCATCCCCACTCCAGGGAACGTCCAGCGCCTGGCTGTGTCTCTTCTGCTCCCACAGGACCCTCTATAAAAGCCCCCATCGGAAACTCCACAGGTTTTCCAAGGCACTCCTTCAGACTACTGTACCCCACCGAGAAAGCCAGCATCTTCCCATCATGCCTTCCCACACAGAGCCCTGAGCCCAGCAGGGGAAGATGTACCCTGGACACACGCTCATGAGGTAAGCCAACTGTCTGTCAAGCAGGACACTAAGACTGCTCCAGAAGGTAGAAGGGCCATCTCAGGCCTTGCTGGCCACTGGCGTTGCCTAGCCTGTCACTTCTGAATTTTGAGGCCAGCACAGCCCAGAAGTACCATATCTAGCTTCCCCCATCACCCTCCAAACTGCTGAGACAAAGAGTCAGGTGACAAACAGCAGCTGGCACTAAATATTACCCACAGCATCAATACAATGAGCCATCCTCCTGATAGTGTCAAGGCAAAGGGTAGAAATATTTTTCTCTTCTACTCCGTCTTCACACTGAGGGCAAAAATCATCCTGGAAGTTGCATGGCCCCCGGATGGTTCTTATCCAGCCCCTTCAGCTCCACATTCCCCATAAAGAGCAAGGGTGAGGACCAGCAATGGTCAGGCACCTAGGACTCATTTCCAAACCTCTGCTTTTTCTGAATCTGAAGCATGGAGAATCATGGGCGTTCTGGCTCTGAGAAGTATATTCTGTCTTTAAGGCCAAGAGGCAAACACAGACTTATTCTCAGATTTCCTATCTGAGTACAGTGCCTCAAATAAAAAGATTTTCTCTTTCCAAGTCTTCTTTGACTTCCTGGGCTCTTCAAGACCCAAATTCAAAGTCAATCTATTGTAGGAGGTCACAGAGATGCCTTAGGTATAAGGCAACTGTCCCTACCCCTAGGACATTTAGGGCCTTCCTCTCAGCTCCATGAGAACTGGGCTGAGAACTGGGGCAGAGCCCCCAGAATGCTTGTGGAAAGCCAACAGCCCCGAACTGGCAACCATGCCAAGGAGGATCTGAATTATTAGATAAGACCCTGGGCCAGGACTAAGCTAGCCTCAGGAACAGAAAGCAGAAATCTCCCTGGGCTGCCTCTGTCTGCCTCAAAAGCAGCTCATGGCTTGCTTCAGTGACCAGAATCAGGTCCCTCCATCCCAAACTCCCTTCTGGTACCAAACAGAGGTCATCCGAGTTTCCTAACTCAAGTGTCATTTTGAAATTTTATTTTTCTACCTGGATACCCATTTTGCAAAGATTTGCAGTAACATAAAAATGCTGATGAAAGGTTCATCCCATGCAATTTGTCCAACAGTCCCCATCCTCCACCGGGGCAACCTCAGGAGGAAGGATTCACTAACCATACCATTGCCCACAGGAGTTATGTCTTGAGGGCTTGACCCAAGTTCCATGGGGGGCATCCCCCTGCCTGGAACTGGAGCTGAAAGCATTTCTAAACAGAAGAGCTAACCTGATGAGAGCTTACAAGATTCAGGCCTTCTTCAGATTTGCATGGACTCCGACAAGCACCTCTCAAGGTAGTTATACAGTTGTCCCCTTTTTACGGGAAAGAGAATTACAGGCAGAGAAGGTACTGGCCCACTTCACAGAGTTGATACACTGAGAAGTCCAGGCTAGGGAACCCCCCAGGTCCTGCCCTAACTTCCATTCATTCACCAAATAATCATCGGGTACTTACTTCCAGCCAGATAATGCAAGGTGAGATGCTCCTGAACCACACGAGGGCTTCTTCAAATAAACTCCCTTCAGGGGAAGCCATTTCTTCTCACAGCTCTAGAGATAGGGAAAACCCAGGGGCTTGTGATCCCAAAGTGTCTCCATGCCCTAATTTTGCCAAGTTTCCCTACCTTTATCACACACCCAGTATCCACCATAACCTATGGGGGCTGGAAACAGAATAGACAAAGTATCTTCATGGAGCTTGCAATCTCATAAGGGAACAGATGGTAAATAAGTAGTAAAATGTATAATGTAAAAGATACCTAAAGGAAGAAATTTAAAGCATGGAAAGAAGCCCACGTAGTTTTAATCTGGGTGGCCAAACCAGCCTCACGGAGAAGGGAAATTTAAGGTAAGTGAATGAACCATGCATCTATCTGGCAAGGAGCATCCCTGAGAGAGGGAACAATCATTGAAAGGCCCCGAGGCAGGGCCTTTGCTTTGCTGGTTTGTTGGGGAACAAAGAGGCTGGAGTCAGTGGGCTGAGGGAACCAGGGGAGATGAGGGGAAGACAGTAACTTGGATCACGGGGCCTTGCTGATCAGAGCCTAGACTCGCTTTCACTCTGACTGGTCCCCTCATGATGGATGGGGAGCCCCCAAGCTCGAAAAGAGTGGGAAATTCAGTAAATGCCACCCAGAGTGGGAGTTTAAACCAATGCCCTGAAACATCAACCTGAGCATTCATCAGATCAAGCAGGACCCTGGGGCCTTTCCTCCTGCCCAGCCCCTGACAACCCCTTCCATCTCAGACTTAAAACAGCTATGTGCAAACTGACGCAAAAAGGCCAGTATTGGCGGCTTTCAGCTCAGCAGCCCCCACGATGCAGTCAGGGGCAGGGGAGGATGACGGAGATGCCTTCTGGCACCAGGAAAGGTTCGCCAGAGTGCCAGGAACCCAGCGGCAATGGTAAGCCCCCCTCCACTCGCCTTCATCTCTCTGGCTGTAAAAAGCAACCGCCCTTCCAGGAAGTGGGTTGGTTTACTTGGAGCAAGTCCCCTGTGCTGGTTCATGAGTGTCTCCCCATGTGTGCGCTACAGATAAGTAACTCGCATTTCCCATTTTAAAGTGGGAAACACGACGCACGGAGTGTAGCATGTGTTACACCCACACGTGAGCACGTCTTCTTCCCTAGAGAGAAGGGATTGCAGGAGGATTCAGGTCAAGGATTCGGGGCGGGGACTTGGAGGCTGGTCTTCTGAAAGACACATATTAAGTCTTTACCTCTTGCTGGTCCTGGAGAATGGCTCTCAGGACCAGTTCAGACTTCCCAAAGGGCTCACCTGCAGCTCACCTGCAGGACCAGTTCAGACTCTCAACAAGGGCTCACCTGCAGCTCACCTGCTTCCTCATGGAGCAAAACCTCCCAAGGTCCTTCCAGAGGACCAGGGACTGCAAAAGTGAAAAGCGCCAGGAAGTCATATGGACCAAAACCTCAGGGCAAATGACATGATAGCTGGTATAGCTCCCCTTCAATCCTTTCTTTCTAGGGCCAGGCACAGCTCTCAGCCTGCACATGCATTAGCTAGGTTAGCCCCCAAAACCACCCTCTGAGGAAGCTTCTGTGATTATCTCCATTTGATAGACAAGGAAGTGAGGCAGAGGGAGGTGAAATGACCCCCAAGGTCATGCAGCTGGTAAGTGTCTTGAACCTAAGTGTCTTGATTTCCACAGTCTACATTCTAGACAGCCTCTCCAGGACAAGGTCAAGGGTCCACCTCATTCTGGGGCACACCCAGAGATGAGGCTCACTAGACTGAAAAAAAGATGCATTCAGGTCAGGACCGCCTTAACTGCTAGTCCTTATGGAGACCACCACCTCTACAGCACCACTCCCCCACCACCCCGAAGGTGACTCCCGCCCCCTTCCAGTGCTGTGTCCACCTGTTTTTGCTGTGTGACTCTGGCATGGCTAATTCATGCATCTGTCTCATCCATCACTAGACCCTGAGCTCCTTGGGCTCCCTGTTATAGTCCAACTGTTTCTCTCTGAGAGGTTCTACACGAGCTCACAGTAGCAATCCATAAATATGTGCCAGGTGAATTAATAAATGCATTTGTGAATAAATGAAAGAATCTGGCAGTTCAGATGTTTTAGGTGTCTCCTCATCTCCTTTACAAACTTAATATTCAGGTCATCTTAATATCCAGGTCAACGTTTCCTATATGTCTCTCACAAATCCCAGGGAAGGTCTGAAATATACATTTTATAAAGCTCCATTTTATGTATTACTATATAGGCTGTGTGTGTGTGTGTGTGTGTGTGTGTGTGTGTGTGTAGTCTATTCCTTTTATTGATCTTAATGCCATGTTTCAGTTTAATTTTAAAAAGCACAATAGCTTAAAATGCTGGATCTTCATGCACTATGTGATTCATGAATATTTATCACTCTAGGCTGTATAAAATTGAATAATTATTAGCAATTAAAAGAAGGTCAAAAGAAGGCTTTCTAGACCCCTCTACCAAAGGGAAAAGGTAGATATGAAATCCTGCAATCCAGAGCCCTCAGCAAGGATTCTTCAGAAAAACAGAAGAAAGTACTACCAGAACCCTGTGCTTAAAAGGCTGTCCAAGCCCCTGAAGAAAGTTACAGCGGTTTTGAAGCAGGGATGTTCTACCCAAGAGTCATTTATTTTAATGGGAGAAAAACAGACTTGATGTGAACAGAATGTGATGAACAACTCAGGATTCTCAGAGACAATCATGCAAAGAAAAGATGAGCTTGGTCAAGTTCCTCTACCTGAGTGAGTATGTTTCCTTCACTACTCACCTTACAGTGTCATGAGATAAGATACATCAAGAAAGCAATGCTCCTGACACATCCTACATGCTCAATAAGTGATAAGATCCTATTTTCCTCTTTCTAGATAACAAGGTTCCCAGCAGCCCTACTGGGCCTACACAGGCCATCCAACAGGTTTTCTCTCCCCATAAAAACAAGATTCTGGTTCTCATCTCACTTAATTCTGCACACGTTAACTCCTCAACAACTACCCAAAGGGACCCCCAAGACTGTGAATACTTTTTCCCATTGCAAATTTCTCCTTAACAAAAGTCAGCCTTCTGCTATTTCTAACCCCATCTGGCTTTTGTCCTCTTAAGACCACAGAGAACAAGTCTCATCCTTCTATATACAGGCCTTCTAAATATTTAGACTTCTTATACCCAAAATCTTGTCTTCCCTAAACAAAATGAACCTACATTTTTAATGTGTGAGAGTGTGTGTGTGTGTGTGTGTGTGTGTGTATGTGTGTGTGTGTGTTTTACAATGGGGTCCTGTGTCCTTCCTTATCCTCATCTCCCACATCAAATGATTCTCTCATTTGTCTTGAGCTGCCAGATCTGCACACTGCAGACAGGGCAAAGAAGGTATGACATGAACACATTGCTGTTATGTCTTTAAACTTCAGATCATGTTAACTTTGGGGGCTACACGACTCATTAGGAGTTCATTTTGAACACATCATTTAATTGTTTCAACGCTATATTTTGAGCAGATTGTATTCCATAGGCCCTCAGGAGGCTAACACTGGGGACAGCAATCCTGAGCATGTCACCAAGAGGTTAGAACCAACGAAGACATCAAAAGGGCAGGAAAAATACTTAAAAGCAAGCGGTCACACTCGGTCTCCCTTACTTTCCAGCAACGGACACTTCCTTTCATCTTATATGGTGTTCTGGCCTCCCAATCCTGACCACAGCGATGTGGTGACTAGGCACAGATGTTGTTTGTTAATTTTCACTTGGTTTTCCATCAGTCATCCTATTCCTACTATTAATGGAACACTTGCTATGTGCCAGGTACATGCAAGCGCTTCACATGTATGAACTCATTTAAGAGCTGCCTTTGCAACTCAGAACCCTGTGAAAGTCACACAGACGAAGTCTGGTCTACACAACCAGTCAACCACGAGTAATGGGAACCTCATCACTCGGACAGGGTTTTCTATTACTAAAGTCTCCTGCCATCGTCACACATCACCATCCTGAACTCAATCCGCTGAGGACAGACTGCAGGAAGACACGGAAGGCTGAGATCCTTCCATGCTTATTTTCAAACTGCACTCTATTTTGATTCAAGGGGTCTACATCCAGTTGAGAAATTTAAATCTGGAATTCTTGCAATTGCTAAGTTATTTTAAAACCATACACATGAGTGTGCAGCATTTACATTGGTTCTCTCACTACTAGAACTCAAGCTCCTAGGAACTGGGAGTGCCCACTGCCTAAACACCATCCCTCATACTGTAAAATGTTGCATAAGGAGAAAAATTGAAAATCTCAGAAATGTAACAATTTCTGCTAAGCACCTGTGTGTATACACTCCTGTGTGCATGCATCCATGAATGTACACACACACACACACATGCACACTGAATAATTTGTTTCAGGGAATAGGATGGATCATTCTGAATCACACTTTCTCAAAGAGTCATATTCAATAGACAACTGGCTACACTGGGGGTACTGGCAGGTAGTGGCACTGACCTGGGGTGGTATGAAAGTTACTGTCTTATAGAACAATAGATAATGCAGATAATGGCCTCAGTCTCACCACACTTCACCTTCTGAACCCACCCCTCTGATTGCCAGCCCAGGAGACCAGAGAGTATTTAATGTTTCAGTAATGAAGGTGACAGGCTCAGAAGCCCTTTGGGCAGGCAACTTCTCAGCCCAAACCTCAGCCTTTTCCTCAAAAAACTTTTTTTGCCACAGAACAAATGAACCAGGTTCCTAGGCAGGATGTGACAGATGGGTTTGTGTTAAAGGAGCATCCAGAATATATTAAAACTCTGCAAAATTTGCATTCATCTTTCAGAGAGCAAAACACCTTCTTTATTCTGTTTTTTCTTCAGTTCTTTTTCATGGTTGTTTTGTTGTTGTTGTTTTATCCCCACCTTAAATGAAACCATCCTAATTCAGTCAGGACTAGAAAGCCAAATAATAGCCTCAGGATAGATTGGAAAAAGAGCACAGGAATTGGTCCAGCTGCAGCAAGCTCAGACAACACAGAACAGCTTCCCTTCCGAACACTCCCAGGTTGGGTCCACAAGAGTCCTCAGACATGGGTGATGACCTTGGCTTATCATCACAAAAGCTTGGGTTCTCTGGAGTGAGGAAGAGCGGTTACAGCTTTCACTCTAGACTAAGACTCGTTATCTTTCTTATTCCATGTGTACCCAATGACTGTTGGACAGCCATGATTTGCAGAGAGCTGACACCCCAAGACACCAAGGAGAATCCAGATGTGACCATTCATTTCATGCCCCAGCCATTGTGATCTGACCAGTAACCAGGTCAACTAGCATTATGTAATGGGTGTCTCAAAAGCTGAATTAAAATAGAGGCACCCCAGAGCAAAGGAGCCTCATGTGATCTGGGTAAAGCAGGAAGAAGGCATGCACCACCATTCTGCTACTGCAAAGAGAATGAGATCAAGGTAGAATCCAAGGTCAAGGTCAAGACCTAAATGGAAACAGATTAAGAAAGGGAAAGAAATAAAGACTGAGACAGACTGAAAAGGAATGCATCCTCCTAAGCTTTTATGTTCTCTTCCTTACAGATCTTCCCTGTTGTTTATTCTCCCTCGGAGCAGAGTAGAAAGAATAAGTTCCTGGTTCCCAGCAGAACTGGGCTCTCAAGCAGTCTCTAGCCCCCCAGCCACATGCCCTATCTTGGGTTCCCTCATCTCTCAGGGTGTCTGGAACACAAGAGACATCTGAGAAACTCTTCTTTTTCTCTCATTCTTAGCACACTCCTTCACTTTTTTCTCCCTTTCCTCTCTTATTCTTATGCATGGTATCATTATGATTCCTTCTATATATTCATTTTTACTTTTTCCATACAGAGACAATCATCAAACATTAGGCCTGAAAAAAGGGCTTTTATCCCCAGCCACACAAAAGGTATCTATAACCACCTATGGTGAACGTGACGATTCACAGGGAAATGCTGAATGCTTTCCCCTGATCTCGGGAACAAGAGAAAAATGCCCAGGATTATTGCTTCTATTCAATACTGTGAGGGGGTCATAACCTGTGCAATAAGGCAAGAAAATGAAATAAAAGGTCTAAAGAAAAAGAAAGGCACAAAACATCATTCATTATTCACAGATGACATGATAATATGCAAAAAAAATTCCAGATGAATCTAAAGATAATTCTAGCAACAAAAACTAGAGAATAAATTTTTTAATGTCCATTTTAAAAGACATCAAAGAGTCTCAAATTTCTAGGAAAAAAAATCTATTGAAATATTTTTAAGACCTTTACAATGAAAACTATGGAACACTGCTGAAAGAAACTGAGAAAAACTAAGATATATCAGTTTCCACCAAACTGACTGATTTATATAATGCACTTACAACCTAAAATTCTAACAGGCTTTTTTTGTGGAAATTGGCAAGCTGATTCTAAAATGTATGTGTAAATGCAAAAGATCAAAAAGAGCCGAGACAATCAGGAAGGTAAAAATAAAAATTAAAATGACAAGGCTGAAAAACTTAAATTACCATGTAATTACATCCATTACAAAGCTACAATATTAAAACAGTATGGGATTGGTGTTACAAAAGAAAAATAAGTCAATGGGGCCAAGAAGAAAATTCACTAACAGATACAAACAAGTAAAGATACCCAGTTTGCAGTAGAGATCTTCTTTTAAGAGATGGTGCTGGATCATCTGGAGTTCTATAGGAGAAAAGAAAAACTGACCCCGTTCCTGGCATCAGAAACTCAACATATTAAAAAAAGAAATGCAAAATGGATCATGAGCCCAAATGTAAAAGTTCAAACAATAAAGCTTCTAGAATAAAACATGAGGAGAAAGACATTATGCAACGAGCAAAAATTTTAGAACTTTAAAAGAAATAATAAATTTTATTTCATTAAAATTAAGAACATCCCTTTATAAAAATATACGACTAATAGAAGGTGCATATTTTAAGATGATATTTACAATAAATACATATGGCAATGAACTTAACTCCCGAATCTAAAGAACTCTTACCAAATCTAGTTTTAAAAAATAGAATGCAATATAAAATGGTCAAAATACTTGAAAAACAAGCATTTTGTTAAAGAGGATATCCAAATGGACATTAAGCATATTCAACAATGCTCAACATCCATCAATTATCAAACTAAAAATCTCAAGGGGATACATTACCACATCTACCAAAAGGACTTAAATTGAAAAAAAAATTAGAATATTAGGTATTGACAAGAAAAGTGGCATAATTGGACATCTACTTCATTTATGGAAGGAGTATAATTGATACAACCACTTTGGAAAATTAGTATCTACTAAAATCTACTGTACGGCCCAGCTACTAGGAATATATTCAAGAGAAATGAGTAACATATGTCCAAAAATGTTCTGCTTAATCAGAGCAAGTAAGAAGAGCCAGAGAGAAAGAAAGCAAAATAAAAACCAAAGTCTTTTTTTGTAACCTAACCTTGGAAATGAAAGCCCACCACTTTTGCTATATTGTACCAGAATATTCATATAGCCCAAAAAAAAAAAAAAAACCCAAACTACCCTGATGTCCACCAATTATTGAATGGATAGACAACTTGGGTGTATTCCTATACTAAAATATTATACAGAAATAAAAACAAAGTAGAGCTACCTGCCAAAGAGATAAATTTCACAGATACAATGTTAATTTGGGGGGGGACAGGGAGAGACACAAAAGAGAACACATCATGTATATCAGTTAGCTATTGCTGTGTAACAAAGTACTCCAAAACTGAGTTTGTCTCACAAACTTCTGTGAATCAGAAATCTAAGCACAGTGTATTTGAGTCTTCCAGCTCAGGGTTTCTCACAAGGCTTCACTCAAGGTATCAGTCAGGCTACAATAATCTCAAAGTTCAACTGCAAGAAGATTTGCTTCCAAACCCACTCATATGTCTATTGGGCAAGGGCCTCAATTCTTTATTGGATATTGCCAATAGGAAATCTCAAAACCTGACAGCAGGCTTCATCAGAGCAAGAAAGAAGAGCCAGAGAGAAAGAAAGCAAAATAAAAGCCAAAGTCTTTTGTTGTAACCTAACCTTGGAAATGAAAGCCCACCACTTTTGCCATATTGTGTTTTCTATAAGCAGGTCAATGGGTCCAGTTAACACCTAAGGGGAGAAGATTTAAAAAGGGCATGAATATCAGGAGTCAGATACTGTTAGCGTCCTGTGTAGTCACTGCCCACCACACCTTATTATTCCATTTATATGAATCTCATAAACTGACAAAACTTAATAGAAGTCAAAATATTGATTACTTCTGGGGGAGAGGCTACTGATGTGAGGGGGCATGAAGGAGCCTAGTGGGGTGCTATGAAAGTTCTGCACGTAATACTCATGTAGGGCATGTTGTAACATCAGTGTATCCAAGTGTAAAAACTTTGCAGATATGCACACTTAAAATCTGTACACCTTTGCTAATGCATTTCAAAGAATTATTAATTTCCTCTGGCAGGGGTTCACACAACATATAAAAGTTAGAGTTTTGTGACATCGATAACCAAAATGGCTAGAGATGGAGCAGTTAAAGGAGCAGAGTTTTTGTATGTTATTGAAGTTAAGCTGATATAAATTCAAGTTAAGAGTATTATAACTTTAGAATATTAAGAACACTCTGTCTGCATGGTAACCACAAATAAAAACTGCTACAGGATTCAGATTGCATATCCATCCCTTTTATAAAGTTCTTGGGACCAGAGCATTTGTTTTCAGATTTTAGAATATTCGCATGTACGTAGTGAAATGTCTTGGAGACGGTTCCCAAGTCTAAACATGAAATTTATGTATGTTTCTTATGTACCTTATGCACATACCCTGGAGAGTAAAACTACAATAGTTTTAATAATTTTGTGCATGGAACAAAGTTTCATGATTTGGCAACATGTCCACATTCAGAGAGTTTAGGATTTTGGAGCATTTTGGATTTCAGATAGATGGCAGTCATGATTTCACAATGTTACGAATAAATTTAATATCACCAAACTGTACACTGAATAAAATTTTAAATCTTTGCACTCCAGTACATACATATTATATACCAATTAAAAGTTGAGGGGAGAAAAGGATGTAGTAGCCACCATCCTCTCCTCTGCTATATCTAGCAGATGGGGGCCAAAAAAATGAACCAGCTTTCAGAAGGTCACAGAGCCCATTTTGATGGCAGGGCTGGCTTGTATCACTTGTCTCTGCTTCACGGAGCTGCCTCCTTCACGCAGTCAGTGTGTGGGCATGTCAGCTCACACACATCTGGCTGATTCTCCCCTCTGCAGTGATATCTGAAGAGGACTGTGTGCTCTTAGAGGCATGGGATTACATGCGCTTGATTTGCTTACACTTCTAAGGTCAGGATCACACTTGAAAAAAATATATCTCTAATATCTGACAAAGCTCTCAGAAATCAGTTTTATACTAGGAGTGAGTCTTCCTTGACCCCTTTACCTAGGGTGACTATAAATGATGAACAATTAAAAGGCCAATTATTCTGATCCTTCTAATTCAAATTAGAGAAAGTTTTGATATAATGTCTGTTATCATTGAAGTTTTGCACTCAGTTCAAAGGGTTTTCCTTAAGTTTTGGAGGGTGGATACAAATAGCACATTTGGCCCATTTTATAGTTAACTTTGATGAGAAGATATCACAATGGAGACATTACAGGCGAGTCTCACTGAATCTGAACACCACTGTTACGGAGTGCATACCAAGGCTCATGGCCTTATTGTAAATAAAGACATGGAAATATAGAGAATATCGCTTGCCAAGATCAGATAGCTGTGAGAGGCTCAAACCCTGTTTACTTCACACAAATCCTGTGATCTTAAATTCACATTCTATGGTACATCCCCCCATGCATCATTTTTTTTTAATAAAAGAAAAAGCCACTCAGTAGTTCTGGGTGTGCCTGTCATAAATGGTTCTGATAGACTCAATAAAGCAGGTCCAGAAGGGCCCCTCAGCTGCCTAACTGAGTTACTCTAGGTCCTAGGCAAAAACAAGCAGAGGTGGCAAATGCATTTAATTTGGCTTACTAATTAGAAGGTGCACATGTGCCCAGAAACACACACACACACACACACACACACACACACACACACACACACAATGCACCCAACACAATAAAGTGCAACAGCAGAGCTCCAACCAGTAAGGTGCTTAGCTGAGTGATGTAGCAGCACTTTGGAAAGCAAATAGAGACCTGTCCACTCTAAGTCCCAGGAGTGCAATACAGGGGCCTTGAACTCAAGCAGCAAACACTCTTGAAACCCAGAAGACTCAGGGAGAGTTCAGCAAGGCAACACAAATGGAGATAAGCAGGCTTCCTTAGACCCAACCACTGCCAGGTGGAACAGCAGGTAGGGCACCAGGACAGCAGCTCCCAGAAGTGCTTGGTAGCAAAAGACGGGCAGCTCTTAGAATCCTGTGAAGCACCATGCTAAAGGATGCCATCCCACAGACTGGAGAAAACGGGGCTTGATCACACGAATTCAACATGGAAGTACAATCCAAGCGAGCCCATGCACAGTGATGGCAGATAAGCTCTGCACACCCACAATATGAGCCTCTTGCTCTGGGCTGGGGATTTTGGTTTGTATTTTGTATTAATGCTCAGTTGTTACTTTTTCATTTATAAACCAAAGTTTGTTAAGGAAAGTCTACGACAACATTTTAACTATGAAAAAAAAATTCTTAAATTTTTTTCCTGTAAAAAGAGACAATTCATTTTTTTTACAGCAGACCTTCAAGCCTCTTGGATAAACTTGATCCTTGACTAAGTTTCAAGATATAAAAACAGATGTGGATTGAGGCTATAGCTCAGTGGTGGAGAGCTTTCCTAGCATGTACCAAGCCCTGTGTTCAATCCTCAGCACCACACACACATAAAAAAGAAAGAAGTAGAGGAGAACGTCTTCTCTCAAAGGCTTTACAGTCTAGAGGAAGAGAGGTGGGGGACACTCAGGAATAACCTAAATGGAGGGAAGAGGGCTGGCAGCAAGAGCTTGGGAGGAGGGAGCAGAGGGCACAGCAAGATGAGATCCAGGCAGAGGCAAAGTGGCAGGGGAAAGGGGTGATAATGGCAGGACCCAGCAGGGGAACTCTGGCAGACAGTGCATGTATGACCACAGAGCATGGATGACCACAAAGCGCACACCTCCTGTCAGAGCTGGGTTCCAAAGTATTCTGTTCACTCTCCAGCCAGTCTCACGGCTGCACCATGTGGATCCTCTTCAAAACACCCACCACAGTCTTGACTATGCATATTATATTTGATAACTGCCTCCAAACACACACACACACACACACACACACACACAAACTGTAACCTGCAGAAAAGGACAGTTCACATCTCATGCGCCTGATTCCCTGCTCAGCCATTCTTCAGCTGTGTAACCTCAGGCAGGTTATTTAACCTCCCTGATTCAATAGTTCATAGAGATTTTATGAGGATCAAGTGAGAAATATAAATTAGAGGATAGCTCTCATTAAAATCATTCCATTTCCTCTGATCAAAACTGAGTAAGAATAAAGAATTCAGGCTCCACAATCCATGAAAGCTCTTCTTTCTTATCCTGGGTCAGGTTTATTCAAGCAGTCCATGCTTAGGCTCTCCACTCGAGGATCCTACTAGGAAAATCCTATCTTTCGCCCGTTGGTGGCTATCTTACTGGCCTTTCATCTCCCCAGGCAGTTTCAGTTCTTTCCTATCCTCTCCTCCTCCCGCTGCCTGATCCTATGATGCCACAATCCAGTCTCTGTGACTCGGGGGAAATGTTTCCATGGTGATAAGCAGTGATGTCATAAAAGGGGGATTGTTACAGGATTGAATGAAATCTGGCACCAGATGCGCCCTGCCTCCTTGTATAAGAGGGGGCGGGAAGCAAGCCATGTGGGCACAACCAGAAAATGGGAAACCGAATCACTCAAGGGATGACAAGGAATGACCAGAAGGAGGGAAAGTTCCAGTCCGTTCCACCATACACTAGCAGCCCCATTTGGAAAAGAACAGATTTAATGGACCTCACCAAGACTAGGATCGGTTTTTCACCAAAGGAAATCCGAGCCACGAGCAAGAAGCAGTGACTCCTGGAGACTCCACCTTCTGGTCTAAGAAGACACCAGCAGACTATGGCTTCACCCACCAAAGCCCAAAGGATCAAATATTTATTGAATAAAAAGCCATGGACTCTTCCTTACCAGATCCTTAGATAGCAATGTGTGTCTGACTGTTCAAAACACAGATTGTTGTGATTTGGGACCCAGAGTGCATTTAGAGTAACATGTCTTACCAGAAAAATAGCAGCTAGCCCTGGCTTAATTCGTAAAAGTCAAACCACCTTGTTAAAATTCCTAGAGAGCTGGGCACATGATGCACACCTGTAATCCCAACAGCTCAGGAGGCTGAGGCAGGAGAATCGCAAAGCCAGCCTCAGCAGTAAGCAACTCAGTGAGACCCTGTCTCTAAATAAAATACAAAGTAGGGCTGGGGATGTGGCTCAGGGGTTGAGTGCCCCTGAGTTCAATCCCTGATACCCAGGAAAAAAAAATTTCCAGAGATTTCATATTAGCAGGCACTGCATAATGCCACTTTCCATCTGTGGGCACTCTAAAAGGCAAGCCCAACCTTGGGAAAGGACTGCCTGCCATCAGGTCAATCTGGTGGATGGCTTTGGGAAGAAGAACTTGTCACTGACGGGGAAGAACTTGACCCTGACAGGGAAGCTCAGAAATAAAGATGTGCTTGTTGCAGCAGCAAGGCCTGGTCAGGGACATCCTTGTCACCATCTGGTTCTTTCTCTGTCCCTTGACATTGCAAACACCAAGCAATGGGTCCCTTTCCATACAAGGTTTCCCTTGGACCCACAGGAAGCTCTTGGGGCTGGGGCTTTACACAACACATGGTGCCTCTGTCTCTCTTAGGCAGCTCGTTCTCCTGAAGGCTCCACTCCCAAGAGTGATGATCCACAGCAATAGCCAGGTACGAGTGCAGTGTACGAACTTCATGGCCTTTGTTGCTATTTATGAACTGACTTCAAAAGGAAATCATTTCCACCCAGGAAACCTGACTAATGCTTGCCCATACTAAGACATGCACAGAGATAAGATAACTGCTTGCTTATGATTCCAGACAGCAGGGGGAAGTACCTTCAGATGTCAGGATGAGCTGTACCAAACCATCTACCACGTATCAGAGAAAAGCCAAGATGGCCTGAAGGCTCCATCCTCAGGCCAATCTCGAGCCCCTAACATGCCACCACCTTGCATGCCTCCTTACCTTGGCCCACACTGCCCCTTTGGCCTGGAATGTGCCCCCCACCACCTTCCCACGCCACAGCTCCTTCACCATAAGAACTGAGCCCAGATCAGGAAGCCCAGATCCACCTCTGAAGGCTTCCTTGCATGTTTCCTTCTCCTCTACTACAGTGAGAATTTTGAGGACAAGGGATCATTCCTTATTCACATTTGAACATGCCCCTAGCAAAACACACATGCCAAGGTGAGGGACAGAAGCCAAGATCCTTGAGCTCCACCAGTCTTCAGGACCAACTTCAACTATTACAAATAAAAGTTGATTTTTAAAAGTAATTTTGAGTGACTGAAGCGACTAACTTTCTGACCAAGGATCCCATGATAAGATCTAAAAGGAGCAATGTGGCGAAATGAGGCACCTGGGACTCTGAAGAGTCCACTTCCCCATCTATAAAAGCAGAAAAGGAGTCGGGGCTCCAAGTCCAGGTCTAACATTAACTTCCTGAAGCCACCTGCAGCATCCCCACATCCTTCACCTGGAGCACAGTTACCCTTCAAAGAGGAGTCCTCAAGGCACCTGTTGCCCTCCTCAGTTGAAACTGTCCCTTTCAGTCTCAGCTTAAAAATCCCCCCTCCTGCAGATTGTTCCAGATGCTCTCCAGGCTGAGACACACTGCAAAGACAAAGGGAACCAACCGCCATCTGGTCAGGCTGCACTGGTTAATGTCACTTAACCCGACAACATCTGATCCCTCTTTCCAAATACCTCTGAGCCCACCCTTTGCCAGGCCCCTGAGACAGCAAGCTTCTTCCCAAGTCCTGCCTCCCCGAGACTAATTTTCACTATTTTGCAAATGCATCTCTGTGTACCTGTAAATTCCATCACTCTCTTTGTCCATGACAAATGCCTACCTTGGGAAATTTACCTTGGGAAATGTTTTAAGGCAGACAGCAAGCACATTCAGAGAGGCCTGAGGAAGGTGAGAAGGCTGGGGAGTGCTGGAGATGTTCTTCATGACTGCGCACCCAGAAAAACAAAAGGAGAAAAGCGGGGAAGCCCAGAGTGAAGGGAAAAACGACTGGTTCATTCAGCAGCAGATGCATGTGTTGAAAGTCTATCCGAGTTGCTCAGCAACCAAGAGAAAGCATTTCAGAGAGCAAGGGGCTAATTGGACAAATGAATTAATTAGACATTTCCGGAGTCGAAGCTATAAATGACAATAGGCTTGGGTGGCCGGTTTTTTTTGCTAGTGAAAGTGTCTTCCCATCCCTACCTGATCTTTGGTCCCGCTCATCTGAAGAGCTGGGGACGGTGGAGAGATGGGGAGCCATGTAACTAGGTGTCAGAGATACTGGGAGTGCAGGCAGTGAAGGGGACCCTGCCTTGGTGGAGAAGTTGAACTAAATGACCTTCAAGGTCTCTTTCAACTCTTAACATTCGATTGGTTTTGCACTGCAGGGAAGGGAGGACAAGAAAGGAGTAAGTCCCCCATTCTGGCAGCCTGAAGGTAACTTAATAACCTGCTTTCCCCCACCATCTGTGGGGTTTCCCTTTGCTGTATTTAAAGCAAGCAGCTTCCCATGAAAGCAGATAGATGGCAGTTGTTAGGGAGTTTGTGTGGGAAATAAGATGTTTTGTTGGTGGTTGCTTTTTTCCCTTGCTCTGCTTTGCTTCCCCCGTTGGCTTCCTTTAATTACAGCAGAACCCCACTGGTTGCTCTAATGATGGAGAGGACCGCTACTGTGAAGATCATGGTGGAGAGGAGAGAGCAGGCCAGAGCCACTGCTGATGGAAAGGGAACAGGCAGAGGGAGAGGAAGGCAGCCAGCAGCTGCCGAGTGGAAGGAGAGGCAGCAGGGTGGGCTTTCTGCTCCCAGTCGCAATTTGCTGGGTGTCCCTGAGTAAGTTGCCTCACCTCTCTGAGCCTTTGTTTCTCCTCTTGCAAAGTAGGGAGAATGAGTTTGCCAATGTTTGGAGAATGATTGACACCACTGCTAGTGACATGTTCCCCCTTGCTCAAAATTACTAACAGCTGCCCATTGCCAACAAAATAAAACACAAGTTAGCCTGTTGGTCGTACAATGCCTCTGTAATCAGGCCACATCTAATCTCTGCCTCTTCAATTCCCAGACACACCTGGTTTCTCCTCCCCTGTGCCCTTTATTCAACCTGTCTAGAAACACCAAAACTCAAAAGTGTGATCCTGGCAATCTAAACTCTCTTGCTCAGGGTTTCCTCGCCTGTTAAACAGGGTTAATTAATAACAAACCCAATTCCTAAAGGTGCAAAGAGGGGAAATGCAAAGCTCCCATGGCTGGTACCGGGACACAGCAGGCCTTCAGTAGATGTGACACCCCATCCCCAGAGGCTTCACTGTGGGTTCCAATGTCAGGTGAATCTCCATCCTTCTCTCTGCACATACTTCTCTCAGGTCTCAAGTTCCCAAAGCACCAAGTCTGAATGGCTCTTCATTCAGCTTCTATTATTGTACTGAGGCACAATCAAGTATCTGTCCCCATGTTAAAGATCACTCCTCACAGGGGGACATGGGCAGGACAGGTACCTAAACTATAAGGGCATAGCTCCTCCTGCATGGCTCCTCATGACCACAATAATACTGAACATAGGAAATACCATCTCAAGTGGGGACCATGTTTGTTGCAGACCCCAGCTATCCAGGAGCCATCTCATCCCCAAGTCCAGGGGACCCCTGATCCAGGAAGAATGGGGAAAATAGATGGAACCAGAGAAGGCAGAAGAGAAGGAAGAACTGGAAGTGCCCATACTTGCTCAGACACTGAAGAAGTGAAGCCAAATGTCTACAGAACAGAGCTGTGGGCAGTCACATGGCCAAGAGCTTCAGAGTCCCACAGCAGTGACTGCAAACAACTTCATCTAGGGATAGAGCAGCTCTGCTTAGAAGCTTAGAGGTATGCACGTCGGTGGCCTGCCCACTATTTTCTCTCCTCATCTCAGCTCCTGAACAGGTCCTTGCTCACCAGACATGCTTCCTTCAACATCCCTCAATCTGCTCCTGTAAACAGGCTGGGCTGAAGCAGTGGCTCATCCAGGAACCTGAGTTGTTTTGTTGTTGTTGTTGTTTTTCTGCTGCCTATGTTCAGTTACAGGTTGTAACAATGATGTTTCATACAATATAATCAACTCTGCCCCACCCATACCATTGCCTAAAAAATTCATAAGTGCACAAGAAAGGAAGGAAAACACAAAACAAAACCAGAAGGGGGGAAAAGGCAATCTTGAAATGAATTCGACTGCAGAAGCTTATGTTCCTGCAGGCACATTAGATATTAATAATTCAACAAAATATTACAGTAATTACTATACTTTGCAAAATCACAACAGTGCACTTTAGCACAACTCCTACCAATCTCCCTGCAACTGCCATTAATAAATAAAACACAATTCCCTATATTAAATTTGTTGTTTAAAAGCTAAATATTTTATCAGAACTAATATATTTTAAATAATCAGTCAAGACCAAGGAAATCCCTGGCCCTGCATTTCTCCCCCCTTTTAAGTGAAATTCCATCTTCCCAGTTAGAGCAAAAATTGACTTCAACTCTCACAAGAAAATACTGAGTATTAGGGCTTGAAGGCTCCTGTTGAGAGACCTGAGGATCACTCAGCTTCAGTGCTCAGCAGGAATCCGATTAGGCTGCAGGGGAGAAAAAGTGAGAGGGGAAAAAAGAGGGAGGATTAATTCCTTTAGACCACAGATCTGATCTACCTCATTCAGAAAAAGCAGCCAAGAATTGTAAGGAGAAGGGAGTGGCAGGCAGTCACCCAAGGGACACACCTAAGGATAACCCTGAGCTTGTATATATGGTTAATGACCTTGAAACAGAGGTGAGCCTCTCTTTACACAGTAATTACATTCCCCCCAAATATGCTACACCCCATCTCTCAAGTTCTGTTGGTTTCACCTACTATCTCAGTTAGCTTTTGCTGCAAAAATGCTACAGAATCATCAACCCAAATCTCAATCAGTTCTGATTCTCACAATCATCACTTATTCTCACAAAGATACAGGGCATCCAGGGGAGCTGGCTGATCACAGCTGGGCTCAGCTGGATGGCTGTACCACTCCCAGCTGGGCTTAGCCGATCTGGGCTGGGCTTGCTTTTTGTCTCTTATCCTCCCCTGGAAACCAGTGGGCTAGCCTGGGCACGTTTTTCTCTTGTCCACTGCAAAGGTGCAACACAGAGTACGAAACACACAATGCCTCTGGATCACTAAGCTTACAACTGACAGTGTCCCTTTTGCCTCGTCTCCTGTTAAAGCAAATTGCACTGCCACACACAAAGTTAGCCAGTGGAGAAGACCCCTGCTCACCCAGAGAAGGCACGCACAGGACGAGTATGCAGGAAATTGCAGGAAGGAGTGGAGAACGGGGCCACATGGGATCAGCTACAGCCCTTGCCAAGTAATCCCTCAGTGGGCTCCTTCCCGCCCACACCCACTTCCACCACCCAAGCCATCACCCTTTCCAGCTTCAGTATCAGTTCAGCCTCCCAGCCTCCATCCTTCTCTCCCTCCAACCCACAGGGCGGCCTAAGTGATTTTTTTAATGTAAATTTATCACTCTCTTACTTTGAACCTTTTTACCTTTTTACAACAAACCCATAAGCCCTGCTTGGTCCTACCTGTACTTGCCTGGCTGGCTGCACCTTTCAGTCCCCGGCCCCCACACTGTCCTGCTTTCTATCCCCTTCAGAGACTTTGCTCCCTCCTGCCACTGAAATCTAGAACACTCTGCTCTCTCCACTTCACCCACCCAACAGGCACATCTTTTGGGATCTCAGTGTACCTGCTGCTTCCTCTATGCCTTCCCTAAGTTAGGTGGCCCTTGTGCAATCTCTGACAGTATCACGGACCTCTCCTCCAGTAGGACCTCAGACACCAGCAGCACTGGTCACACAGAAGACACTCCACAAACATATGTCTAGTATTGAGTATTGGCGTAGTTATAAATAAAAACAAATAACTAAAAGTATCTGACTACCTTTAATATAAAATTCAGCCAGAAAACCTTTAACAAATGTCAATGACAGATTGTTCAATTTCACCCCCCACAACATATTGCAGATTTTGTTTCAACCTGGATTGAATGCTTCGGGTTTTCTTAAAAGAGTGCACCTCACCCATTTGAACATCACAGGCTTCCCAGGGTAGGCACCCCTTTTCCTCACCCTCCTCAGTCCCTGAGCAGGAAGGGAGACACACATAATCCAAAAATAGTAAATGGTACAAAACCAGCAAATCCAAGTAATTCACACATTCAAGGGAATTTTTTTTTAACCTAGATTCCAATGTCCATGGAGCCAGTATGAGAGCAAAGTAAGATTTTAGACAAGCTGAGGATTTTTTTTTCCTAATGTATCTCCTAAGTGCTGGGTTTCTATGTGATTTATCCTCCAAGCCAGAATCTTTTGAGAGTTAAAAGAAATCTATGTGTATTACGTGAGGACAACAGATATAAACAAGGACATTCCCATGTACTCTGTGAAGATGACGACTCAGGATGTAACACACAAAAATGCAAAACTGGCCCAACAGAGGAAGGAATGCCAAGAAACAGAAGCACAAATCCAGGAGTGAAATAAATGGAAATCTCAAGAAGACAGAAGGGAAACAGACCTAGAAAGAAAGAAATCCGTAAAATTAGAATATCAACTAAAAAAATCTGAGTACTATGGTAAAAAGGCAGATGCTTCCTCTGCCTGTATGGAAAATAAGACAAATAGAAACACAAAATTAAACAAAAAGCTCTATGAGAAAGTTATAGCCCAAACCAAACTGGCAGAATTCTCAATAATTACCAGAGCCCAGGATAAGCTATTTGACCTCAAAGGTCAGAACGCGTGTTGTCAAGTGTCCTGGGTTTAGTGGTACAGGTAACATCTATTTCCAATCACAGGACTAGATTTTGTTGCAGATAATAAAAACAACCACACTATTGTTAATATTTTTATTGCTTTTCATTCAACTATGGTTGAAATTCAATTTATTTCCTAAATATGTTTTAAAGGAGCATGTATTTTATGCTGTCTTGCTCTGTCCTCTACAAAGCTGTCCAATATGTTTCCCAGGCATAAAACTGTAAGCTTTGGGATGTCCAGAGGCATCATATGGTTTTTCATATATGCTGCAATACCAGGCACATAGGAGGTACTCCCCAAATAAGTCGCATTATCTGAAAGGAATAAGGCAAAAACAATCAATACAGGTCAAGTTCTGGAACAAAATCTTTTTAAACATCAAATTCCACTCCCATCTGGGAATTTTATTATATTAGATGTGACTTCAAATAAATTGTACACCATGCCTGGAATAAGAAGTTGGGGCTTTTAATACCACTGCATGTGTGTTAACGGAAGTTTTTCATGTGTACTAAGAGAAGGCAAAAGAAGACAGGTGGTACATGTGGCCTCGAATCTGTCACCGAGGGAAACTCCAGCTCCTTAAGGAATAAAGGAGAGATAAAGTCAACAAACAAACACCTTGAGTTCATATCACCCCCGTTATTTTCAAAATGTTTCCAGGTGCACCCCATTTCATTATTTAACTGTGATACAAAGGGAGCAAACAGGATTATCCCAAATTCACACATACATAAATAACTAACCTGATTCATATCAAGTTTGTGATGAGATGGACTTGCATGAACCTAGACAACTCTTTCTTCTTAGAGATAGGAAAACTAAATCCCAGAAAATCCAAATAACTTAATTAGCACTGCCCTAAGCAAATGAATTTTTAAATGAATCAGTTTATTTTTCCCAATAACAACCAGTGTAATAACTTTATTTTTTCAGGCCAGAAAAATGTTCACTAAACTGTCACAAAGAAATAATGTGCATCCATTTGAACTTATATATATATATAGATATATATATATAGATATATATATATAGATATATATATATATCCCATGCATCCTAATCTTGCACCAAAGACAGTGTAGTGATATATTATTTTTAAGTAATACTGGCATAATTTTTTAAAAAAATTTATATAATAAATGGGCCCATTTGTTTGCATTATTTATATATAATATATATATATATTATATATATATATATATAATATATATATAATAGATGGGCCCATTTGTTTGCATTATATATATATATATATATATATATATATATATATATAAACAACTGTGTGGTAAAATATGGCATCCTAAAATTCATGTGAAAATTCAAGGGATTCAGAATGGCCAGAGCATTCTTTAAAAAGAAAAACAAATTTGGAGAATTCACATTTCCCAATTTCAAAAGCTACAACAAAGCTACCACAAGGCTAAAAGACAGACATATAGATAAGTGGGAGAGAACTGACAGTCTGGAAATAAACTGATATTTGTGATCCATTGATTTTTACAAGGATGCCAAAATAGTTCAATGGGGGAAGAATCTGTGTTTTAAACAAACAGGCAACAGTGGGACATCCACATGCAGAAGAATGACACTAGAACCACCCAACCTCACATCATATACAAAAATTAATTCAAAGTTGACCAAAGACCTAAAGGGAAGAAATAAAACTATAAATCTCTTACAAAGAAATCATGCATGAATCTTATGACGTTGAATTAGGCAAGAGTCTCTTAACTATGGCACCAAAGGCAAAAGCAACAACAAAAAATAGATGTGCTTGGCTTCCCCCAAATTAAAATCTTTTGAACTTTAAAGGACACCATCAAAAAAAAATGGATCAGTTTTTTTAAGGAATGAAAATACATCTACTTAAGGTAAGAAAACACCTATACATGCTGGAAAGAAGTATTTTCCAATTTTTTTCATCACAATTCCAGATCTTCTTCTCACTAATAATGTTCCCAAATAACACAGACTTGTAACTCTTCCTCATTTCTTTTCCATCTTCTCTATCTGGAAGGGTCTTCATTTCCTTACACCTAAAAAACAGTTAACTTGCTGAAGACATTTCATGTAAACCAAGAACACAGCTCACGAAATTCCCAATCCCAAAACCAATATTCTTTCCAACATAGTATGATGCCCCTCTAGGATGTTATCTTAGACCCATTTCCTTCTCCATTTCTAGTATATACTATGGCAAGGCTCACAACAGGTTTTTAATATAATATTACAAAGGACTGGGGATATAGCTCAGTGGCAGAGTACTTGCCCGACATGCAAGAGGCCCTGGGTTCCATGCCCAGCATCAAAAGAAAAGAGAGAGAGAAATTCCTGACTCGGTGTGATGGATAACTGGGTCATAGGGCACCTAGATATTTGGTTGAACATTCTTCTGTCTGTGTCTGTGTGTTCCTGGATAACATTTGAGCCAGTAGACTAAACAAAGTAGAATGCCCTCCCCAATATAGATGGGCCTCATCCAATCCTTTGAAGATTCAAGTGGAATAAAAGGTTAAGTAAGAAAGAATCATTTCTGTCTGCCTCACTGTCATGAAGCTGGGATATCCGTCTTCTCCTGCCTCTGGACTAGGACCCAGTCTAGAATTTACACCATTGTCTCTCCTGCTCCTCAGATCTTCTGACTCAGGCTAGAATTATACTATGGGTTCTCTTTGGACTCCAGCTTGCCGACTACAGACCCTTGGTTTCTTAGTTACCATAAGTGCATGAGCCAATCCCTTAGAGTAATCTATACCTACACACTATTGATTCTTTTTCTCTAGAGAAGCCAAACCAATACACTTGGAAATAACTAAGGATCTTAGTTGAGGTTCCTTCAGAAGAATACCCTGAAACAAAGACTAGCACTTACATAGTTTATATGGGGGGAGGGGGTGATCCATGGAAATAGTCACAGGGAAGTGGAAAAATGAAATAGGGACAGAAGGCAGACATAAAACCAAGCAAATTACCATGGTAAGCAAATGGGTCTTAATCTCAGACACAGTTTTGAAGACCAACCTCAGGTTCTGTTCACTCCAAAGGACAAGGGAGCTGGATACTTATCCACCAACTTCCCTCAGTCATTGATAAGTGGCTTCTCCCGACTCTTTGAAAGGCACTGACTCTTCCAACCTGTGTCTTGTATTATCAAGTCAGCACACAGAGAAATGGAAAGTGTTCGGGAAATGGGCAGAGTGCCAAGAGGTCTGCTAGGAAAGAAGACATCCCAGCCTACCCCATCTCCCATCTGAGTGATAATGGGCACTCACATCACCACGCAATAGTCTACTGTGCTAGTTAGACCCTTTATGTGTATCATTTCTGAAATTCACAACAATCTTACAAGTTCAGTATTATTCTCATTTTGTAGGCAACAAAACTAAGATGTAGAGACTTGGTCAAGCTCACTGCTGTTCAGGGAACTTCTCATAAGAAAAAAGACATTTTGGAGTTTTCAAAAATTTTCCAATAAAATGTTTGCTTTCCAATTTTAAGCAAAAAAAAAAATGCAATGTTGGAGGCATCATAATACCTGGCTCCAAATTATACTATAGAGATAGAGTAACAAAAATTTCATAGGACTGGCATAAAAAAACATAGACTGATGATACAGAACAGAAAACACAGAGACAAACCCTCACATCTACAGTCATCTGATCTTTGACAAAGATGTCAACAATGTACACTGAAAAAAAAGACAGTCTTTTTAACAAACAGTGCTGGGAAAACTGGTTATCCATATGTAGAAGAATGAAACCAAACCCTTATCTGTCACCCTGTACAAAAGTCATCTCAAAATACATCAAAGACCTAGGAATTATCCCCAAAACTATGCAACTCCTGGAATAAAACATAGGGTCAACACTCCAATACATAGGTACAGGCAATAACTTTCTCTTTAGGAAAAGCTCAGGAAGTAATGCCAAGAGTTAATAAATGGTATGGCGTCAAATTAAAAAGCTTCTGCACAGCAAAAGTAACAATTAGGAATGTAAAGAGAGAACCTATAATATGGGAGAAAATCTTTGCTAGCCACTATTCTGAAAGTATTAATGTCTAAAATGCATTTTAAAAAACTCAAAAAACCTAACACCAATAAACCAATTAATAAATGGGAAAATGAATTAAAGAAACTTCTCAAAACAAGAAATAAAAGCAGCCAACAAATATATGAAAAAATGTTCACCATCATTAGCAATTAGGGAAATGCAAGTCAAAAATTACACTGAGATTTAATCTTACACCAGTCAGAATGGTAGTCATCAAGAATACAAATAATAACAAACACTGGAGAGAATGTAGAGAAAAAGGAACACTTTTACAGTGTTGTAAATCAATACAACCACTATGGAAATGAGTATGGAGGTTCTTAAAGGCCAGGCATGGAACCACCATATGACCCAACTATAGCACTCTCGGGCATTTACCTAAAGAATTAAAGTCAACATACTAGAGTGCTACACGCATACCCATGTTTATAGCAGCACAACTCACAATAGCCAAACCATAGAATCAGACTAGGTATCCATCACTGGAAGAAAGGATAAAGAAAATGTGTTATATACACACAATGGAGTTTTATTCAGCTATAAAGAAAAATAAAATTATGTCATTCATAGAAAACAAATGGAACTTGAGACCATTATGTTAGGCAAAATAAGCCAAACTCAGAAAGTCAATGGTAGTACATTTTTCTCATATATGGAAGCTAGAAAGGAAAAAGAAAAAGAAAGGTGTGGGAGATCAGTAGAGGAAAGGGACAAGCAGGTGGGAGGCAGGGAAGAGGGGACAGGCTAGAAGTGAATGATATTGGCCAAATTATATTGTTACATTGTGTGCATGTATGAATATGTAATAATAAATCTCATCATTATGTACAACTGTAACTCATCAATAAAAAAATGTGAAGACAAAAATAAATAAAATGGGGGGGGGGGAGTTTGCTTTCCAGCCTGGCTAGTGCTGAAAGCAACACCTGAGATGAGCAACTCCTTCCTTCATTTCTAAGGATCCTCCCCCCTTCCACCATCATCCTAAAAACAAGCTTCTCTATATCCCCAATTTCAGGGACTCAAAACTCTTAGTGTAGACAGGTTCCCCTACCTATCTAATCAATTAATTTGTTTTGTTTCTCTGGTGCTGGGGATTGAACCCAGGGCCTTGTACATGTGAGGCAAGCACTCTCCCAAATGAGCTATATCCCCAGCCCCACACGTTTTTATTTATTTTAGTTTTAGACGGACATGATAACTCTATTTTACTTATTTGTTTTTATGTGGTGCTGAGGATCAAACCCAGTGTCTCACATATGTAAGGCAAATGCTCTACCAACTGAGCTAGAACCCCAGCCCCTGAGGTCAGACTTTTTTAAAGAATAGGCTCATTTCTCATGCAGTGTAATCTTTAACCTGGTTCTAACCATCCAGATGAGAAACTGCCAAGCTCACCACAGAGGTGAGAGGACCAAGTCAGACATGTGGGACCTAAGAAATGAAGAATGAAACACCTGTGATGTTTCAGTAGGTACAGACCCTAGGGACAGCTGGAGCAGACCAGACCTTCTGATCCACAAAACATTCTTCACCCCTACAGTGTTAGGCATTAAGAAAGTACGTATCCCATTCAACTGAATAGACTTCTATTGACCAACCACCAGACAAGAGAATGATGGGGCATAAAGAAGAATATGCAGAAGAGACAGAGGAACCACAGCTGCATGTGATTTCTAGACGAATCTATTTGTAGGATATTAGTTCAGTCATTCATAGGTTGAATATCCCACCGCTGACTGGATGTAACTTGTACAACCTTTTTTTCTGCAGGAAGAGGAAGATTAGTCAACCCAGGCCTGATCCGCCCTCTTACCAACCAATCATTCATTGATGAGTTGCCAAACAGCCCTCCACACAATGCATTTACAGGTTACTTCTTCTCATTTTCTCTCCTTTGGAACAATTCCTGGAACATTTTTTTCATGATTTCATCCTATTTATTTTCCCGTCTTTCCCAAGGCAACACTCCCTCTAGTGTCTGTGTATTCACCTCAGGTTCCATTCTTGGTGCACAGGGTGAAGGCCAAAAGGGAACCAAGCCTGAAACTCCGTGGGCGTGGGAGTAGATCACTGCAAAATAATTTAGCCACCATGATCCTTCTGAGAAAGAGGCTGCAGATATGCTGCAGAGTTCCAGCCACGGATATTTACTATTCATACCAGACACAAACACACAGCTAGGAGCTCGAGAAGAAAAACAGCATCAAGGTCCATCCCGTGACTTTGATGAAGGTTGAGTCCTGGGTACTGTGGGCTCTGCTTGCCTGGCCCCCCGTCATTCACTTGCACATCTCTTCACTGTCCATCTCAGCACTACACAAAAGACAGACTCCCCTGTGAACAGGGACCATGGGGATGTGTGAAATCAGCATCCTGATGATGTGTGGGTACCAAGATGGCCTTGACATCAGCTCACTGGGCGACTTTGGGCATGTAGCTCCTTCCTCTGCTGCAATATTTGAAAATAAAGAGAAGGCCCCGTCTAGATGTAAAAATAATAACTAAACCAACATACAAGTTGGGCACTTCTTTTAAATACTATACAGTGTATAATCTCATTTAATCCTCACAGCTACCCAAGATAGGAGGTACTGTTATCATCACCCCTTTTTACAGATGAAAAGATAGCAAAGAGAGAGTAAAAACCTGCCCAGTGTCACACAGCTATTCAGAGACAGAGGGAGGATTTGAATCCAAGCCTCTGGCTCCAGATTCCACTGTCCTATTTAGTATGTGACCTTGTTCCACATTCTCTGTCTATCCATTCTCAATAAATCCTGAACAGAACAGCATTCAGGATGTAAACCTTCTGCAAGTAAGAATTCACACCTGCCATATATCCTGTCATACTACAAACCCATGCTCAAAAATCCCACAATCCAAAGCCTTATAGGATGCTTGCTTATCCTACATAATTCTTTTTTTTTTTTTAATGAGAGAGAGAGAGTGAGAGAGGAGAGAGAGAGAGAGAGAGAGAATTTTTAATATTTATTTTTTAGTTCTCGGCAGACACAACATCTTTGTTGGTATGTGGTGCTGAGGATCGAACCCGGGCCGCACACATGCCAGAGGAGCGCGCTACCGCTTGAGCCACATCCCCAGCCCTATCCTACATAATTCTATTTCTAGTTTTCCCCTTAAATAAGGTTTTCTCCAGAGTGTGCCAAGTAACAGGCCCCTACTTAGCCATGGTACAGTTGTACTGACCAAAATCCCTGAATGGTCAGTTCCTCTGGGCTCTCAGTCCCTCCCATCTCAGTCAAGGAGGAATGGTTTCCTCTGCTCCCTAACACAGACTTAATAGCAGAAATCTATCATGCAATCCTGAAGTTCTTAGACTCCATTACCTTTTACAAATTTACTATAGCACATTTATTAGTGTACCATAGAGAACAATGTTTCCATAAATAATTAAACTACACTGATCAAAATAAATAAGGAAAATGTTCTTGGTCATGTAACCCGGCTTGATTTCCTCAGTAATTCAAATAATCAGGTGATTTACAGAGGTCCCCGTCAACAACGGTTAGCAAGACAGAACTCACCCAACATTAAGGAGCTTGCTATTTATTGCCTGGAGTCACTGTGGTGGGTTGGATGGGTGGCTATGGGGCTCAACCCTGGAACATGAGGAAGGAAGCTACTCCTAAGCCACTCTGGCTAGCCTTATGTATACCCATCCTGAGTCTTAATCTACTCTACCTGTAACTGGGCAGCACCCTACATGACCAGAGTTAAAGAATATGAACCCTCTTGGAAGGAAAATGCTGTTAAGGAGAAAATAGGTATGAACAGGAGAGGGCTATTCTAAGAGAAAAGAGCAGCTGGGGTCCGGCTGTAGGGTGGCATGTTGCTGCGTGAGCCTCACAGCCCTCCTCTATGCTGATGGTTTGATGAAGGCAACTCCCAAATGCACTTCCAGCCCCGACAATCTGAGTCTGAGACCCACAGTGTCTCCCACAGTGATCTCCTCTCCTCGGAGCTCACAGCCTCAAACGATCACTTGACAATTAACCACATATCACCCCATGGCATCTGTCTTGTTGTCATGTGTTATTTAACTTTACAGAAGAGCAGCCTCACATTCAAAGCATATTAGAAGCACCTGAGGCAAACACTGTCGTTTTCTTGTTTGTCTCCCCTCCATCACAACCTGCAGCCCCAGAACAACGCCACATACACAGGAAACGCCCAGCAAAAGGCTATGTTATGAGTATCCATCTGATCTCTGACATGCATGAGAAGAAGCCAGGATCACTGCCTAGTCCTTATGTCTATCCTCCTGTTTAGTGGGATAAGGGTCTCTCTGAATCTTATGTTAAAATAATAAACCAGGTGCATAAATTCAATGCTATTAAGAGATAGTGTTAAACTATTTGCCACCTAAAGCAGAATTGATCTCCCCTTCCCTCCCCTGCTCCACAGCTAAGGCAGGTCCTGCTTCCCAGGCTAGTGCAGTGTTACTGAGCCAGGTCTCCCTCTCTGGGCCTCACTCCACAGGGTATCCATGAGAAGAGCAGAGGCCACATGGGGGGGGGGGGGTTGCTCATTTAATTGTTTCATCCCTTGCTCTCAAAGTACTAAATAACATGGGATTAAAGTAACCAAATACTAAACTAAAAATGACCAGACTTGTGTTACCATCTGTAAATTCCACAAACGACTAGAGAAATAAATGCTTCTCGGGAAGGTTTCATAGAGGCCTGTGTTGGAGACGTGAACAGAGCTGTGAGTACTGGGTGCATCTTAACAGAGGAGGAAGGATGTCTCAACTGGAGGAGACTCAGGAGCAAAGGCCTGGAGACAAGCAGGGGCTCAAGACAACAAAGAGGCTGCCCTGGCAACAGTGGAAGACTGGATCAGGGAACAACCAGATCCAAAGCTGGAGAAGCAAACCCAGGACACATAAAATGAAAGGCCCTGAATGCAAGGACAAAGGACTCTGGATTTGAATTCAAGAAGCCATAGGCCCTCAAGCCAAAATGCAGATATCCCCGATGAAATATTTCTCATCACAGTAGCTATCAAGTGATGAAATCACCAATATCCCAAGAAACAACTTCCAATTCCTTTGTAGCCTCTGTGCTCCACAAAACAGGACTGTCACTCGTTCACGCACCTAGACAAACATTACTAAGCACCAGACCTCTCTCCCAACCATCAACACACCAGGGGTATAAACATGGTTAGCCTAATTCCATTCATCCCTAGAGCCAGTTCTGCTTACCAAAGGTGGCCTACTAGGCACTCACATTCTGTATTTTCTAGCTCCTCCACCACAAGACCTCTTTTCTCCCAAACCTGCTGCAGAATCATCCTTTGGCATTTTCTCCCTGTAAAGGTAGTGTCTCAAGCCAGTTGAGAACCCAAGGAACACAGAAAGCAGGAAACCAACAGGCAGGTCAAGCCACAGACCTCAAATGACTTGCCCATGTGCACCTCACCTTGGATGAGCCAGCAGCCTTCAGAAAGACCTGCTCTCCCATGTCTCCCACCTCTGCTCCTCATGGGATGATTCAGGGCCCACAGATCATCCTGTTCCAGAACTCCCCCAGTGACAACAAAAGATTTACAGAGCCCAAGGCAAGAGCCTCCCAAGACTTCTTCCCACTGGAGCCCCAACCCCCCTTCCCTTAAACCCTGTGCAACAGGAGAAGCCACTTCCCAGTGTTCCAACCACTGCATTTCTGCAATCATTAAATCAGGCCTCCCAATTAAGGAGTTTGCAACTTCTGCTCACCTTGGAAATCACTGCAGGATCTGAGAAGCAAATCAGAGCCTATAAGCCAGCCGTCAGAGGAAACACAGAGCAGACAAATAATCTCGTCCAGCCCCCCCCCCCTTTCCTCACCATCCCCTGGCTGACAGTGACCAGGAGCAATTAGTGCTGTTATGTCCCAGTGCATTTCCCAGCTACATCTCAACTGAGATGGCTCTCCTTGTAATATTAATTAAAAACAGATTTTTTTTTTTTTTTTTGGCAAACCCCTGAAGAATGGCTTCTGTGGCAGGCTTCTTTATTAAGCCTCTGAGAAGGCAAAATGCATTAAGAAATTGTGACACGGGGGACTGCGAGTTGGGATGAGGAAGGCTGGGTGAGCCAGCCAAAAGCTATTTGAAAAATCTGTTTGGGAGCCACGATCAGATGCTTTAGTGAGTGAAATACAATTAATCTGACCAAATCTGTCACTATTTTGCACATTAGGAGTAAATATTTTAGAATACAGTTCAGCTACATTAGTTAAGGGTAGGAAATCTTGCCCTGGAGAATCTGAGTACTATACCTCCTAGCACATTCTGGAAAGGTGATCTGGCAAAGACCTGGAATGATGAGCATCTCCCCAGTTCTCCCCACTGAGATACAATGTTGGGCACATTTATTCAAAACTACCTGGTAAGTCATTCCAAGCAGGCACACTGCAGGGACAGCAGCCTGCAAATTGCCGTCACTGAGAGTGAGTAGCTGGAAAGAAATGGAACCCATTCTCGCCTCAGCACCAGGAATGAGGGACCCCCATCAAGGGTTAATCCAAGAAGGAGAGGGCTCTCCAGAGCAATTGGCCATCTCACTGAAAAAGCAGGGAGGCTTCTTCCTTCATTGGAAGGGAAAGGACAGAATAATGCGTTTTTTCTGTTCCTCTGTAAGCCACAGGGACTGTGCTCCCCCTGGGTGTTTGTGAAACACTCTCTAACCCATTAATCACCAGGATCCCAGCTGGAGACGAGTGGTAAGAAAGAACAACAACAGCAAATCACTCCTCCAGAGCAAAGGTTCCAAGGCCAAGTCCACTCATCTCCCTCCACCTGGAACATCTAGCAGAGTGAGATGGTCAGAGGTGGGACCCAGACCCCCTCTGCTTTCTGCTTCCTTCACCTCCAGCCTGCTGGGGGCCTCCTCCTTTGTTCATCAAGCCATCCCACTCCAATCCTGGGACCAAAGCAAACACCTGCTCCAAGCCTCGGAGGAGGTTCATCTCCTGCCTCTAAGGTCCTGGGGCGGGTGCTGCATTAGTAGGAGATCTTGCCCTTAACTCTGTGGTGGGGTGAAGGCCCTTCTCTATGTCCAGCTCCACATCATGGCTGTAAACTACCAGAGTGGAATTCAATTTTCAGTTATATGAGTGACTAAAAACTCTCCCCAGAGGGGGACTCCTGTGAAGTAACAAAGTTTGTCAAAGGCACCTGGGAGAAAAGCAGGAAAGCCCTAATTGTCCTAAAACTGAAACTGCTGCCCTTCCTGAAGGAGGACACACTGAACACCCCAGAAGCCAGAGGGAAAGATGGAATCATCTCTCCAAGCCAAAAGAGCCTGCTAGACCCCAAGGTCTCTGCCTTGTGACATCTCCCTCCACCCTGAAACAATGAAGGAATTCCTGAGGCTTCCGCATCCCCACAGCGACTCTTTTCTTCCCAGGGAACCCACCTGGGGAATGGTTTCCCAGCTCTTCTCACAAGGGGTGTTTCCTCAGAGCCTCTCAAAGACAATTTCCCCTTCTTCCTTAAACAGCATCACAGACCTGATAATCAAGGACACCTTTCTCTCTGGTATTGCCAGCAAAATGTGGTCAGAAAAGGCAGACACAGCATAGGCGGTAATCATGTGGTTCCCTCCTCTCCAGACTGGGGAGGGGACAGGATGGGCCCTGTGCTCACCCAGGCTGCCTTGCCTTTGCTGGAATGGTGAAGTAGCCAAAAGCACAACCAATAAAGTCTCCAGGGGCTGCTCATGATGGCTAAATCTCATCATTGTCACTAAGGCCTTACAAACCCAACGGTCCACTGCCTAGACCCTTTGGCCCTGTTTGATTTCCCTAGGGGCAAAGGCCAGGCTGCCCCTCGCTTCCTTTGCTGCTCAACTGCTCCTAAGATAGGCAGAGAAGGCCATGCACGTTTAACTCTTTGCAAGAAGCATTTTCTCTCTAAAGTCTCATCTCCTGAGGCTTTGTCAGCACTCAAAAATGATCCTTTAAAGCAGAAACATATGAAAACTCTGCAGGCAGAATGAATTTATACTGTCTAAATATGGCAGTAATAAAGCCTCAGATATGCCAGGACATGGCCCCCTCTTCCTAGGATACATTTACTTCCATGCAGCCTACCCATCTTCCTCACCTAGTTAAAATGTGAACACACAATTCTTAATTACCAAACTAAAATGAAGTTAAGATTACAAGCCCTGCTGTTAGAGAATTCTCTCTCCACCTTCCCTACCTCTCACTTCCTCCCCCTTCTCCTTTTCTCTTTCTCTCCCCTTCCCTCTTTATCTCTCTCTCTCTCTCTCTCTCTCTCTCTCTCTCTCTCTCTCTCTTTCCCTTTTTCCCTCTAACACTCACACATATGTCCTCTGGGGACTGGGAAATCTTCAATCACCCAGCCCAGCACAAGCACACCTTGCTCAACCAGAAAGCTCAGAACTGTCCAGCAGGAGGCTTTGGGATGTTCATCCAAAGTAGATGAAGCCAGCTACTGAGCTGCCCCGAACTGGACTCCACTTGTTCTTGGAACCCAGCATCTGGTATACAGGCTGGGCTCCCTGCCCTGTGTTGTGCATCACTGAGAACCAGGAAATCTGCGCTGCTCTGCGGTACCCTGGCTTTCCTGTTACTCACTACCCATTCCTGTGACACCCACAAGCTCTGTTAAAATAAGGAGAATATTTCCCAAGAAAATCTTTTCACATGCCAGTCAAGATGGGAAAGACAAATGGGGGGTGGGCAGCTTTTCCATCAAGTGATTTCCCCAGAGCTGCTTGTACAGACATCCATCGCCCCATGCCTGGAGTCCAGCTCTACCCAATGCCAAGTTCTCATCTGAACCGAGAACCAGACAAGAGCAAACGATTTGGATGGAGTGGGAAAGACTGTGAGATCGAGTCCTTTGCCGTTCTTTGATTTGGCTCCGGGGCACCGGGTGGCAGTGAGGTGGGGAGAGCCCCTCGGGCAAGCGCTGCGGGCTGCTGCAGCTGCCCCGGCAGGCGATGCCCAGCACCGGAGCCCCAGTCCTGAGTGCAGGGGCCGCCAGAGTGGGCTCCACGGCGCCACCTCTCGGTACAGCAGCGTTCAGGGGACCTGGAGGGTGGAAAGGTGAACAGAAAGCAAAGGACCCAGCTCGACTCCGGGAGCAGGACGCAGAGGTAAAAGCCAATCTTGTGCTAGGCTACTTGTGCGAGCTTGTGCTGGAGTGAGGGCGAGAGAGGTGGGAGTTATGTTGATTTCTCTTCACGCTTTAAACTTTTTCTACTGCCTCTCCCATAGCCTTCCAGGGCAGTTGCCTGGGCTTTGAAGACGAAACTGGGTTTTCCTGAAGGCCAAGGATTGAGCTGACTTGGACGAGCCTCGCGCCTGGACCAGCAGCAGACCATGCGCCTAGAGCGAAGAGCAGCGACCCCAAGGCGAGCAGGAGTCTGGAAGTCCGAGCCGCATCAATCTCCCGGGTTCCCTTTCTCGTGTCAGGTGCGGGCGGTTGGGTGTGGGGGAATTCGTTAGTCTATTAGTCTATCCAGCCGCTTCTTCACATCAGCCCGTGTCCTCACCCACGAAGTCAAGCACCCCACAAACAGGAAAACTGACTCCAAGCGGAGTATGGGAGAAAGTGACCACAGATCCCTGCCCTGCTCATCTTTAAGACACCCATTGCTCCTCTCCTCTCCGGACGGCCCCAGTCCTAGGGTCTCCAGTAAACAAATGCACACACCATCTTAAAACAAACTCCGCTAACCTGTTGGGGGCAGGACAAACCTTCTCTAGAAGTCCAGGTACTCCCCCATTTGTATGGACTCCCGAGCAACTACCTACCCCTCGCTCCTGTCCCCCATTCCCCCATGCTGTCAGGAGACAGATTCGCCGCCAGGTGGGTACTCACACTGCTGTTGTGTCCGGACCAGTGCACCATTGCTTGGTTGTGGGCCGAGTCCCCGGTCAGCGCGAAAGAAGTGCTAGGCAGTCGGAGCTCTTCAGCCGCTGGTCCCCCAGTCCGAGGGGCTTTCACCTCCTCCCGGGAACCTTTAGCCAGAGGGCGGCTTCCTTTGGAACCTTCGGCAGAAGCCGTAGCCCGGGCATCCCCGCGCTCCAGGGCGCTGGGGGGCTGTGCCCGGCGACTCCTCCTCGTGCCGCCAGGCTTGCCAGGAGCCAGGATGTCCTGGACCCAACGCGCGCCTTCAGGCGACGTACCCTCGGCTCCAATCTGCATCTCAATGCCCCGAGACTGGGGCAGCAGCTCTGGTCTGGGCCGGCGCCCCAGCGCGGCGGGTCTCCGCGTCGCCGCCAGCTCCTCCCGCCACTGGTTCGCCACTGCCCGCGGCAACAGAGGAGGCAACGCCGGTGACCGAGAAGCCGTGAGGCGCCCGGGACCGCCCGTTGAGCCCCAAGTGATCTCGGCACCGGCCAGGACCCACGTTGACAGGAGTAGAAGCCCTGTCCGGGCGAGGGGCGCCCCTGGCCAGCCTGTGGGGCGCTCCGTGCGCGCCGCCTCCATCCCGCTGCGGCTACCTTGGCTCGGGCTGCCGAGTGTGTGGCGCCCGCCGAGGTGCGGGTCCGGCGCAGGGGGTGTGCGCGCGCCGGCGAGCGAGCGTGTCGGGGGAGTGGGGAGGGGGCGGCCGAGAAGGAGGTGGCTCCGGCTGGCGCGCCTCGCCGGTCCTCTGCACTCTTCCTCCCACCCCCAGCTCGCTTACTCGGTCTCTCGTCCAGAGGGGGACTCCAAATCCCAAGGAAAATTAATAAATGCTCCTTCAGTGCTTTTGTTGTTGTTAAAATCAGATCTCCTAAAATCGTTCCCCCTGAGCTCCTCCAGAAATTGTATAAAAATGAGTGTTCAGAGGTAATAAGAAAATCCTCTTTTTAAATATGAAAATCAAGCCGGATCCAGGAGGAGGGACTGGCAACGGATCCCAGTCCTGAGTCTCTCCGAAATGCAGCCTCCAACCTGCTCCGGGTGAAGAGTTGGGTGCCGCTTCTCGTCGCGTTTGGGGGTTTACTCTTCGGCCTGTTCCGGGAGCGGGAGATGGCGCACGGGGAGGTATAAGGGTCTCGGGGGAGGAGGAGTAGGAGTAAAGTGTTTTCAGCGCCAACTGTTCGCATTTGATAGCTTAGGGGGAGCCCAGAGCCTCCGCGCAGGGAGGCAGCGCGCGGAAGCCAAGCGCGGGATGGACCCACGACTCTGCTCGCGGCTCCCCGCCCCGCGAGGCCTGCGCCCCCGCCCGGTGCGGGGGCGCGAGGAGTGCGTGCGTGCGCGTGCGTGAGTGCTGGCGGGCGGGAGTGAGGCTAGGGGTGCGCCGGGGCTGGCGGGAGGGCGCCGCAGGGTGGGGGGGTACCTGACTGGGCTGATTAGGGGGACGGCTGGGTGAGCGGGGGCGCGCGGCTCCGTGCGTGCGCGTTTACACAAGCATGGGTGCGTGTGTGAACAGCAGGGCTGGGCTAGGGGTGCGCTCGAGCCGTGGGCGCTCGCGCATCACGCACGGGCTGTGTTTGCATTTCCAGGAGCCTGTGAGTCGTCAGAAAGGCAATGTCGGGAACAAGGCAGGCTGCTCTCGGCAGCCCCCTCTCCCTCGCGCCGGGGGCACCCACGGCCCCCAGTCGCCCGCAGATGTAACCTGATTAAGCTTCTTTGGAGGCTAGGAAAGAGAACCGGAAAGCGTCGGCTGCGGGGATAGGGGTTGCCAGCTCCTCCAGTTCAGGGGCTCTCCTTCCCGGGACCCTCGGCCCAAAGTGGGGAGAGGAAATAAGTAGAGACCGTCAACTCCCACGGGAAGATACAGGCCCCATCTTGTTGCCTGGGACTGCCGAGTCTTGCCCTCCCTTTCCCTGCACCGGTTTCTGAGCCGGCTCAGTTGTTTCAAAGTGTCCGCCCAGTTGGAAGGTCCCGGCCCAGCGCTGCTTTGGGCTTATCGTGCCCCCAGGACCCCTCTGCAGGAGGGCAGCCTGAACACTTGGTGCTTCTGGGATCCCTGGTGACCACTAGAAGACGAGAGTTCGGGTGATTTGGAGAGAGGGAGCTAAACCTGAGGGTGATGCCGAGCCGCTGTTCATGGGCACACGGACATGTGTAGCGGGCCTTCTCTGAGAATCTCTGGGATTTTTAGGGTGGAAAAGTCTGAGATCGGAGGAGCAGGAGGAGGGACTACTGGGAAAGGAGTAGGATGGTGGGAGGGGGCTTGGCGAGGAAGAAGGCTCCCAGGCTCTTCCCTTCCTTTGGGGGACTGAAGAGTCCCTTTGGAGGAGGTGGTTAAAGCGGAACAGGAGGAAGGAAAACAAGCAAGAGGGCAGGAAAGAATTGTGATATAAGGTAAAAGAGAGAGGGAGAAGAGGGGAGAGATGGCGAGGTGGAGAGAAGGATGCGAAAGAAAGAGGGAGATAGAAAGGGCGAAAAAGCGCCGGGGAAGGGCCAAGAGGGATGGAGGAAGCCGAGGACTCGCCCGGGAATCTGAGACCCCTGAGGAAGGGGGACAACCAGCGATTCCCAGAGCCCCTACCCTGGTGAACTTGCTCCCCCACCGAGCCAAAATGGAAATTGGGAACCGAGGAGGAGGCTGGGCCGGAAAAAGAATCCAGTGACAATGTCTGACCCAGAATGAAATGGTTCTTGGCGTCTTGTGGAGTCTTTTCCAGCCTCCGCAAGAAAAGTTCCAGCGCCATGGGCCCAGGTGGGCACGGGATTCCGCACGGTGTAGGAGCCGGCCATCTGCGAGTGCCCAGCGCCCCTGGCGGAGAAGGCCGGGTGCTGCAGCCTGAGCCGAAGCTTGGGGTTCTGGAGCTGAGAGGCACTTATTCACTCTCTGGAATATGCCTTCTGCTACAATTTCCATCATGGTTTGATTTTAATGTCAGCTCTTCCATGAAGCCTTCCTCCACAACCTCATGGTACCTGATACCCTATCCATTATTATCCCCATCATAATCAAAGTTTTTGTCTTCTGCTGTAGGTTGGGAGCTGTTCATATCAATTTGGAATTTCAAAAAGAGCCAAGGTTAGAAGGAATTCCCATTTCCATTTCTGTTACTTCACCTGGGACAGGCCGGTTAAGGACTAGGATTAGCCCTCACTGTGTCCCCAAGGGAAAATAAAGAAGGTCATTTTCCTACCAGGGCTTCTGTCCCTGTTACAAACAACTGGAAAAAGCAAACTATATGTAATCCATGAGATTACACTAAATGTCACCAAATAAATCTCCTTTCGTGTGGTTGTTGTTTCTTAACCATCATAGTGAAATAACACTTTAGGAAATTGTACTGCTTCTCCTACCACTGTATGCATAACATAAATACACACACACATACACTCACACACACATACACACCCTTCCAAACCCTTAATTGTCTGACAAACATCTTGCCATCAGCACCCATGGCAGATATATATATATATATATATATATATATATATATATATATATATATACACACACACACACACACACACACACACACATATATATATATATATATATATATATATGGAAGCATCCCAATTATGCCTAGTTCCTGTATTTTATAAAATATCCATCACTCCTTATATGAAGACCAAAAGACAAATTCCTTAAAAAACTTGGAGCCAGGGAAAGGCAGGTTTCTCCTGCAAAACCAACATCCTTTTGTAAAGGCTTTCTTTTTTTTATTAGTTGTTCAAAACATTACAAAGCTCTTGACATATCATATTTCATACATTTGATTCAAATGGGTTATGAACTCCCATTTTTACCACGTATACAGATTGCAGAATCACATCGATTACACATCCACATTTATACATATTGTGTAAAAGCTTTTTAAAACTGGCTTTGTCTTCTCATTTTGCATTCTTCTTGTCTCAGTAGTTGAGCTGAGCACCTGGTTTACTTGCTTTAGTGGTCTTCAGGACAAGACATAGCTTCTGCTTGCTTTTTACTCAACACTGTTTATTTTCATCTTTTGATAGTCTGATCTTACTGTATCTGTGCATTTTTGATAAGCCACTTTACAACCTTTGTAGAACTAAATAGGAAATTAATTAATTGATTAGTGTCAAAGCGGCAGTCCACACTGCAATTCTCTGAATTTCTACAGAGGCCAAGGGTTATAATACAAAACCTGAAATGTCAGCAAGTTCAGCCAGGACTCCCTTCCACTGTGTGTCCATGAAGGTGAGAAGAACCTATTTTGCTCCATAGTGTATCCTCAGCATCTGGCCTGATGCCTAGCACAGAATTGACCCTCTATAAATGTACAATAAAAGACAAAACAGAAAAATGCAAATAGTCAAACTTCTGCTGCAACCACTAGCCACCTGTTCTTTCAAGCATAAAAATATTTTCAAAAGAGGCAGTCAAGCTAGTATTTGATTGATATTATCTTCCACCACATCTTGTTTTGTGGTATCAGTCAGTATTTGTATTGTAAGCAACAGAAAGCAATTCTATTTTAATCCAAAAATTATTTTAAGAAAGATATTAATCAATATTTCAGGGAGGACCCGAGAACTAAATTCAGGGGGTCTACAGGCAGAATGACACCTGAAATCACATTGTAGAATAGATCTTTTAGGGACGCTTTACCAGCATCACCAAGCCTGAGATACTGCAGCTTTGACCAATGCCACCAGAGTTGAATGCTGGATGTTCCTGCCAACAGCTGTCTCTGCTTCCTTTGGAATCTGAATGTGGCCACCTTCTCTATTACCACAAATTAACTTTCCATTTGTCTCTTTGTATCACTCACATTGATTGGCCAAGACATGCAATAAAAAGCCAGATCTACCTCCTAAGGTAGGAAATTCTCCAATACACAGGAAGAGAGGTCAGATGCTGGACAGTCACAAAAAGGAAACAAGATAAAATCTCCGCTATAATCATTACCAAAAAATATTTCTTAGAGGAAAAAAAAAAAAGAGAATCTGTTCAACCTCATTATGAACTTAGAGTGGACAAAACAGAAACAAAATCCTGAGTAGATAACATTTTAAACAGCCCTTTGTGGAATTCATGATTAACCAGCAAAACCCTTCTTCCCTACAAAAACCACAGGTTTTGGTAAGCATAGGTAGTATCATTACAAATCCCCCAACTGCCAAATCACCCAAGAAGTCAAGTTGGAAGAAAAATAGGAGAGAAAGAGAAAAAGGTAGAAGAAAGGAAGGAAGAGCAGAAAATAACTATCTAAAAACAGACATCTAAGAAGGGCTTCCTATAAGTCAAACACTATGTCTTTTATGGCCATTGCTTCATATTATTTGGACAAACTGAGTTTCTTGGTTTCAGTCAATAGGTGGAGAAACAAAGGTATGTGCAGGTGAAGCAGTGGTGACTGGGGAGATGATGTTAAAGATAAGGATGAGTGTTTACATATGCAGTGCACTATCTCTGGGCAAGTCAGCCTAGCAGATTGAGAGTCCATACTTTGAAGCAAAATTACCTAAATTCAAAACCCAACTCTACCAACCCACCAGCTCTGTGAACTTAAACAAATTATTTACTTGTGCTTCCAATTCCTCCTTTGCAAATGGAGATGGAGATAAAATGTATCACATAAGGTCACAGTAAAAGTTAAATGAATTAATGAATGTAAAGTACCTGGAACAGGGTCTGGTTTATATGCTAGGTACGTTTGATCATACATGTTCTTACTATTCTTAATAGTCCTATGGAGGCCAGCACTTTATCCACATTTTACAGAATAGGAAATCTGACTCTGACAGGTTGGCCTTCTTCGCTTGTGAGGGACAGAACTAAAGGTTTGAATCTGGGTCTGTCTGACATTCCAGCTAAGTTCTAAGGTGCAGTCTAAACTGTTCTCCTACCCACATCACACAACACAACCCTGGGCAATATGGGCAATTAGATCTATCTGCTGTCCACCTATCTTTCCTGGGGGAAAGGCACACGCCATGAGAACTAACATTGGTGACTAGTCCCCACTGGACATGTGGCTCTACTACATGCCTTACAATTTGAGAAGAGGATGGTGATTTAGTTGGTGACATCCTCATTTTTAGATGGCATAACCTCCCTTGTAAGGAAGAGAAAATTGTGGCCACCAACTCCAAGCCTGTGTATAGGTAGCAAATTCAAGTTGAAAAAGCCAAGCCAAAAATGGAAACTTAAACTCCGGAAAGAACATGCTCATTAAGTTGCTGAGAGTCATCAGCAATTTTGTCAATATTTTTCTTTTAGTCATATTTCCAAAAAGAAAGGAGGGCATCCATCTAATGAGATGGATGCTATTGGAAAAGAAGTTTTGCAGGAAAGTAGGTTTTCGTTTTACTTTTCTCTCTAATGATTCACAATGCAAAGCTGCATTAGAGAAAAGGTTGTCTTTTCACAGTATGGGAACTGGAAGCATCCAACTGAGACCCTTTAGGAGGGTGATAGGATGGGCAAGGAAAGACAGATAAAACCCAGGAGGGCCAGCTTGAGAGATAGGAGGAGAGCCAGAAAAGTATAGGGTCCCAGGAACAGGGAGACATGTATTTGTAAAGGAGGAGTGAGCAGTGTTGCCAGGGTCATCCCACAAATGCCCACGTTCAGAAAAACAGGTTGCAACATCATCCCCAGAGAAGAGAGCCTTCTCTCTATCTTGGTCTCTTTACTCAAAGGCCATAAGTGTATTTTAAAATAAAATTAAAGAAGGAAGGAAGGGAGGGAGGGATGGGGGAAAAAAAGGTGTGGTTAATCTAGTTCCTCCGAGAAGCAGACACCCAGAAAGATGAGAAAAGAATGGTGAAGTGTGAAGGTTAACTGTCCTGTTAGTGAAAATGGGTAGGAGCAGGAGTGCTGGGAGAGCCGTCATGCTGAGACACAGAGCTGACTCTTGTGGAGGAGAGGGAAAGAAGGAAGGAAATTTGGATAGAAGGGTCTTAGATGGCCATGGCTTGTCATGCAGTTCTAAGAAAGTTTGGCAAAGCCGAGGCAGAGTCCTCCAGTCAGTCACCATGCAAGGAGTCCTCTGTCTCCCCCCAGGAATGAGCCTGCATGGTCTTTGTGCTAACATATGATGGACCGCTGAGCACCACAGCAGGGGACATTGACCAACCAGGCAGAAAGAGACACATCATCCCCTTTGCCCATCTTAAAAGGAGGTATTCTAAAATCTTCCTCAAAGGATTGTTCTAAGAAGAAAAAAAATGGAAGAATGTATGTAAAAGTTTAACCTGATCCCAGATCCCCCATAAATGTTTGTCAAGTAAATGAAAGAGTAATGGAATGAATGAACTTGTTCAGCAGACAGAAAGATTTGGGCAATTTGATTCAAATATCTTACAGCAAAAACAGCAGGGGATTGTCTAGAAGAAGTAGATAGGAGGATAAGAGAGGATTTAAAGTCTAGTCCTGGCTTTGTCAGTGCTGGTTGAGAGATTCTGATAAGGCTCATGGTGGTCACAGGGTTATAACTGGTCCTGAGGATTAAAGAAGACATTTTGCAAGGAAACATTAAGCAAACTTTGAAGGGCTACACAAAAGCAAAGGCACAGGCTTGTTGATTTACTTGACATCAGTATTGTTACAGATCTCATCTTCTCATCTCCTTGGATATGGCATCATGTTGACCCAGGCAACTTGCGATTCTGATGTCTAGACTCTGATGTATGTTAAGAGACAATCGTTGTTACCCACAGCCTCCCTTTTCTGTTTTCCACTCCTTGTTCTGTGCTTCCCCAGCAAGCATTACGCACAGGAGTGTATCCAATTCACAGGTGACTCCTAATGCACCCTTTCCCAGCAGTACGATATTAGCATTTAAAAAGGCACACTAGGCTGTTTCACCTGGTTAAACAGGGGGATTAGACAACCATGTGAAATGTGGGCAGGCTGATGCCATGACAGCAAGAGCCTCGCAGAACTGCCCTGTATCTCAGGGGTGCCAATGGCAGGTTAAATTCTAGGTAATAGAATACAAAATGTGTCTGGGATAAAAAGTAGTTAAAGAAGAGAGATGTAGTGGGGAGTAGGGGTGTTGGGGACAAAAAAGAGAAGAGTGATGTGCTTTACAGGAATGAGAAATGGTCCCCCCATCTCCAGAGACACCTCACAGAATCCACACAGTGATGCTGGATTCCGATGGTGGAAGCTCTCCGTTAGATGGGTGGAATCTTAGGCAAGGTGCCTGGCCCTTCTGAGCTTCCAATTTAACATCTGTTAAAATGAATATATTAATATCCATCTCTCAAAGAGTTTTGTGAGCATCCAGCGAGATAATGTTGGAAGCCTGGCACATAATAAGAACGTAATAAATCACTCTTAAATCCTCTTTACCCCTCTCTTCCCATCTCCCCTCCTCTTTTTATCACCACAGCCAAAGAAATAGTATCTTCCGTGTCCTTCATGGCAGCTCAAAACTTTTAATTCCCCAAAACTAGATTGGATTTAAAGAGTAAATAACCTCACAGAAATAGCCTTGGTGGCAGACCTCAAGACTATGACCCTGAATAGCTGTCCAAGAGTCAGAGTCTGCAAGTTACAGACCCAGACCCTGGATGCTCAGAGAGAGCTTAACCCACAGTCCAAGGTGAGTAAGGGGAAGTGGAGAGGAGTTCCCAGGAACAAGTTGGATTCCAGGAGGAACCTGGGTGGTGAAAGAGTGGAAGGAGCAAACTCCCCAGAGGGCAGGGATAGCCCTGAGATAGATGATAGATGAGGCTGCAGCTGTGAAGAGGTGACTTGCTAGGCAGAGGGTATGGGAAAACCCTCATGAATGGGCGGAGGCTGCTGAAGCTGCTATTAGATCATGGATGTGCCTGTGATCATCTACCCCTGCACTCAGGGAAGGGGACCCATTCATTCCATCCCAGAGTCAGAATCAAGAGCACTTCAGAGGACTGAAGAGAGCTGGAATTCTTGGGAAATTGTTGAAGCATGGCAGAGAGAGCAAAGCAGGGAACTAAATATAGTCTTCAAACAAACATGCAGTCCACAACCTAACCCCGCTATCAGGCTGCAGGAGGAAGGGAGCTCGCAGATTAGAGCCAGAGAGGCCTTGCTTGCAGCCTAAGTGCTCCTACAGGCAGAGCAGAACTGGGAGCAGCCTGCACACTCAGCCTCACAGGGCTCCAGGATCCCTCCATATCGCCATCTATCCTAGCTGGGTTCACAAAATCTATTCCAATAACTTAAGAAAATGACAAAGAAAGCATGCAAGCACACATAAGTACCTTTTCAATAATCCGGAGACAGCTCTGTGACCTTAAGGGTCTGTGGATAGAGAGCAAGCCACTCAGAATTCTTTATTCTTATATTGGGGACATACATCAGGACTTAAAGATGTGTTCATCCAAGGCAGCTCCAACACTTCCAGCCAGAGGTCTTGGTCCTATTCTCTACCCTTCCCTGCCTGCCCAGTGAACTCTCACTCTTCCTTCTGATCCTAGGTCTACCTGCTCCTCCTGCAGCGAGCCTCCTTTGACCTCGCTCACCAGGTCCAGATACATCTCCCTTCATTATTAGGGTGACCCTACATCCCAGTGTAAACATTTCCCTGCTGTGATTACTAATAACACCTCCGTTGGTTCTCAGATGCGTTCCTATTTCAAATAATACATTATGCATTCACCTCATCCGTTGTATGTTCTCCTAGGACTATATACACCTCTTCTTTGAAACATTATAGTTGAATTTTTATGTATGTGTAGATGTTTAATTAATGATCCACTGGCTTATAAACTCCATCAGCAAAGGGATCACGTCTATTTTTAATTAAACTTTTTATGTTAAGATCATTGTAAATGCACATGCATTTCTAAGAAATGACGTGAACAGATACCATTGTGTACCTTTTTACCCTGTTTTCCCCAATGCTACTATCTTGAAGAAGTACAGAACAATACCACAGTACACTGACATCAAGCTACAGTGCCTTTTCATCACCACCTGCTCCCCACAGGCTGTCTATAGCCACACCCACTTTCAGCCTGTCCACAATTGTGAATTGTGCTGCAACACATTGATGTGGCTGTGTCCCTGTAGTATGCTGTTTTTAAGTCCTTCTCATCCCCTGGCAACACCACTGCTCTCCATTTCTATAATTTTGCCATGTCGACGATGTTACAGGAATAGAATCACACAGTCTATAACTTTTAGGATTGGTTCTCACTCAACACGGTCCTCTAGAGATCCATGCAGGTTGTTGTGTGTATTAATAGTTCTGTTCTCCTTTTATTCCTGAATTATATTCTGTGGTATGGATGAAGCAGAGTTGGTTTGGCCTGTTGGAGGACATGTGGGATGTTTACAGTTTGGGGTCCACTCTGAATAAAGCTGCCATAAATGTTCATATATAGATTTTCATTTCTCTGGGATAAGTGCCCAGAAGTATAAATGTTGGGTCATACTGCATGGAGTTAAATGTTCTGTTTTTTGTTTTATTTTTGTTTTTAACAAACCACCAAACTGTTTTCCAGAATGGTATATTATTTTACGTTTCTACCAGCAATATATGAGTGGTGGATTTTCTCTGAATCTTCTGCAGCATATATGTTATCACTATTTTTTATTTCACATTCTGGTAGGTGTGTCGTGAAATTGAAATGTGGCTTTAATTTGCATTTTCCTGATGGCTAATGGTATGGAATATATTTCTATGTTCTATTATCCATCTATCCTCTGAATGAAATATCTCTTCATTCACTTCTTATAACATTGATTTTTTTAATCACTTTAATGATTTACTTAACAGAATACAATGAAGAATTTCTTAAATAGCAAAATACAATGTAATCTTCATCTGCAAATAAAATCATGTTTTAAAAAAAATTTTATTCTAGATTTGTTATATATGACAGCAGAATGCATTACAATTGACATTACACACATAGAGCACAATTTTTCATATCTCTGGTTGTATACAAAGTATATTCACACCATTCATGTCTTCATACATGTACTTAGGGTAATGATGTCCATCTCATTCCACCATCTTTTATATACCCCTTGCCCTCTCTTTCCCCCGCCCCGCCCCTTTGCCCTATCTAGAGCTTATCTAATCTTCCCATGCTTCCCCTCCTAACCTCACTATCAATCAGCCTCCTTATATCAGAGAAAACATTCGGCATTTGGTTTCTTGGGATTGACTAACTTCACCTAGCATTATATTCTCCAACTCTATCCATTTACCTGCAAATGTCATGATTTTATTCTCTTTTATTGCTAAGTAATATTCCATTGTGTATATATACCACGTTTTTAATCCATTCATCTACTGACAGGCATCTAGGTTGGTTCCACAGTTTAGCTATTGTGAATTGTGCTGCAATAAACATTGATGTGGCTGTGTCCCTGTAGTATACTATTTTTAAGTCCTTTGGGTATAGACTGAGGAGTGGGATAGCTGGGTCAAATGGTGTTCCATTCCCAGTTTTCCAAGGAATCTCCATACTACTTTCCATATTGGCTGCACCATTTTGCAGTCCCACCAACAATGTATGAGTGTGCCTTTTTCCCCACATCCTCACCAATGCTTATTGTTTGTATTCTTAATAGCTGCCATTCTGACTGGAGTAAGATGAAATCATAGAGTAGTTTTGATTTGCATTTCTCTAATAGCTAGAGATGTTGAACATTTTTTTCATATATTTGTTGATTGATTGTATATATCACCTTCTGAGAAGTGTCTGTTCAGTTCCTTGGCCAATTTATTGGTTGGTTAATTTGTTATTTTGGTGTTTAGCTTTTTGAGTTCTTCATATACCGTAGAGATTAGTGCTCTATCTGATGTTCAAGTGGTAAAAATTTGCTCCCAAGCGGTAGGCTCCCTATTCACCTCACTGATTGTTTCTTTTGCTGAGAAGAAACTTTTTAGTTTGAATCCATTCCATTTATTATTAATTTATTAATTTATTTTAATTCTTGCACTATAACTGTCTTATTAAGGAAGTAGGGGCCTAATCTGATATGATGGAGATTAGGGCCTACTTTTTCTTCTATTAGACACAGGGTCTCTGGTTTAATTCCCAGGTTCTTGATCCATTTTGAGTTAAGTTTTGTGCATGGTGAGATATAGGGGCTTAATTTCATTTTGTTGCATATGGATTTCCAGTTCTCCCAGCACCATTTATTGAAGAGGCTATCTTTTCTTGTATACATTGGCATTGGTAGTAGAGTGGCAGGCATAGCTGTTTTCCAATCCGTATGCCTTTTATTTTTTTTTTTTCTTGCCTTTTCTACTGGCTAGAACTTCTAGCATTGTGTTGAATAAAACTGGGAGTGAACACTCTTGTTTCTGATCTTAGGGGGAAAGAACTCAGACTTTCGCCATTAAGTATAATGTACAGGTTTTTGTGGGTATTCTTATTCAAGTAGAGAAAGCTCCCCTCTATTTCCATTTTTCAGAATTTTTACCCTAAAATGGTATAAACTTTTGTCAAATTCTTTTTCTGCATCCATTGACATGATCAGATTTAATTCTTCTCTAAACATTTATATAATTCTCCAGTAAAACACTCTGGGCCTGAAATTTTCTTTTGGGGGGATTTTTTAAATTAAGAATTTGACTTCCTTAAAAATCCTAGGGCTATTCAAACCATATATTTCATATTGGGTAAATTGTGACAATCAGTGTTTTTACAATTGTTTTGAAAAATCATTTTGTCAAAATTGAAAAATTGATGTGTGAAAATGTTAGTAGTGTTAATTTATTTATTTGTTTGTCTTTTATGTCTGAAGAATCTGTAGTTATTTCCCTCCTTCTTGGCATTTCTAGCTCTTTTTACTTTGTCAGTCTTAGAAGTTGGCTGACTTTATTGCTCTTTTCAAAAAACCAGCACTTTGCTTTGTTAATTTTCTCTATTTTTCCTGTTTGGGATATAACTGATTTCTTCTCTTTAGGTTTATTTTGCTTTTTTCCCCCCCTAGGTTCTTAAGGCAGTTCAAGTTATTAACTTGAGATTTTTTTTCCCCCTCTTTTCTAATATCTGCAGTTGATGCTATAAATTACCCTCTCAGCATTATTTTAGCTGTATCCCACCAATTACCATCTGTTACATTTTAATTTCATTTGATTCTTTTTTTTTTTTTTTTTTGTCTCCTTTGAAACTTCCTCTTTGGCCTGTGGATTCTTCGGGAGTATGTTCTTTTGTTTCCAAGTATTTGGAGATTTTCCTGTCACCTGTTATGGATTCCTAGCATGGTTCCATTGTAGTAGACATTCTGTATGACTTCAATTTTCTCAAACATTTTGAGGTTTTTCCCTGAGACCCAGGATATGGTCTGCCAAGTGAACACTGTAAAACAAAGTGTAGGCCATCATCACTGGGCGGAGTGTTCTAGAAACATCAACCAGAACCTGCTGGCTGATGACCCGTGTTCTTTCATGGCCTTGGGGACTTTGGTCTTATTTTTCTATCAATTGTAGAAAGAGGAGTGTTGAAGTGTCTAACTGTACTTGTGAATTTGTCTGATTCTCCCTTCATTTTTATTTGGTTTTACCTCATAAATTTGCAGCTTTATTGATTGATGCCTAAACACTTAAGATTTCTATGTCTTCTTGAAAAATTGATCCTTTCGGCATATAATTTTTAATTTTTTGCAGTTTCTTTTGTTCTGAAGCCTACTTTATCTGCTATTAATAAAGCTTCTCTTGTTTTCTTTTAATATTTGTATAATATATTTTCTAATTCTTTTATAGTTACATTTAAAGTGAGTCTCTTTTAGCCAGCGTAGAGTTGGTTCGTGTTTCTTAATCCACTTTGCCAATCCCCGTCTTTTGTTGTATATTTACAGTTCCATAATTAGTGATATATTTAAGTTTACCATTTTTGTTTATTTGTTTTCTGTTGTTCTCTCTGTTTTTTTATTTCTTTGTTGGGTTTTTCCTGCCCTCCTGTGGGTTACAATCGTTTTTTTAAAATCCCATTTTGACTTATTGATAGTATTTCTTAAAGTATCTCCTTGTACACCTTTTTTAGTGGTTACTAAAGGTATTGTATAAAATATACATCACATTTCATTGCTTGCTGGGCTTTTATTCTACCAGTTTCAGTGAAATACAGAACTCCTACTTTTATTTATAGCCCTTTGCTCTCCTCCATTTATGACTACCTTATTCTCTATACATACACTCAGAATCACATGAGACACTGTAATAACTTTTGCTTCAGCCATCCAACAAGTTTGCAAAACTGAAGAGAAATATGAAAGTTTGTTTTATTTACCCTTATTTCTGTTTACCGTGTTCTTTCTTTCTTCCTGGTGTTCCAATGTTCCTTCCTTTATCATTTCTTTCCTTTTTAGAGTACTTCCTGTAGCTGTTCATTTAGGGTAGGTCTGCTGGTAGCAAATCTTGTTAGTTTCTCTTCACCCTTGAGTGTCCTGATTTCTCCTTCATTCTTGAAGCGTATTTTCCCTGGCTATGGGATTTGGAGTTGGCATTTCTTTACTCTCAGCACTTGAAAAGCACTGTGCCAACTCCTGATGACCTCCATGGTTTTTGAGGAGAAATTGGTTGTCATTTGAATTGTTTTCCCCCCTTACATAATGTGTTGTTTCTCTCTTGCTGCTTTCAAGACATTTCTGTCTTTCGTTTTCAGAAATTTGATTGTGATTAGTCCCCTTGTCGATTTCTTTGAGTTCATTCTGTTTGGGCTTTGTGCAGCTTCTTGAATATGTAGTCTTTTATTCTTTCTTTTTCATCATCCTTTGAAATATATTTAACAAAAACTGTATATATTTAAGGTATATAATTTGACCATATGATACATATATGTTGTGAAATAATTACCTCAGCTAATTAAATATCCATCACAGCAGATAATTATTACATTTTTGTAAGTACATCTTTTGTCAGATTCAGAAAAGTTTCAGCCATTATTTGTTTTATAAAGACTTTTCCATCCTGTTCTTTTTCTCCTTTTCTTTTGTGACTCTGAGTTCATGAGTGTTTGATATTTTGTTGTAGTCCTGTTAGCCCTGGAACTCTGATCATTTTTTCCAGGGTATTTTCTCTCTGTTGTTCAGATTGGGAAATTTACGCTCTTCTGTCTTTAAGTTCAAGGATTATTTCCTCTGTCCCCTCTATTCTGCTGTTAAATCTAATCTTTGAACTTTTTATTTTTAGTTATTATGGTTTCCAGTTCTAAAATAACCATCTGGTTCTTCTTTATATCTTATTTTTCTCGAGAGAACTTTCTATATGTTCACTATTTCAGGCATGTTTTTAATTATTTGTTGAAGTGTTTTTATAATGACGTCTTTAAATGTCTCTATCAGATAATCCTAACGTCAACATTGTCATCTCAGTGTTGGCATCTGTGATCATCTTTTCACTTTCAGATTGACATCTAGCTGGTGTTTGGCATGACAAATGGTTTTGATTGACACCTGGGTATTTGGGGTATTATTTTATGAGACTCTGATCCCTATTTGAACCCTCTATTTTAGCTGGCTTCTTCTGATACAGCTTGGCAAGAGAAAGGGGGGTGCCACCCCATTACTGCCAGGAGAGACTCTGAGCCCCTTTCCCACTGAGCCTCCATCAACACTGGGGAAGTGGGGCTGGGAAGAAGTGAAAGTTCTGCTGGACAAAAGTGGGAGTCTTCTGTCCCCACAAAGTCCCTGGTTGGAAGGGGCAGGAATGTGCCTCCTCCCTGCCTCTCTGGTGACCTCCACTGATACAAAGTGAGATTTGATTTCCTCACTACTGAAAGTCCTCATGTCTGCTGTGCCTTCTGATGTCACCGCAGCAATGGGGACAGGAATGGCTTCACTACTGCCCAGAGCTTTCTCCTGACACCACAGGTGGGGATCAGGGTGCTCATCACTGCCTGGAGCAGAGGGAGGTCTTGGCTCCCTATTGGCCTCTTTAACACCCAACAGTGCAGCACCTTGTCCAGCCTCAGGAGGCAGGAGCCTGGAGCCTCCCCATGCAACTTTGGGTAGGGTGAGGCCACGGTCTTCTCTGTGATGTTGGCTGAAGTACAGACAGACACTACTGTCTAAAAATCCTCTGTCTCACTAGGCTGCACTTTCTTGATCTTTTGACTAGAGACAACAGAATTTTTATTTTCTATGCCCACTGGTGTGTCTCTCAAGTCTGGGATATATGAGACGAAAGGAAAACCCAAATAACTCACCATTGCATCACTTCTTGGGCCCTAGGGTCTCTAGCCAATCTGCCTTCTTTCTATCTTTCAGAATTTTCTTTATTTTACATGTAATTTCTAGGGGTTTTGTTTGTTTGTTTGTTTGTTTGTTTTGTATATAGTAGGATGAATAAGGGAAAGTACATCTTCTCCATCTTCCCAGAAGCTGATCATACCTATTTTTGCTCACTATTGAATCTTCAACATTAAATCCAGTTTCTGGCACAAAGAAGACCTCATTTGAATAGTTGTTCAGTGAATGGATGAGTACTACTAAGTCAAATTCAAGTACACCCCTCCCGTCTGTAAGCTTTGCAGTGGGTCTATATTCTCCCAGGTTATATAGGGGCTTCCTTAAGAAGCAGGTGACCTTTCCCTGTCTGTAGTGGGTGCATCCCCGAAGAGTTGAGGATGTGTAAAGTTGTGAAAATCATAGAATCAATCTTGTAGGTTGTAGTAAGGATTAAATGAGAAAAGCACTTAGAAACACCTCTGTCAAGTTGTAAGCTCTCGATACACACTATTATTGTGCAAAAAAAAAAAATTGAATTTTTGTCTGTTAGATTCCATTTCTTACTGATTTGCCTTATCATTTCAGAGGTGATGTCACTTCATTTCCGATTCTTTTACAACCTGACAACGGTCCCCCATGCTTTGTTTCTAAGCCTCCCTCCCAGCCTTTGTGACAAGCCATCAGTAATCTACAAATGGACTGACTGTCAGTGCAGCCAAGGGTCTTTAGGATTCATTGAATTCTGGTGTTCCTTCTTTTATCCAGCACTTACATCACCCTGTAGCTCACAAGTTGGTTTCTTTAATTCTGTGTACTTGAATTCCAGCAAAATTAGCTCTCACATCTGCATGCTATCCTTTATGGGGATTTTCTACTGGACCCTCATGTGTGGCTCCGCCCCAGGGCTCTTGCCCAGGGAATGGGGTCCACCTACACCAGCAGCAACCACCACCTCGCTCTTCAACCCTAACAGGGGCTTCCCCTTGGGGGAAGTAAAGCAGTTTAAATTCTGAACAAACCTGGCTTATGGAAATGAAAAATTCAAACAGACTAACAGGAGGAGGTCTGAGTTCTGCTTAATTGACCCTGTATAATTATTTCCATTGAATTGCTCTACATCTGGGGATGGATATTTACCAAGCAGACTGGCCCACTGGTTCCCTTCAGCACCTGCTTTAGTCTGGAGGAAGTTAATTGCATGGAAAGTTCTCACCTAAATCACTGAGTTGCTTACTCCTGCCACAGCCAGAAACACATACATGTACACACACACACACACACACACACACACACACACAGTGTCAAAGGGCTTTGCTAGAAGGACTTACCCTTTAGCTCAGGGGCTGCTTCTGAATGCAAAAGCTCAGCCTATTTGGAGGGTCTTGTTAACCCAGTTTTTCCAAACATGCAGAACAAGAATCTCTTGCACTGCAGAGACTAAAGAGGAGTGAGCTTTGTGTCCCAAACCAAAGACCCCCGCCCCATCCCCCCAAAAGAAACAAACCAGAATGGGAGGCAGCATGAAACGACCCTTGGTCAATGTTACCTTTTTCTTCTTTACAAATATAAAAAGAAGATAAATTACAGCTTCCATTAGTAACATAATTACTTTAATTAAAATTTAGGTGGTCGGAAAGGCCAGTTCTGAATGTCAGATTTCCAATGATGTGTGTTAAGCCTGGGAGAACAGAAATACAACCCTGGAAATAACTAACATATTACAATTGGAGCAGCAGGTGGTTCTGTGTTCTCTCAGTTAAGAGAGCAATTAAATGATAACCAGGACTCCATTCTCTACCCTCCCTGTCTCTGCCGTCCATTCACACTCAGGTAATCATTATACACACAAGACTGTGGTGGCTTTTTCCATGCCCCATCCAAGCAATAGTCACCCTCCAAGGCTCGGCTCAAATTCTTCCTTGAGACCTTTCCCCAAACCTCTGTCCCACATAAATCCTCCAGTCCTAATGAGCCACATGCTTGTTTTCTACACCAAGTGTTTTCTCTTTTAATTGAATTAATTTGGGCTTTGTGCCGAAGTCTTTCATACACAGACATCTAATTGTGCCATGCCTCCCTAACAAGATGATAAGCTCTCGGGAGGCACCAAACATGTCATGTGAAACCACAGACATTTAGAGCTGGGCGGATCTCAGAGACCACAGCATGAGAAAACAAGTCACAGAGCTGGGCAGGGGCTGAGCCAGAACTGACTCGAGGATTCAAACTCCTCGTTCCATGTGGATTCCAGCATGCCCAAGATCTGAGTGAATTTCCAACAAATATCATGAGGGAAAAGATATGGGAGGTGTGTGTGTGGGGGGGGGGGACTTCCCTGATACCTGTTTAAGTACATCTGTTTAAGTAACCTGGGTCCAATTTCCATTCCATGGGACTAGTGCCATTGAATGGGATGGTAGGAAGGTGTGTCCACAGAAAGCAGGTTAGACAGAAGGCTGAGGAGAGAACCCCAGTCCAGATCAGTGCAATGCTTTGGATCTGAAATGTTTCCCCAAAAGCTCATATATTGAAGGCTTAGCCCCCAGTGAGCCATGTCCAGACATAGGGCTTTGGGGAAGTGAGTGGATCAGGAGGGCTCTGATCTCATCAGTAGATTAAGCCATTTGATATATTAATAATTTCAATGGACTACTGGGAGATGGTAAAAATGATAGACAAGTGGGGCTGGTTGGAGGAAGTAGGTCATTGTGAATGTGACTTTGGGGACTATATCTTGTTCCTCCCACACACGTTCCTCTCAGGCTGCCAGATGCACACCCTTCCACCATGATGTTCTGCCTCACCTTAGGCCCAGAACAATGGAGCCAGCCAATGATGAACCAAAATCTCTGAAACTATGAGCCAAAATAAACTTTTCCTCCTCCAAGTTGTCTGTGTCCTGCATTTTGGTCACACTGATGAAAAACTAAATCAGTATGCTCATGGCTGACGAATGACTAGCCAGCTGCTGTCACTTGGGGAGGGGAAAGGGTCCACTCTAAAGGACAATGAGAATCATCAGCCTGCCTCAACGTCCCTGTCTCCCTTTGATCTGGCAAAGAATGGAGCTTGTCCTGAAGAGGCCTCTTCAGTTCCCCGCTGCTTCTTTCCAATCCCAGGTGTCTCACTCAGGTTCTCCAACAGGGGATTCTGAAGCCCAGGCACCCAGAGAAACCTGCAAGGGAGACAGGAAAGCAGGAGGAAGGTGGGTTGGAAGCCAAGCAAAGGTGCAGTTCCAGGAAGAGTCCTACAGAGGGCAGCTTTGCTACCCTCAGAGTTGAAGACCTGGGTTCCCAGTTCCCTTATCTTCTCAATCAGCTGGTGGAGTGGGCTCCAGGTGCCCAAGGGCATGCCTTGGAGAAGGAGCTACTGGTGCTGACTGCTAGGAAACGCTGAAGGGGAGGCATGTAAAATGGATGAAAAGGAAACCAAGGACATCCAGACAAAACACCTGATGTCAGTCTCACTGAGATATTTTTAGTCAACATGCAACTTGGAAACTTAATAAACAAGTATCTGTGGCCTTTGCTTTCTGGTTTCATAAATTGGTGAATCATGTCTCATTATCTGGACCAGAAGAGTTAGGGAGCAGCCAGGGTCTTCCTGAGAGAAAGACCCTCAGGGCACAAGTGAAGGATGTGATGGTTTAAGGAGAAAAAGCATGCTGATTAATCCTTTGAAAAATTCTCCCACCACACTTAGTATGCATGGTAATGAGGGAGTCACTGAGAAGACTGGCTGACAGGCTTCCAGAAACTTCCCAAGGTAGCATTTATCTTGGTGCATCAGGAGGCATACTGTTTAAGAATGCCCATTAGTTTCCAAAAAACCAATCCTACAACTAGATGACTATAAGTCCCTGGAGAAATTACTTAAACTCTCTGAGCCTCAGTTTCATCATCTTTAAAAATGGGGAATTAGAAGAATTATCTTATGGATTTATTTTGAAGAATAAATAAAGAGGAGAGAGGAGAGAGGAGAGAGAGAGAGAGAGAGAGAGAGAGAGAGAGAGAGAGAGAGAGAGAGAGAGAGGCAGCAGAGTGTATTTGGCAAAGAAAGCCACCCTTTATCTCCCATCCCACATGCTTTTGGGAACACTAGTGTTTTCTCACCAAGAAGTGGGTGCTATTTGCCCTCCCCTTGAGTATGGCTGTCCCAGGACTCAGTTGTAACAAATGCAAGGCAGTGGAAGTGACATGACTTCTGAGGCTAAATCAGAAAAGTTGATATAACTTACACCTGGTTCACTGGGAATCTTGGTTTTGGAGTCCTGGGTGACCACATGGTAAGGAGTCTTAATTAGTACACACGGAAAAAAAAATGCCATGTCTACATGAAGACAGATGCCAATCTTCCCTCAGCTGCTTCAATCATTTACCACAATCCAAGCCAGAGCTGTTTAGTCACACCCTCCCCAAATTCAGGATGCACAGAAACAGTGGGAAATAATAAAATGATTGTTTTTGATTTAAGTCACTAAGTGGTGATTTACTACAGACAATAGAAACAGTGCTTTATAAATGCCAGTTATTGCATTGCTATTCACCACAGTATTGGAATCTCACCCACAGCCTTGCAAGTTCTGAAATATGATTTTGTTTTATTCCACTAAGACTGAATTAGTATCTCAGCGATGAGGTCTCACTAATCAAGGTTACAGGGGACTGATATACAGCCCAGAATGCCAAATTACTACCATAATGGAATGGCAAGGGGTTAAATAACCCATCCTCAGACCAGATTATTTCCTTCATATAAAAAAATTTACTTGGGAAACAAAATGAGAATTATATAGGTTGTCCAGGGAGCATAAAGTGAGAGCAAGAGAAATTAGTTGTCCAACTCAAATGATTTGATGGTAGCAGGTCAAGGGAGCATGCTGTGTTTATCTCCCTGGATGGATCCACCTGCTGTCAGGACTCAGTAGCCCAGACCTCAGGTGAAGATGTCACCTCCTTCAAATGGCCCTTGGATAGACACTGACAGCATTAGTCCCTCTGATTTTCCAGCTTCAATAGAGACTAATGCCCCTTCTAATTAGCACAGCATTTCTTTAACTTGGCAATTATTGATAGTGTTCCATGAAAAATAAAGTCAGGTAAGTCAGAGAAATCCTGGATTCAGAAAAGTGAAAAAAAAAAGTTTCATTATTACAAATTTAACCTTGGCTTTCCTGGGTTTCTAGCTTGCCTACTGAAGATTTTAGAACTTCCCAGCTTCCATAGTTGTGTGTGTGTGTGTGTGTGTGTGTGTGTGTGTGTGTGTTGATACTTAATCAGTTGATACTTCTCAGGGTCTTGAATAGGCTAACTCCTGATGCAAACCTCCAAAAGGAAGATATAATAGAATAATAAATTCCCCCATACAAATATATCTCCCTTACCTCTGGATTACAGTGTGATGAGAGTTGCTCTGACAGAGTTGCTCTCCGAACCAGAAGTCATTGTGACTACTAACATTGTCTTTACATATGACTTTTCTGGACCCTCAGGTTGATTTCATAAGTTAATTGTCAGAAGACTCGTCTTATTTATCTTTTGTCCAAAATCTCCTGACTAATATGTTCTCTTGCTCTTAAGGAGTTCTGGGCCTAGGGGGAGGAAGGAAGGTCTAACTCAGGGGAGGTACTAAGATAGACATTCTTTAGTATTGTGATATCTACTGGAAATACCAGAAATGACTAGAGAAACGCAGCATTCCAGGTGGGCTTTGAGGTCAGAATAGGAATTCAACCAGAACTCAACAAGCAGAGGAGACGAAAAGGGTGCCTCTGGCTGGAGAAGCAGGGTGAGCAGGAACTTGGAAAGGAGTAGGGAAAAGAATATTCAAGAAGTTGGGCAGAGCACACAATGAAGCTGGCCAGCAAGAGGAGTCTGTGAAGCCCTGTCAAAGAGCTCAGGCTTCAGATGAAGGTGGAGGGACCCAGAAATGAACTGTAAAAAAATGAGGGGTGACATGAGAAGAGCCAAAGGCACAGGTAGGTCAAGTGTAGGAGGTCAGTTAGGAAGTTCCTGCTGAATCCTCCAGGAATGTCAGCTGATACCCAGAAATATGTGGTGGCTCCACAATTTCCTTGTACTTCTCCAGGCAATAGGAGACCGAGTATTAAAACATCTGCTTTTGGAAAAAAAAAAATAAACAACCAAGCTCTGTGCAGGAGGCTTTTTGAAAGATCATCATCAGATCATTTCAGGCATCGACTTCACATGATGACAAAGCAAAGAGAAAGTGTTTCGTGGTGACAGCACATAAGCAAACCACCCAAGATGGAAGAACGGACTCATCCCAGCTCTCAGTACAGGGAGACGTGAGATGTGACGGATTATCCTATGTGTCAACTTGACTGGGCCACAGGGTGTCCACTCAAGTTCTATAATCCCGTGGGGCATCTGACTAGCACTATTCAGAAGCACCAGCATTCTTGTACATCCTAAATTTTTAGAGAGAAATCCTCTTGTCCTCTGCTCTCACTGAATAAACCAGGTGATCCTGGACCAAGCTAGACCAGTCATCCGAGGGGCAAATCCAGGCTTGAGCCCAAGATCTTCCATCACAAGAACAAAGTACCCAGCCTCCCGGGAATCTGTAAGCCACCTCACAGAAGTCCCAAAGTGAGGAGTGGAGCTGCTCTCCTTATAGGACCCGCAAAAAAAAAAAAAAAAAAAAAAAAAAAAAAAAAAAAAAAAAAAAAAAAAAAAAAAACAGTCCTCTAGCTGCTTCTGAACCCTCTTCCAAAAGCACCAATTTAGCCCTGATTTACCTTTTAAAGGAGACAGCACCATTGCTAGCACTGCAAATGTGGGAAAGTATTGACTAAGCATTTAATTTTCTGGGAAAGGCCTGAAATCTGGGTTTGTATGTAGAATGCTTCCATTTTTTAACCTTAGCAAATATCAGACTTAAATTCTGTACTGACTAAAACCGTTCAGACCAAACCAGACTCTTTTCTTCATTGGCTTCACCCCTGGGCCGTTTGTATGAGGCACCTCTATCTAGTCTGTTTCCCCTTTCACAGAGCCTGAGCTTTCAAAAACAAAACAAGAGTCTGCTTTAGTTTATGGCACACAATGAGAAGTGATGTGATGTTAGGAGACTGGGAGGCAGAAGAGGGGCAGTCAGGGCACTGCTGCCCATCTCTCTGCTTTAATTGACATCTCCTCCGTGGTCCTACCTCACATAGTAGGCATTCTCTTTATAGATCCAGCTCCTGCTGGGAAGTGACTCCTACATTGTCCTTCAATAGGCAATTATAGCTCAAACCCCATAGTTAGGCACATGACCCAGACAGTCCAGTCAGAGAGTAACACACTCATGGCCACTTGTACAGGAATGAGCACATGACCTGATCCAAGCCAATCAGGTCAAGCAGAGCTAGCCCTGAGACTTTTGCAAGTAAGCATTGTATTTTTCTCAGGGGTTGGAGCTGTGAAGATATCATTCTGGAAATCCTACACGGAGGGAGACTGCTGCAGAACCAAATCGGAAATAACACTGCAGAGAGATGAACAGAGACAGAATCAAAGTCCTAATGGCTTCATTTGAATTTCTACAGCTAGCAGAGTCTGAAGCTTGTCTGGCATTGAATAATTTCATGATATATTTCTTTTTTTGAAAAAAAAAATGTTTTGTGGGTTTGAGTTGCACTTCTGTCCCTTACTAATATACCTATAGCAAATAAGACATTGTCAAGCACTGAGCAAGTTCCCAAGTAGTTCAGAGAGTAAAGAATGGATCCATTACTTGAAGCAGATGGTCTAGGAGACTAGGAGACAGGAAAAAAAAAGCATAATAACTCCACTTCTGTTTTGCCTCCACCTTTTCAGGGAAAATAATCTTCATATGCAGAGAGTAGAACAATTGTTTTTTCAGGGTTCAGAAATCTGAGATAAATGAGGAGATAGAGGAAAGCTCATTGCTGCTTTGAGTCAGTCCAAATCGCTTGTCCCAACTGAGCCACCTTGAAGTGTACTTAAAGGATTTTAAAATGAGAATGCCAAGCCACTGTGGGGTACACTTTGAAGGATTGTGGGAAATTGGAAAATCATCTGGATTTTTAAAAATGGATTTTGTTATTTATAACCCAAAGAGATGTATGTAATCCTTGGAAAATTAAGCAGTTGGTTTTTTAAGACATTAGAGCAGGGCAAAACATGGGTTCAAAAAGAATAATTCATCCCCAAATTACCCCCATTCTCTTTTATTTAATAAAATTATGAAATGGACATAAATAGAGATGTGACATCATGTATCTAAATGGTGAAATGATTGACAGTCCTATTTTTTGTTTTGAAAATTCTTGCATTCAAATGGAGAAAAAAGACACATGAAAGTATAGCTTAGATGATTAATTGATCAGAGCCAAAGAGTGTTTGATCAATGGAGTAATGAAACGTGGAGGGTGGACCCAGGGAAATGCTATGAGGCTGTATCCTCACAGCATTATGAACTAGCATTATAATACCTATTGATTTTAAAACTACATACATCTGGGGACTGGGGTTATGGTTCAGCAGTAGCGCACTTGCCAGGCATGTGTGAGGCACTGGGTTTGATTCTCAGCACCACATATAAATAAATAAAATAAAGGTCTATCAACAACTAAAAAAGTAAAACAAAAACAAAACTTCGTACATCTGGAAGAAACATTCTGATAAAATCAAGATTGAAAAAATTTATTACAAGCTCTAATAATTTACCTTAAAAGCAACTAGATAATTTTTAATAATTAAACAGAGTTTTGTATTTACATTTTGAAAAATAACCTACAGAAATACAGGATGAAGAAGAACTGGCTCAACTGCACATTATACGTAAAAAAATAAAAATAAAAAAGGATTAGATGTTTCACTTGACTGCAAAAATATGATGCAATGCCACACGATGAAAGATAATGTCAGAGATTTACTGATGTGGGGAAAATGCCTATAACACTGTGTTAAGTGGATAAAAACCAGTTTACAGAGCACACACACACAGACACAAATATTAATAAAGAGCAGAAGGATGGTAGTGGTTAGCTCTCAGTGGTGAGCATTCTAGCAAAATCATTTTTCATTTTGTATTGTTCCATCATTTACATGTTCTGCATTATTTAATATAATTAAAATGTCATTCAGGCTCCATGTGGATTAAAAATATAACATGCTTGATTTTTTAAAAAAGGAATTCAGTGTTAGGCTGTACACACAGGATTAAATTTTCCAGAAAAGGGATATTGATAAATCCACTGCACTCTGCCCAGGAACAACCATGTCTGGAATAATGAATCAAACCCTGAATGCCATGTGTGAAGCAGGACCTTGGCAATGGGGGCTGGAGATGGGGTTTGGGAAAGGTGTGAATGATGTGAAGGTTAAAGGAACTGGTAAGTAGGACATGTTAAAAAAAAAGATACAATGGTGAATGTTTGTTTCCTTCATATGCATTAAAGGCTCTCTCATATGGAAGGAGCAGTATATTTATGATAGGTTACAGATACTCACAAATTTTTTGACACTCATTCCACCAAGAGGCAAAAGTCTCAATCTTCTGATGGTATATGGTCTCTAATACACTGAATGCAGCACAAGGGACACTGTACCATTTCTAGGACCAGGCTTTAAAAGGCTGGCAACTTCTGTTTACTGTCCCTGGAACATCAGCTCTGATGAACACGGTGGCCATGTCAGAAGGCTGTCTACCCTGGGAGCATAGTGCATACCAGTGAAGAGGCTGGGCAAAGAGAGGGAGGTCTGAGCAGCCCCAGCTGATCCAGCCAACCCAGTCCAGGCACCAGACGTGGGAGTGAAGAATCTTCCAGATGATCTCTTCTGGCTGCATCCATACGAGGAAGCCGAACATCCAGATGAGTCCACCAAACCCTGAATCACTAGAGATATTGTAAATTGTTATTTGAGGTTTCTGAATATCGGGGAGAGTTTGTTACCCAGCAATAGAAAATTGGAACACTTGTTATATTTAGCCTGATAGCCAGTAGTGAGGGCCATGGAGGGATTTTTGCATTAAGAGAACAATATCATTGCTCTTTATGATAAGGACTCTTAGCATGCAGCGCAGGATGGATGAAGGGTGTGTGGTACCTGAAGCAAGTTCAGGGATGACACCTCAAAGCTTTGTAACTGTTAGCTGTGAGGTGAGAACAAACTATTGGGGACACTAGATCCAGAGTTTAGGGGCATTCTCTGCTGCATACATGAAAAAGTTCTGAATTAGTATCAAGAAAGAGAGAGAAGAACTCTGTTTCCACAGCATCCTAACCTTAACAATCCAAAAAAGAAAAGTCTAGAATGCTTTCTAGAATTTTCCCTAGAATGTATTAATTATATACACTCAAAATTCCTTTCAATAAATCCTCTCAGAAAACTCACCACAGGGTCATGGTATATTTCACTGCTAGGTCCACTAGTAGATCATCTAGAGGCAGCACCTACTTCAGCAGAGGGTCACCTAAGAACTACTGGTGTAGGTTTGGGGGAATTACTGATGTCCGACTTCTCATCCATGAAATGAGGCCTTCGGGTGGATTTACCAGGTAACACTATGTGATCACTCTATACTTTGCTTTTGAAACATCCCTACTTTTTCCCTTCCAGGTATTGATCACAATGTGAAAAAAAAAAATGCCTATATCTTTCTTGCTCTGCAACTGGCTTTTGCCCCACTAGCCAGTAGGTGTGTTAGGACAGGGGTTCTCTCCTCTTCACCATTATATTCTCAGCACCTCACAATACACAGTTAAAACACTCAACAAGTATTTGCTAATTAAATTAATAACTAAGGTTTTTTTTTTCCTCTGCCCACCTTTGAGTCCAGGATTCATTTACTGGGTACATATTTGAGAAACTTTCCACACACATCCAGCTCAGAGGGAAGGGAGAAATAATAGAATGGCAAGAAACTAATTATCAAATATTCAGCGTTTGGGCCTGATACATATTCACAAATAACTAAGGGACAGCACAGTGTTGTGGATTAAAAATAAATCGCTTTCACATGATGAATGTTGCTATCCTTCCAAACATTGTAATTTAGTCTCTTTTGACAGGACATCATCAAGCAGAGAAGAATGCTATGACAACTGTTGTGGTTGGACAAAATATAACAAAGTTACAATTCTTTTGAGCTCTGGATGTTTGTGTTCTCGGAATTCATATTTAAATCAGATTCTGAGGAGATGAAAGGAATGCACAAGAAGTCAGCTTGAGAAGAGAGACAGGCATTTTTGCCCCCTGGAAAGCAGCCAGGTCTGTGGCAGATGCCAGTACTTTGGGAAAGTGGGGGGGGGGTCGGGGGCTGGCAAGACGGTGGGGAAAATAAGCTGTCATCCTGTGTACCACTTTCAGATCAACAGTAAGTACGATTCTGTGGCTTATTACAGCCTGGAGGAGTCAGGGATCTTGAGATGAAGATTTCCATATGGTGATGCAAATTAGGACCCCACTGCAGAGGTGTCTGCAAAGAACCAATAACCTGGGGAAATGTTTGGAAGCAGCTTGGAGAAAGGAAAGTTTGGTGAAGGAAGGAGGCAGAGTGTTTTTGCTTAAAAGGAAGTTGCTGTGGTTGATGGCCTTGTTGTTTTATTATTTGGGGGTTTGTCCATGCTGCTGTTGCTGCCGAAGCCGTTTGATTAACATTGTGTTCTCTAAAGTCATGATCACAAATAATATTGAGCTGAGTCTGTTGCCTTTACCATTTAACACATTCAGCACTAAAAGAGAAATGTTCTCTTCTTGCGCTCTGGTTTGAAGACCTCACTTGATTTCCCTTGCATCTCAAAGCTCACAGTTCTACTTTTAACTCCTCGCTGCCAGTGCGTGGATCTCTACTCTGCACCTCTGAAGATACAACTTGCACAGTGATTTACAGTTGGCCAAGCACAACCACATAACCTGTCTCACCAGATCTTCATGATAATCCTTTGAGGAACTCAATGAAGTAAGAGGGAAAACCATCTGTACCTACTATAGGTACGAGCACTGAAGCTCAACAGAACTGAGTTTGAGTACTGACCCTCAGTTCTCAGCCTTGTGGCTTCAGCAAGTTACTTAACTTTTCTGTACTTCACTTTCAGCGTCTGAGGCTGACTTAGTTAAGGAGGTATATAGAGTTTGGCTAAGAGCTTAGACCTGGGTGCCTGACTTCACAGGCAAAATCACTACCATTGACCAGCCATGTGACTCTGGGCAAGTTAGTTCAGTTTCTGTGCCTCAGTGTTGACATCCAGAAACCGGGGATAATGACTACATCCCCTTCTCAGAGGGTTGTCGTAAGGACTAAAGAGCTTCAAACATGCAATGCATGTAAAACAAAGCCTGGTGTACAGTAATCACTTGCAAACTTTACTGTGATTATCTTATTATTTTAAAAATATATGCATATTTTTAACCTGCTTATAAAATTAACACATTGGTGTTATAAAAATCCTAGAGAATTTCTATGTAGTTCTGCCTACCTAATGTTTCTTTCAGATCTTCACTGAAATATATTCAGCCAATCCCTCCTCCCTGTGATACCATCCTCCCTTCCACTTGGCTGTAGTAAAATTATAACTGAGTTGGAGCCCGGGGATGAGGACACAGGGCAGTGCCACACTTCTCCATCAATCACTTTCCTCTCCCCCTGACAACAATAAACCACCACCATAGAACAGGACTGAAATTAAGGCCAGAAGTTTTTTATTTAAGACTCTATGCTTATTTCATATAAGAGTTTTGTTGTTGTCATTTTAACTTGGCACCTCAGCATCATTCTCTCTCTCATAAGCAGCCAGCCGCTCGCTTTCAGAATCTAAGAAAACGGCAAAGTTCCCAGAATGTGTGCTGACCTGGAAAAGGAGAAGAAAGAATAAACACCCTCCTACACCTTTTCCAGGAGATGGAAATGTTCTTTCTGTGGCCGTCCCTCCTGAGACCTCTCTGGCAAGACCAGAATTCCCCTCACCTTCTCTATCCAATAAGATGACAGGCCCCCTTCCCAAATGCCACCCATGGCTATACTTGAGCAAGGCAGAGTGTTTTTCCTAAGTAGGTCAAGGATTGGGAATCATACAATTTCACATCTAGATCAGGACTGTTTTAAAGTGAAAGGGGGTACAGTTAAAAGCACCAAGATGGATATTAACCAGGCACAGAGTGGGATGGGTGGCCACCCTACAAGCAAACATGGCCACTTACCTGTCAGCTACCCACTAGCTGCAGGCCTGGGACCTCTTCACAAGGCCTCTGACCCTGCGGCCAAGTCCTCTTTATGGATTCAAGTCACCCCACCTTTGTCTCTTCTCCAGATTTTTTGTACATTACAGCATTCTGACCAGGAGAGAAGAAGTAAATATTCCTCCCAAACAGAAAAGATGTGCATACCTCCTCATCAGAGAAAGAAGAAGTTTCATTCTAGCACCAGGCCCACCCTCAGCTCAGGTTTCACAAAGATTCAATGAATGAGTGCTATTCTTAGGATAATAAGATGGATAGTGCTGACTGAGTTCTCACTGTGCGACAGGCATGACGCAAAACACTTTGCATGTAGTCTCTCATTTAATCCTCATAATAATCCTAGAAAGTAAAGCCATCCCCAAATAGCAGATGAAGATGAAGAGGCTCAGAAAAGGTGAGCGGTTGTCTAAGGTCACAAACCTGATAGCAATTGGCAGAACCAAGACTCAAATCTAGATCTTTCTGCATTGCAGTTCTCTCTCTTCATTATAACCGACAATAATTATGATAATGGTGATACTAATTTAAAAAAAAAATGTGTACAAGGCACAGTTATAAGCATTTCTCTCTCTCTCTCTCTCTCTCTCTCTCTCTCTCTCTCTCACACACACACACACACACACACACACACACATTATTCCTAGGACATTCAAGTTATCATTATGCCCTTCTTACATGTGAGGGACTACAACACAAGAGAGGCTAAATGACATGTCCAAGGTCACATAGCTCTTAAAGTGCCTGAACTAGAATCACAAACCCAAGAAGTTGGGTTTTAAGGCCCCCTTATTCACCATCAATCTGCTGTCTATTTCTGCTCCATTACTTAGGATGACCCAAGGCAGAATTGTTAGTGGGGAATTTTTCTCTGGGACTCTGAGAAAATTAAGATCCAGGTAGACTTTCAGCATGGTATGGCTATAGACTGCACTGTTATTTATTTGACCCATAATTTCCTAGGAACTGTGAGGGGTACAGAAGAAAACAAATATATGCCTTAGCCATCAAGAACTTTGAGGTCCATTCAGGGCTGAGATAGCATCAGTGCTAGGAATCTACTCAGCTGGGCAGGAGCACCCTGCCAGGGCCTTTTGCATTCTCTGCTTCTCTTGTTCTACACAACCATCCTGGGATGAAAGCACTGTTTTCCTCCATTTCACAAATAAAGAAAGAGTGACTTTCAGGAGCAGAACTCAGCTCTGCTTCAACCTGAGCTTGAGTTCTCCTAGGCCTCATCTTTGGATCAACCAGCTTCACATATCCTTGCAGCACTCACATCTAATTTTTTTTCTTAATATTCTGTGTGCATGCACACCACACACACACACACACACACACACACACACACAGGCCAGCTTTTAGGAACTAAATATAGAACTGATTGCTGGGTTCAGTGTTTATTCTAATCCGTGCAGGTTCATAAAGTCCACTTTAGACAAAAATAAGGCTGATGTTCATATGTAAAAGAAAATCAGTTCATATTTACAAGCCCCATAAAACCTGCTGCAAATACTTAGGTAGAAAGATACAGAAAATGCATTTACAACTTTACCCAAATGTCTCACTATCAGTGAGCTGGAGGAGGTTCAGAGAGGGCTGGAAACCCGGGGCTCTAGTAATCTATGAGGATAATATATTCTAATTACTAAATGAACAGGGTAATCTGAGAATATTGGATTCAAATGGATTTTCTTGTGTTTGCAAAACCACTGTAGAACATACCATAAATGGGGCTTATTACATATTTAGAGGTCCAGATTCATTACTACACACACACACACACACACACACACACACACACACATACATATACACACATATACACACCTCATGGAGGAACAAAGGATATGCCCTCCTTGCTTTGAAATGTTCCAACAATTTTGACATGTCTAGAGATAAACACACTCCCTGTGCCCAGCCTGCGCTGCTAGGCTCATAATTCATTAAACCAATAGCTACTCTGCCTCCTGCCCTATTCTTTGCATTCAGAGGGAGATAAAAAAGCAAATGTGGTCACACCCCAATTCTTGTCATGTGACCCCAGTAGATTTAAAGAAGAAATCAGTTGGGACCTATTGACAGGCACCAGGGCCCACTTAAAACAACTCTAGGAGAAAGGAGATTGTCATCAGGAAAAACAGAATCTTGAGGGACCCAAGTGCTGAGTGCATAAGCCAGACTTTAACAATTTCTCCTCTCCAGGACCACCTGATCTCATTCCCTCATCTCCACTCACTCTGAGGCTTCTCTCACCAATTTGTTCTCTCTTCACCAGCCTCCTCTGCCTCCACTCATCAAATTATATATAGAGGGGCAAGTGCCCTTGATTTGACAACTAACCCCTGCTGCAAAGAAATCAGGAGACTGCTAAATGTTGAAAAGTACTGAACGCCCCTCAGAATCATGGTATCAGAGAGGAGGAGGTGCCACCATGGAGACTCCTTACTTCATTGGCTGTGCCTTCCAAGGATGGAGAAGACTGGCTCATTTTGCATAGTCTTTGAAGTTAGCACCCCAATCTAATTCCTTCTTGGGAGAAGCCACCTCTACAAAAGAGTCACTTTTGGAGATGTCCCACACCTATGGAGACTGGAGCACTAGCAACTACACCTCCTAGGACACAGAAGGGGGAGAAACTTCCTAGGGCCTGAGCCCCTGAGCCTGCAGGAGCAAACAGGGCCATTTCATAGCTGCCTCAGGGACTAACAGATCAACTTACATGGGACACTAGCGTCCACTCTACAAGCACTAATGGACAACCCCAGCAGCCTTCTGCTTGGCACAGGGATACGTAGGACTGGGAAATGCACTCACCAACCTCAGAATCCTACCCAGGAGCATAAACGTGCCCCTCAGCAACACTGATGCAAGGCTGAGGCTGAGCATGCCTCCAGATGAAGGGAAGAAGCTAGCTTGTCAAAGACAGCCCTGTGCAGGCTCTTGAGCCTCACACTCTCCCTGCAAGTCAGGTGTTAATGCAGATGAGGAAACTCAGGCTTAGGCAGGCTGAGGTCTTTGTCCTAGCTATACTGTTAGGTAAAGGACCTGGAGCCTGCTCTTCCTGTGATGGTAAGTGGCTTGTTCCCAAAGCAATGCATTTCCTAATAGAGATAGAGAAGGCCCAGAGAATGTGAGGGTGAAAGGGGTGGCTCCCCAGGGGAGCATGCAAGACTGCTTGGCCTAAGACCACATTGCTGAGATTTTCCACAACTGGTTTGGAAAAACTGTTTTGCAAAGTTAAAGAACTAACATGCTCTCCCAGTTAACAGTGTAAGGAAATAGATGTTGGACGATTTGTTTGAGGCAGACACAATAAGCTATTGATGAAGATGAAGACAGCCTAAGATATACTAAGACCCCCAAAACAGCACTAAACAGGGCCACTTAGTGTAGGAGCAAAGAGACCTATACCCTCAACCAGCCCTCTATGACAATGTTATTTGAATTAGAACTCCTAATGATATCTCTGAAGTATCAGGAAGTGAGTAAGTTACACTTACATACTGTCCAAGATAAGTAGATTGTGCAGTTTGTACTCTACTTATTGAGACTGAGTGTGCCTTGGGCTAGCTGTGTGATCTTGGACAAATCAATCAACTCCTCTGGACCTCATCATCTCACGGCTAAAATGAGAAGTGAGCAACTCAAAAATTAAACAAGGTGATCCTAGGGAGAAATTATTCCTGCCCATCCCATTCCCACCATGCCAGCAGCCCTGGAGAAGTGACCCTGCTCGTCCGCCTTCTGTACCAGAGAGTGTGAGGTGGGATGAGGCCTGGCCAGTCCACTTCCACTCTTCTGGAAGCCTTGGCGATGATGAGAGGGCTTGGGGCACATTTTATTGCCTGTCCCAGTTGCCCTACCTCATGGTCAAATGCCAGAGCCAGACTAAATCAGGGAATGTGAGCTGAAGCCTCCAGCCCCTTGTTACAACATCAGCACGTCCTCGGAGCCTTGGGTTTCTTTAACCTCCAGAGCACACTGTTTAAACCAAATACCTCTGAGGGAAGGAAGACTTTAATCCAGGGATGATAAATAGGCTTTACCCAAAGTACCAACTTTGATCAATTGGTAATGACTGTCTGGAGCATTGTACTGAGATAGATTCTTAAACTGTTCCCCAAGGTGATATTCAAAATATTTAAGAATCCACCAATCAACACGAACACAAACTGTAGGTTGAAGCAAGGCCTCTCAGACCCCCACAAACCTCATCCTCTTCTTAGCTCTTCTAGGCCACCTGTTGATTTGGGTGTTAACCCATTAGTTTCTGGGTCATCCCGGGGAAGTCCAAGGGCTCAGACAAACTCACATTGGGCATGGGGTCCATTGACTTATTTTTCCACTGTTAGGAAGCTTCTTGTAGACATGAAACCAAAGTTGTCATTAGCCATGATGAAATTTTAGTGAAATTAACCTTCTAAAGTTAAAATTCATAGAATTGCTTCTATTCAACATCAATCAAAAGTTAGGATAGGATCAAGCCTATTAGTATAACACAGATGGTGACTTTCAGATCCTAGGAACCCCAGAAAGGTGGTCAAGTTCTCCCGGCCCTCTGTGGATGCTCACTAATTAAGGCTCTTAGGCAGAGGGCAGCCCAGGTTTGCTTGGATGCCAAACACCTGGCCTAGCAGGTATAGCAGCTCACTACCCAGCCTTCTAAGACTCCTCAGTACAAAGGTCTAAGTCTCTCTGTACTTCAGTGTATACCAGACCACCTAGAGAGTGTATTAAATGGCAGAGTCAGGGGCCTCACCCTAAGATTCTAGCAGCATCAATGTTCGTTTTTAACAACTTTCCAAATTAAGTATTATTCCGGTTGTGGATTCCACTTTGGGAAACCTTAGTCAGCAAGAATGAAAAATCCAAGAGGCTTCTGGAGAAGATGGAAGCAGACCCTAAAATGGAAAAAGAGAATTCAGGGAGGACACAGGGGCACCTGGTGGAAACACAACCACATCTAACTTCCTAAGGGGTAGCCGGGTCCTGCCTTCACCCAAATAATGAATTAGGTTCCTTCGTTGACACAAAGTGACTGGTGCTTGATTCATCTCCCACAGTGGCATCCACCTTCCAAGTTGGGCACTGATGTTATGTTTATTTTAAAATAAGGAAACTGAGGCCCAGGGTCACCAAGCTTGAAGGTGATGAAGCCAGGATTTGATCAATCAGACTGACACTGAAGCCCAGATACTTAACGTCAGCCTGCTCTGCTCACACAGAAGAATAATTCCAATATACATGAGGCTCCTACTATCCCCATAGACTAGCTAGATGATAAAACAACTATCAGATCTTATCCAACTTATAATGAATATTACTGGTGGAAAATAAAGAACGGAAAATAAAATTGCCAATGGCTAAAAGTGCACATAATAAATTTCATTATAATCAAAACTTGACTAAAGAATCATAGCTCTTTGAAAAATATTGACTTTCAAAATTAAACCTTAGAAAATTGAACCCCCCCCCCAAAAAAAAACAGTCATCCAAAAGCCAAAATTTGAAATGCTCCAAAATGGAGCAAAATTGATAATGGTGGCTAGATTCTATTGTATGGTTAAAGAAAAACCTGCAATCCTTCTCAAACTCTTGCAAAAAAAAAAAAATTGAAAAAGGAGAATGCTTTCAAAATCATTTTCTAACACTAGCATCACTCTGGCACCAAACCCGGAAAAAGACTACAAGGAAAGAAAATTATAAGCTGATATCACTGATAATTGTAAATGCAAAAGTACTGGCAAAATGTTAGCAAGCTGAATTTAACAGCACATTAAAGAGATCATCTTTACATCACCATGATCAAGGGGTGATGTAAAGAAGGCTCAACACATGCAAATCTATAAATGTGATGCACCATGTTGACAGAATGAAGCCCAAAATTTTATGGTCATCTGAATAGATTTTTTTTAAAAAAAACCCAACTGACCTAATTCAACATCCTTTCATGATAAAAACTCACAAAAAATTTAGGTATAGAAGGAATGTACCTCAATACAATAAATATCTTATAGGACAACCCCCTCCCCCAAAGCCATACTCAATAGCCAAAAGTTGAAAGCTTTTCCTCTACAATGGAACAAGACAATGATGCCTACTCTATTGAGCACAATACTAGAAGTCCTAACGAGAGCAATTAGGAAAGAAAAAGAAATAACAGGCACCCAAAATGGGAAAAGAAGAAATTAAACTGTTTCTGTTTGCAGATGACATGATCTTATATATAGAAAACCCTAAAAATTCTACCCAAACACTGTTAGAACTAAGAAATAAATTCACTAAAATTTCAGAATACAAAATGAATATACAAAAATCAGTAGTATTTCTGTACAGGAATAATGAGCTATTATTTTAAAAGCCAAGAAAATAATCCCAATTACAATAGCTGCAAAAATACTGAAAATAAATTTAACCAAGGAGATGAAAGATTTGTCCACTGAAAACTAAAACACATTAACAAAACAAATTAAAGGTACAAATAAATAAAAATTATTCCATGTTCATCGATTGGAAGAATTAGTATTATTAAAATGTCCATACTATACAAAGCTATGTACAGATGTGAAGTAATTCTGTCAAAATTTCCAATAACATATTTTCTCAGAAATAAAAAAAAAAAGAAACTGTAAAATGTTCATGGAACCCTGAGTAGAGAAAGCAATCTTGAGCAAAATAAACAAAGCTGGAGGCATCATAGTATATAATTTTTAAATATACAATAAAGTGATAGTAACCAAAATGCATGGTACTGACATGAAGACAGATATATAGACCCACAGAACAGAAGAGGGAGCCCAGAAATAAATGCATACATTTAGAGTCCATTGATTGTCAACAGGCATCAAGAACAGTCTCTTCAGTAATGGTGTTGAGATAACTGGATATCCACATGCAGAAGAATGAAATCAGACCCTTATCTCATACCAAAAAAAAAATCAACCTGGAATTCAGTAAAGATTTAACTGTAAAACCGGAAACTGCAAATCTACCAGAAGAAAATATAGGAGGAAAGCTTTATGGCATTGGTTTGGGCAATAATTTTTTGGATATAGTCCTCAAAGCATAGGCAATGGAAGCAAATTTGACAAGTGGGATTATAACTACCTGAAGAGCTTTTACACATCAGGGGCTAGGGTTGTGGCTCAGTGGTAGAGCACTTGCCTGGCACGTGTGAAGCACTGGGTTTGATTCTCAGCACTACTGAAAAATAAATCAAAGGTATTGTGTCCATCTACAACCAAATATATATATAAATATATATATATATATGAGCTTTTACACATCAAAGGAAACAATCCACTGAGGAGACGACCTCAGTGAAAAAATATTTGCGTACATCTGATAAAGAACTTGCATCCAAATGCATGTGGAACCCAAACAATTCAATAGTAAGACAACAAATGACCCAGTTGAAAAATGGGTAAAGGAGCCAGGCACAATGGCGTGTAGCTATAATCTCAGCTACTCTGAAGCCTGAGGCAGGGAGATTGCAAGTTTGAGGGCACCCTGGTCAACATAGCAAGACTCTGTCTCAAAAACTAAATAAATATGCTAGAGATTAATGCTTTATCGGAGGTGCATGTGGTGAAGATTTCTCCCAATCTGTAGGCTCTCTCCTCACTTTATTAATTGTTTTCTTTGCTTAAAAAAAGCTTTTTAATTTGAATCCATCCCATTTATTAATTCTTGATTTTTACTTCTTGAGCTTTAGGAGTCTTGTTAAGGAAGTCAGATCCTAGGCCCATGTGGTGAAGATTTGGGTCTATTTTCTCTTCTATTAGGCAAAGGGTCTCTACTCTAGTGCCTAAGTCTTGGATCCACTTTGAGTTGATTTTTGTGCAGGGTAAGAGATAGAGGTTTAATTTCATTTTGCTACATATGGATTTCCAGTTTTGCCAGCACCACTTGTTGAATAGGCTATCTTTTCTCCAGTGAATGTTTTTGGCACCTTTGTCTAGTATCACATAACCTTTTTATGTGGGTTTGTCTCTGTGTCCTCTATTCTGTACCATTGGTCTCTAAATCTATCTTGGTGCCAATATCAAGCTGTTTTTATTACTGTAGCTCTGTAGTAGAGTTTAAGGTCTGGTATTGTTATGCTTCCTGCTTCACTTCTCTTGCTAAGGATTGCTTTAGCTATTCTGGGTCTCTTATTTTTCCAAATAAATTTCATGACTGCTTTTTCTATTTCTATGAAGAATGTCATTGGGATTTATAGGAATTGCATTAAATATGTATAACGCTTTTGGTAGTATGGCCATTTTGACAATATTAATTCTGCCTATTTAGGAGCATGGGAGATATTTCCATCTTCTGAGGGTTTTTTTTCAGTTTCTTTCTTTAGTGTTCTATAGTTTTCATTGTAGAGGTTTTTCACCTCTTTTGTTAGATTGATTCCCAGGTGTTTTTTTTGTTTGTTTGTTTGTTTGTTTGTTTTGAGGCTATTGTGAATGGAGTAGTTTTCCTAATTTCTCTTTCAGTGGATTTATTGCTGATTTATAGGAATGTGTGTTTGATTTATGGATGTTGATTTTATATTCTGCTAATTTGCTGAATTCATTTAGAAGTTCTAGAAGTTTTCTTCTGGAATTTTTTGGGTCTTCTAGTCATAGAATCATGTCATTAGCAAATAGTGATACTTTGAGTTCTTCTTTATCTATTTGTATCTCTTTAATTTCTTTCTTTTGTCTAATTGCTCTGGTTAGAGTTTCAAGGATGATGCTGAATAGAAGTAGTGAAAGAGGCCATCCTTGTCTTGTTCCAGTTTTTAGTGGGGAAGCTTTTAATTTTTCTCCATTTAGAATGATGCCGGCCTTGGGTTTAGTATATATAGCTTTTACAATGTTGAGGTATGTTCCTACTATCCCTAGTTTTTCTAGTGTTTTGAATATGAAGATATACTGTATTTTGTTAAATGTTTTTTCTGCATCTATTGAAATGGTCATATGATTCTTATAAAGCATTAATCTCTAGGATATATAAAGAACTCAAACAACTTAACATCAAAAAAAAAAAAACCCAATCAATAAATGGTCTAAGGAACTGAAAAGACCCTTCACAGAAGAAGAAATACAATTGATCAACAAATATATGAAAAGTGTTCAACATCTCTAGCGATTAGAGGAATGCAAATCAAAACTACTCTAAGGTTTCATCTCACTCCAGTCAGAATCGCAATCATCAAGAATATAGGCAACCGTAAATGTTGGCGAGGATATGATGAAAAAGGTATGTTCATACATTGCTGGTAGGACTGCAAACTGGTACAACCACTATAGAAAGCAGTATGGAGATTCCTCAGAAAATTGGGAATGGAACCACCATTTGACCCAGCTATCTCACTCCTTGGTTTATACCCAAAGGACTTAAAATCAGGATACTTTGGTGATGCATCCACATCAATGTTTATAGCAATTCAATTCACAATAGCTAAACTATGGAACCAACTTAGGTGTCCCTCAATAGATGAGTAGATGAAGAAAATGTGGTATATATACTCAATGGAATATTACTCAGCTTTAAAGAAGAGTAAAATTATGGCATTTGCCAGTAAATGGTTGTAGTTGGAGAATATCATGCTAAGTGAAATAAGCCAATTGCACAAAACCAAAGGATGAATGTTTTCTCTAATATGCAGATGCTAATTCACAATAAGGTGGGGGGCACTAGGGAAGAATAGCATTACCTTAGATTAGGTAGAGGGAAGTGATGGGAAGGGAGGGGAGAGGATGTGGGGATAGGAAAGACAGTAGAATGAAACAGGCATTATTACTATATGTATATATGGGACTGCATGACCAATATGAGTCTGCAACCTGTACACTCAGAAAAGTGAGAAATTATATCCCATCTATGTATGAGATATAAAAGTGCATAAATCTATTCTACTGTCATGGATAACTTATTAAAATAAAATTTAAAAATTAAAAATAACTAAACAAATAGAGAAAGAAAAAGACAAAGGATCTAAATAGACATTTTTCAGAAGACATACAAATGGTCAATAGGTATATGAAAAAATGCTCAACATTAAAAAATAAATTTAATTTAAATTTTAAAAATTCCCAATATCATCAATCATCAAAGAAAGGCAAATTAAATCACAAATGAGTTATTGCCTCACTCTAGTTAGAAGTCTTTTTACTGAAAAGATAAAAGGTAACTAATGTCGTAGAGGATGTAAGAAAAGGGAACACTTGCTCATGATTGGTGGGAATATAAATTGGTGCAGCCATTGCAGAAAGAAGGGTGGCAGCTTCTTTAAAAATGAAAAACAGACTGTGGTCTAGGACTCCACTTCTGGAAATGGAGTCCGTGTGCTGAGATATTTGCACACCCACATTCCCACAGTGCTGTAGCATTCTTCACAATAGCTGAGAAATGAAGTCAGCCTCAGTATCCATCAATGGGAGAATGGATAAAGAAAATGTGGGGTATATGCACAGAGGAATACTATACAGTCTTTTAAAAGAAGGAAATTCTATCACTTGTAATGACATGGATATATCTGCAGGTCACTTTATTTAATGAAACAAGCCAAGCACAGACAGACAGATACCACATGATCACACTTATTTTTGTGAAATCAAAAATGTTGGACTCATAAAAGAAGAGAGTAGAATGATAGTTACCAGGGGCTAAGAAAGGGGCCAGTTTGGGAAGATGTTAAACAAAGGATACAACATTTCAATTTGATAGGAATAGAAAGTTGAGGAGCTCAATTGGGTATCTTGGTGACTATGGTTAATCACACTATGTTGTATTCTTTTTTTTTAATTTTATTTTTTTTATTGGTTGTTCACAACATTACAAAGCTCTTGACATATCATATTTCATACATTAGATTGAAGTGGGTTATGAACTCCCAATTTTACCCCAAATGCAGATTGCAGAATCACGTCGGTTACACATCCACAATTTTACATAATGCCCTATTAGTAATTGTTGTATTCTGCTACCTTTCCTATCCCCTACTATCCCCCCTCCCCTCCCCTCCCATCTTCTCTCTCTACCCCATCTACTGTAATTCATTTCTCTCCTTGTTTATTTTTCCATTCCCCTCACAACCTCTTATATGTAATTTTGTATAGCAATGAGGGTCTCCCTTCATTTCCATGCAATTTCCCTTTTCTCTCCCTTTCCCTCCCATCTCATGTCTCTGTTTAATGTTAATCTTTTCTTCCTACTCTTCCTCCCTGCTCTGTTCATAGTTGCTCTCATTATATCAAAGAAGACATTTGGTATTTGTTTTTTAGGGATTGGCTAGCTTCACTAAGCATAATCAGCTCTAGTGCCATCCATTTCCCTGCAAATTCTATGATTTTGTCATTTTTTATTGCTGCATAGTACTCCATTGTGTATAGATGCCACATTTTTTTTATCCATTCATCTACTGAAGGGCATCTGGGTTGGTTCCACAGTCTAGCTATTGTGAATTGTGCTGCTATGAACATCGATGTGGTAGTATCCCTGTAGCATGCTCTTTTAAGGAATTCAGGGAATAGTCCGAGAAGGGCAATAGCAGGGTCAAATGGTGGTTCCATTCTCAGCTTTCCCAGGAATCTCCAAACTGCTTTCCAAATTGGCCGCACCAATTTGCAGTCCCACCAGCAATGTACAAGTGTACCCTTTTCTCCACATCCTCGCCAGCACTTGTTGTTGTTGTTTGACTTCATAATGGCTGCCAATCTTACTGGAGTGAGATGGTATCTTAGGGTGGTTTTGATTTGCATTTCTCTGACTGCTAGAGATGGTGAGCATTTTTTCATGTACTTGTTGATTGATTGTATGTCCTCCTCTGAGAAGTGTCTGTTCAGGTCCTTGGCCCATTTGTTGATTGGGTTATTTGTTATCTTATTGTCTAATTTTTTGAGTTCTTTGTATACTCTGGATATTAGGGCTCTATCTGAAGTGTGAGGAGTAAAAATTTGTTCCCAGGATGTAGGCTCCCTATTTACCTCTCTTATTGTTTCTCTTGCTGAGAAAAAACTTTTCAGTTTAAGTAAGTCCCATTTGTTGATTCTTGTTATTAACTCTTGTGCTATGGGTGTCCTATTAAGGAATTTGGAGCCCGACCCCACAATATGTAGATCGGAGCCAACTTTTTCTTCTATCAGACGCAGAGTCTCTGATTTGATATCAAGCTCCTTGATCCATGTTGAGTTAACTTTTGTGCATGGCGAGAGAAAGGGATTCAGTTTCATTTTGTTGCATATGGATTTCCAGTTTTCCCAACACCATTTGTTGAAGATGCTATCCTTCCTCCATTGCATGTTTTAGCCCCTTTATCAAATATAAGATAGTTGTAACTTTGTGGATTAGGCTCTGTGTCCTCTATTCTACACCATTGGTCCACCCACCTGTTTTGGTACCAGTACCATGCTGTTTTTGTCACTATTGCTCTGTAATATAGTTTGAAATCTGGTATCACTATACCGCCTGATTCACACTTCCTGCTTAGCATTGTTTTTGCTATTCTGGGTCTTTTATTTTTCCATATGAATTTCATGATTGCTTTATCTATTTCTACAAGAAATGCCATTGGGATTTTGATTGGCATTGCATTAAACCTATAGAGAACTTTTGGTAATATTGCCATTTTGATAATGTTAGTTCTGCCTATCCATGAACAGGGTATATTTTTCCATCTTCTAAGATCTTCTTCTACTTCTCTCTTTAGGGTTCTGTAGTTTTCATTGTATAAATCTTTCACCTCTTTTGTTGGGTTGATTCCCAAGTATTTTATTTTTTTTGAGGATATTGTAAATGGAGTGTTTTTCCTCATTTCCGTTTCAGAAGTTTTGTCGCTGATATACAGAAATGCCTTTGATTTATGTGTGTTGATTTTATATCCTGCCACTTTGCTGAATTCATTTATTAGTTCTAGTAGTTTCTTTGTAGACCCTTTTGGGTCTTCTAGGTATAGAATCATGTCATCTGCAAATAGTGATAATTTAAGTTCTTCTTTTCCTATTTTTATGCCTTTAATTTCTTTCGTCTAATTGCTCTGGCCAGTGTTTCGAGAACTATATTGAATAGAAGTGGTGATAGAGGGCATCCCTGTCTTGTTCCAGATTTTAGAGGGAATACCTTTAACTTTTGTCCATTCAGAATGATGCTAGCCTGAGGATTAGCATAGATAACTTTTACAATGTCAAGGTAAGTTCCTGTTATCCCTAGTTTTTCTAATATTTTGAACATAAAGGGATGCTGTACTTTGTCGAATGCTTTCTCTGCGTCTATCGAGATGATCATATGGTTCTTATCTTTAAGTCTATTGATGTGGTGAATAACATTTATTGATTTCCATATATTGAAACATCCTTGCATCTCAGGGATGAATCATAGTTGATCATGGTGCACAATTTTTTTGATGTGTTTTTGTATTCGATTCGCCAGAATTTTATTGAGGATTTTTGCATCTAGGTTCATTAGAGATATTGGTCTGTAGTTTTCTTTCTTTGAGGTGTCTTTGTCTGGTTTCGGAATCAGGGTGATGTTGGCCTCATAGAATTAATTTGGAAGAGCTCCCTCTTTTTCTATTTCCTGAAATAACTTGAAAAGTATTGGTATTAATTCTTCTTTAAAGGTTTTGTAAAACTCCGCTGTATACCCATCCGGTCCTGGGCTTTTCTTGGTTGGTAGTCTTTTGATGGCTTCTTCAAATTCATCCATTGATATTGGTCTGTTCAAATTGTGTGTATCCACCTGACTCAGTCTGGGCAAATCATATGACTTAAGAAATTTATCGATGTCTTCACTATCTTCTATTTTATTGGAATATAGGTTTTCAAAATAATTTCTAATTGTCTTCTGTATTTCTGTAGCATCTGTTGTGATATTCCCTTTTTCATCCCGTATGTTAGTGATTTGAGTTCTCTCTCTTCTTCTCTTCATTAGCATGGCTAAAGGTCTGTCGATCTTATTTATTTTTTCGAAGAACCAACTTTTAGTTTTGTTAATTTTTTCAATAGTTTCTTTTGTTTCAATTTCATTGATTTCCACTCTGATTTTAATTATTTCTTGCCTTCTGCTACATTTGCTGTTGTTTTGCTCTTCCTTTTCTAGGGCTTTGAGATGAAGTGTGAGCTCATTTATTTGTTGGTTTTTTCTTTTTTTGAGGAATGACCACCAGGCGATGAATTTCCCTCTTAAAACTGTTTTCATTGTGTCCCATAGATTCCGATATGTTGTGTCTGTATTTTCATTTATCTCTAAGAATTTTTTGATTTCCTCCTTTATGTCTTCTGTAACCCATTGATCATTCAGTAACATATTGTTCATTTTCCATGTGATGTAGGATTTTTCCTTCCTTCTTTTATCATTGATTTCCAGTTTCATTCCATTATGATCAGATAAAATGCATGGTATTATCTCCACCCCTTTATATTTACTGAGGGTTGCCCTATGGCATAATATATGGTCTATTTTTGAGAAGGATCCATGTGCTGCTGAGAAAAAAGTACATCCATTTGATGATGGTTGATATATTCTATATATGTCAGTTAAGTCTAGGTTGTTGATTGTGGTATTGAGTTCTATAGTTTCTTTATTCAACTTTTGTTTGGAGGATCTGTCCAATGGTGAGACAGGTGTGTTGAAGTCACCCATAATTATTGTGTTGTGGTCTATTTGATTCTTGAACTTGAGGAGAATTTCTTTTATGAATGTCGCAGCACCATTATTTGGTGCATAAATATTGATAATTGTTATGTCTTGTTGGTGAATGGTTCCTTTTAACAGTATGTAATGTCCTTCTTTATCCCTTTTGATTAACTTAGTCTTGAAGTCGATTTTATTCGATATGAGGATGGCCACCCCTGCTTGCTTACGAGGACCGTGTGCGTGGTATATTTTTTCCCATCCTTTCACCTTCAGCCTGTGTATGTCTTTTCCAATCAGATGTGTGTCCTGGAGGCAGCATATTGTTGGATTTGTTTTTTTAATCCATGATACCAGCCTATGTCGCTTTATTGGAGAGTTTAAGCCATTAACATTCAGAGTTACTATTGATATATGGTTTGTACTTCCATCCATGTTTGATTATTTATCCTTTTTTTAAAAAAATTTAGTTTGTTTCTCCATGATCATCTTCCCCCTCGCCCTCTGTCTTTACCGAGGCACTTCCCACTGATGGTTTTTGGTTATTGTTTTTCATTTCTTCCTCATGTAGTATTTTGCTCAAAATGCTTTGCAATGCTGGTTTTCTGGCTGCAAATTCTTTTAACTTTTGTTTATCATGAAAGATTTTTATTTTGTTGTCATACCTGAAGCTTAATTTTGCTGGATACAGAATTCTTGGTTGGCATCCATTGTCTTTCAGTGTTTGAAATACATTGTTCCATGACCTTCTTGCTTTCAGTGTCTGTGATGAAAAATCCGTTGTTAACCTTATTGGTTTACCCCTGAATGTAATCTGTCTCCTTTCTCTTGTAGCTTTTAATATTTTCTCTTTGTTCTGTATATTGGATATCTTCATAACAATGTGTCTCGGCATTTGTCTACTGTGATTTTGTGTGCTCGGTGTCCTGTATGCATCTTCAATTTGTATATCTGTTTCCTTTTTTATTTCTGGAAAGTTTTCTGTAATTATTTCATTCAGCAGGTTACTCATTCCCTTGGTTTGAATCTCTGTACCTTCTTCTATCCTGATGACTCGTAAGTTTGGTTTTTTTATGTTATCCCATAACTCTTGGATGTTTTTCTCATGATTTTTTTACCAGCCTTTCTGAGTTGGCTAGACTCTTTTCAAGATGATATATTTTGTCTTCATTATCTGACGTTCTGTCTTCTACTTGCTCCACTCTGTTAGTGATACTCTCACTTGAGTTTTTAATTTGGTTTATTGTTTCCTTCATTTCTAGAATTATTGTTTAATTATTTTTCATAATCTCTATCTCCTGATAAAGATGCTTAACTTCTTCTTTTATCTGTTTATGTAATTCATTCTCAATGTGTTCTTTCGCTGCTTGAATTTGCTGTCTTGTATCCTCTTTAAGGTTCCATTCCATCTGTCTAAGGTGTTCCTTAAGTTCTTTTTTTTTTTTTTTAAAGAGAGAGTGAGAGAGAGGGGGGGACAGAGAGAGAGAGTGAGAGAATTTTTTAATATTTATTTATTTTTTCTTAGTTCTTCGGCGGACACAACATCTTCGTTTGTATGTGGTGCTGAGGATCGAACCCGGGCCGCAAGCACGCTAGGCGAGCGCGCTACCGCTTGAGCCACATCCCCAGCCCTCCTTAAGTTCTTTATATGACCATTTTTCTGATGACTCTAGGTCCTCCTGAATATTTAAGCTGTCCTGCATTGTTTGTACTCCTTTTCTTCCTTGCTTTTTGAAGCTGCTCATGTTACTTCTTGTTCTGTTTGACTGCTGAGTTACTGTTTACTCCTATAAATTTATTTGATGCTTGGGAGGAACGTTATTAGAAGGGAAGGGAAGAAGTCACTAAAGAGAATGAGAGTAAGCAGGTAGAATTCAAGGAAGGGGGGAATAAGATAATTGAAAAGAAATGAAAAGACAAAAGAAGAAAAAAATAGGAAATAAAAAAAGAAAAAATATATTTAAAAAATAATAATAAAAAAAATAAAATTAAAATTAGAAGAAAAAAAAATTTTTTTAAATTGTAAAAAAAATTTAAAAAAACAACAAGAAAAAAAGAGAAAAGAAAAAAGAAAAAAAAAACTAATAAATGCAGTCTTAGAGTTTGATTAACTTCTCTTCCAGTAGGTGGCGCTGTGCCCACCAGGTCAAGTTTCTCCTGTCAATACGCGGGAACCAATCACTGTGCAGCAGCTCCTCCCAGACTGGGCGAGTCTCCAATCCTGAGTGCCTAGGGCCTCCTCTTGTGTCTAGTCACTTCCCACTTTTCCTCTAGCCAGGCCCCTCTCACGGGTGCTGCTCACCACAATACTGGCTACACGCCAGGTCTGCTGCTCCCGGGAGCCCTGTTTTCATGAACGACTGGGCACACTCTCCCAGTTTGCCATTCCCTCAGACCCTAAGTTTGTAGAGCTTGGGGCTGAGAATCCTCAGCGAATTTTACTTGCCCTCCGATAGCCACGCCCCCGGTAGCTGGTGCAAGAGACCTCAGCTGTCAGCACTGGTGGAAGCGGTAGTTCCGCGCCGTGGGTCCCGCGCCACCTCTGATTCCCTCGGTCTGGCTATTGCGCTCACGGGAGAGCTGGGAGGGGCCCTTAAGGTTTCCCCAATGTGTGGAGAGGGAAGGCTAGGGAATTACACACCTGTAGCCGCAGGTTTCAATGAAGTTATCTCCTCCGCCGCAGTCTGATGACGTCAGTTCTCTGCCATGGTGGTATCTCTTGCAAATGGCAACAGTTCGTTTCCCTTTGCCAGGTGACCAATGCAACGGGTGGGTCCTTACTGTCTCTCCCAAGCCCCGTTTCAAACCTGTGGCCACTACCTATGAAGGCTCGGTTGGCATTTACCTCCGTAAGATCAGAAGGGCTGACCAGTTGTTTCAGCCAGATGGATTAGTGCTGAGTCACAGCTGTTTGTCTGCGGGAAGTAGGCGAACGGGAGCTTCAATTCAGCCGATCTGGGCTCAGTGTGTGTTCTGAGAGGCCCAGACTGTTCGCCCCAGATCCACGTCAGCTCAGCATTGCCTAGTGATCCGAATTCTTCCTTGAGAGTTGCAGAGAATCGCTGGGTCTTCCAGGACTTTTGTTGTCTTCACTATGTTGTATTCTTGAAAAATGCCAAAAGAGTATATTTTAAATGTTCTCTTCACAAAAAAATACAAAGTATATGAGGCAATGCATACATTATTAGCTTGATTTAGCTATCCCACAATGTATGCATATTTCAAAATATATTATAAATGATAAATATATAAAATTTCATTGGTTAATTAAACATAAATCCATTTTAAAACTAAAGTCTAAGTGATGAATTAAGTATTTATTGTAAAAAATATGGGATAGAATTTATTTAAAAAAAGGAAATAAAAATCAAAATGAATGGAAATTTTTTTGCACCGGGTAGAAGTTGAGCAAAAAAAGTTAAATTTACTTAATAGACTCTATAAAATAATTTTTGACAAATAACTAGTGTCTTTATTATTCTAATAAAATTACTTTATGAACATGGAATCAAAATGTCCTTGGGGGTCAAAATAGCAAAGAGGAAACCCTCAGGACGCTGAACCAGCTGTACTTACAAATGCTTCCTGTTGCTTTGACCATGGATCCTAGGTCCTCATTCAGAGTTAGAATCTGTGTAATAAGGACACCATACACTCACATGGCAGTGGGTGGGGTACACATCCTCCACATCCTCCAGCAATACTGTGCTACTTCAGGGGAACCCCAGCTGGGAACTGCTTCTGAATTGATAGACAATTGATTTTCCTATTAGGGCTCGAAAAAATGTTTGAGAAATATTGCTTTAAACATTGAGATCCTCCTTTATCTCCCATGCCAGGCTGTCCCCAAGCACAGTCCCCTGCTCTGCAGGCTATGCCATCGCCATCCTCACATGGACCACAGCGGGTGGTCCTCACCAGATGTCCTGCTTCTACTCCTGCCTCCCGGCCATCATTCTTCATTCTTCAGAAACCATGTTTCTCTCCTGAAAATCATTCATTTTTTTCCTATTGCACTTAGAACAAAGTATAAAAGCCTCCTCCTGGTTTGTGAAACCCTCCACAGTCTGACTCCAGCCTACTTTGCTGGAGGTCTCGGACCTTCCTCTTGCCTCTCAGCTCTCTTCTCCAGCACGGCCTCGCTCTCCTTCCTGATCCCACCCAGACCCTGGGTGCTGGTAGATTCCTCTGCGTGGAGCACCCTCCCCTATCTTGTCCTGGTTGGCTACTCCTGGACTTTCATCGCTTGGCTTAAACACCAGCTCCTCAGAGAGATCTTTGTTCACCACTGCCTCCAGATCAAAGAAACCACTATGACTTCCTCCTATTTTGATTCTCTTTATAACATAGCATCTCATATTTTTGTTTGTTCAGTTTGGGTTCAATCCTCCATTACCATGATAAGCTCTACAAGAGCAGGGACCAATTTATCCTGTTCACTATTTGTAAGCACCCAGTACACATTCATGAATGGATAGATGAAGGAATGACTGAATGGGCAAATAAAGGAACATGTGAAGTAACCTGTAACCTGCTGAAATTGTTGGAGCCACTGTGCTTGGAATACCAACAAGAAAAGAAAAGAAGCTCACTCTTCTGTCTTTCAACTAAAGATCCTCCTCAAATTCTCCTTTCTCTTGGATCTTTACCCCATCCATAGAGGCTTGGCTTTGCTCTTAGTTTCCATAGGGTAGTGTACATTTGCAATTAATCCTTTATTCCACAGTGTTAGCGTTTTCCCCACTATATTGCATTATCTTCCCTATTATATTGCTCTGACTCTGTCCTGGTTTGGGTTTCACCAACAATAGTAGTTACTTTGCAAGTCTGAGCTATGGGTTTTTTTTTTTTGGTCACCTGCAGCACCTAGTAGGCACCCAATAAACATTTTAAAAGTAATAGAAGTTCAGGGTTGGAACTAATCTCAGGGATCACGTTCTTGAAACTCCCATCGTAGAGATAGAAGAGCACTGAGACCTAGAGGCATGAAGGGACTTTCCTAAGACTGGGAGACATCTCTGCATAAGGCTGGTCCACAAGGACCTGAGTTTCCTGTTCCCTGGCTAGTCCTCTTCTTACTACACCAGTGGAGAGGCCTTGTTAGAAATGCAGATGCTTCAGCACCTCTCGGACCTGGGATCATAATTGGAATCAGTGCCCTAAGACAGCGCTGCTTCTGTAACCTCATGATGGGTTGAGACACACAAAATTGCTGACATTCTGCAGTTTTTGACATTCAAAAACCACCATTTCATGTGGTCCGGCTTAATAATAATCTCTTGGGTATAAAGTATTAAGTGTGAAAGAGGAAAAATCCCAGGAAAGAGAAGATAGAACTCTGGGAGAAAAAATTGAAAATCTGAAAAGAAAAATGATAATCAGGCCCCCCCACTAGCCGAATATTACAAAGACAGATAGAACTTCCTTACTGGACAAAAGCTGCCCTGAGTTTATAGCATACAACTAGCCGTACCAAGGCCTTTGTCACTGGAAAAATTATAGCAGTAATGAGTTTTGCCCTTTATTGAGGGTTGCTCTTTGCAGGACCACTTTAGCACTAGTGTTAACTATTCTTATAGCAATCCCACTTGGTAGATGCTCTCAGTGTTCCCACTTTACATATAAGGAAACTGAGGCAGGGAGAGGGCTGGGTACCAGGCTGTGGTTTGGGAAGTGGTCTAGACCAGGCCTATACCCTCCTCACTATTTCAAAGATGTTTCAGGAAATTTTGGATGATCATTCAGCAGGGACCTTAAAAGGTTGTCACCTGCATGAAGTGGATAATTGAATAAAAGTCCTTTAAGGAAACTTCTGACCCAGGGTTTTAGGATCCTAGTGTCAGGGGGGATTCTAGTGGAGGGATGCCTCCTCACCATGGGTGTCTTATTCCCAGAGCACTCTGCTCCCCACCTTCCTCTTCCTCTCCTCTTGTTCTAGCACATGGAGTTCCTGGGAAGAACCAGGAATACGGGGTTAGGAATTCTTATTTATTGTATGCCTTCTGTGTGCCAGGCATCTTCTATCCACATAAGACATTGTGTCTAAGAGAGTCTCCCTAATACCTTCCAAGTAGATATTTGCCCCCATTTTACACATGAGGAGACTAAAGCATAGGACAGGGGCCTGGCTTGAGTTCATCAGTGACAGAGCACAGATGGGAACCCATGGCTGTGTGATTCTAGAAGTCGTTAACTTCCAATGCCTGTAGAATGTGGCTGCAGAAAAGAGCTGTATCTTTCTTCCCTGTTCTTTCAGATGCTGTGAGGCCTGAGAGCAAGGGAAGCGACAGGATAGGAAGGGAGTTTTAAAATGATCTGTTCTGGCTGCAACAGGCCTACCCTCCTGCAGCCTCAGCCTGATCAGAGAAGCTTAGCCCAGGCTGTTTCCATGTACCGCATCCTATCAGAAGCCATAGATGGGATATGCAAGGTGTCTCTCCTAACCTTAATTGATCCACAAGCTTGGAAAACTGCAAGAGACTGTCCAGGCAATCCAGCCACAGAAAAAAAGAGAATCAAGACCCTCATTAAAGATTTAAAATCTAGACCTCACCCAGCCCTCAGGAACAATCCTCCTCATCAGGTGAGCTCAGTAGGGCCTTGGCAGAGCTGCGGCTCCCCTCTCCTGGGTGAGCTGTCCTGCGTGGTCCAGGGAGCAGCCCCCTCCCCAGAATCCTAGCGCTTGCTCCTGCCACAGCAGGGACAGATGCTGTTTCCTTTACTTGCCTGATAATGATATCATTTACCTTGCGGGTTCCTTTGGCTGGTTTTGTTTTATATGCTGCAGGAGTTCTCAATTAGCCTCACTCCTCCACCATCTGCTGGTGAGAATGATGGAACGCTTGAGAAGCAGCCACACCCCCTCCTTCCTCTCTCTACGGGGAACCAAGGAGAAGGGGATGCAGGGCAGACCACAGACACTGCTTCGCCATTAGGTGCTGGGGGTAGGGGCAGGGGAGGCAGGCAGAGAGGACCCAGAAGGTTAGAGCCTGAGGTTCTATTATTAGAGGGTGATCCAACCAGAGTGGTCACCTGCTCCAACTGGGACTTGTCCCTCTCTGACTGCCCAGCTCCTGAGAACCTGCCGAGGACCTGCCCAGCTCCTGAGGACCGCTCTGCCTAGTACACCCAGAATCACTCCACTCGCTTTCCCAAATACCAGCCCAGCTAGGTTCCTGGTCCAGTGACCTCAACTTTGCCCCTAGTGAGTGCAGCAGGGATAGCAGCCTTAATGGTGCTGACCAGCCCAGCATGTAAGCCAAGTTTCTCAGACTGTGTTTTTAAGAATTTCCATAAACACACGTTCAATTTAAGTGTCCCTTGATCAAACTGAATCAAACAATTCCAGCCCTAAGTGTTTACCCACGAGAAATGAAAACAGACACACACACAGGCACTTGGATGCAAATGCATAAAAGTTTTATTCTTACATACCTAAAAATAAAACAACCCAAGTTGGCAACAGCTGAGGAGTGGATAAACAGTGGTATGTCCATACAGTGGAATACTACACTAAGAGGAACAAATTCCTGATAGGACATGACTGACTTCAAAAAACACTAGGTAAAGAGAAAGGAACCAGAGACCCCAAAACTACTTACGGTGACTCCATTTTTATGAAATTCTACAAAAGGTAAAACGTAGTTACAGGAAGCCAAGCAGTGGTTGGCAGGGTTTGGTAGTTGGGGAAGAAGACTGACTACAAAGGGTCATGAGGGGACTTTTTTGGGGAGGATGGAAATGTCCTGTTCATTCCATGAGTGTATACACCTATCAATCCTCATTGAACTGCACCCTTAAAATGAATTAATTGTATTGTATATAAACCATGTCTCAAGAAGACTAATATTTTTAAAAAGTCAAACAGGTTAAAAAAAAAGACCTACAAGACTTTTCAAAGCCCTTAATATACTAATGTGCATTTTAAGTCTTCAAGAAAGAACTTGTAATGTCCAAGGTTTCCCAAGTTCATTTGACAAAGGATTGAATAAAAATTTCACAGAACATCAGTTAAAATCTTGAGGAAACAGGTAGAGAAAATTTCATTAGAGAATTAGCAATCTGGATAAAGCAACGCTCTCTTCAGCAGCTTCTTTTAAAATTCAAGCACCCTTGAGAAAGGAAGTGTGTTCAGCTTGACATCTCCCTGGGAGCTGCTGTAGTAGGCAATTTCCTGCAGATTGGAGGGCCCGGTGTGAGCCTGAGTACACCAGGGCAGGAAGGGGGCATTGGGAAGGGAAGCAGCTCCCCGTAAACTATGGCCATTGTCCATTCATCCAACTGACCGTTCATCCTGCTCTGCCAAGTGCCAGAGAAGCAAGGCAGGTTTGGTCCCTGTCCTCCCTGAGCTCATAACCTTGCTCATTCTAGTAAACAACTGTTCTGTTCCAGGGCTCCACTGGTCACCCCCATATCTATAGTTTTCTTCTCTGGCTTCTCAATCCCTTTTCCTAGCAGGAGAAGAGGGTGGTTCTCTGATGCTTGGCTTCTGCACATTTTTGCATCCCTCCAGCCAGAGTGGTCACCTGCTCCAACCAGGATTTGTCCCCAGGCTCATTCATTGATCAACAGAAGGGATTCAGATCTGACCTGAGGAGTTTGGGCACATAGCAGTAAAGGGAGAATCTTCCATCTCATCTCATCTCGAGCCACATCCAAATTCTCCCTACCCCTCCAGGGACCTGCCCTGCTGCTTGGAGTCACGGAAAAACCAGACAAAACAGAGCATCGAAGAGGCGGCTGCATGCAACATGCTCGCTTTGCTACGTGGATGAAGTCCTGGTCCCAGCAGCTCTGCTCCCTCTGCCTGTCTCCTTCTGCTTTTCACGCGTCTCCCTGACATGACCACCTGGCTCCTGTCCAAAGACCGCCATCTCCAGAGAAGCAGAGCACAGACCCGGCCTGTCTGATTCCAGAAACTGAGCTCTTAATTGCAGCACTGAACTGTTAAGTTTCTTCCTCCCTTTCACTAGGCAAGGAGGCAGGGCCTGTCATGTAGCAGACTCTCCTCACCTCTTCTGCATTCCATGCATCTTGCCTGTCATCAAGCCACAAAAGGTCCCTAAGCCTCCAAGGCTTAAAAACAAAAGTGCACCGAAGACTGAGCCAGAATTGCTAACACACGCCTGCCCTCTATTGCTAGCTCCCCTGAGTTCTCAAGGGATGTGTTTAGAGAAGGCAACCAGAGCCCAGAGGAATCCGAAGAAAGATGCCATGGTGCAGGGAACTTCATCGGCAGGTTCTCTGACTGCCCTTCACTCTATACACAGGGGTCTGGGGGTGAGACTGCGCCCACCTCCCTCTAACATGTGAGCCCAAATGGTCACACTGGCTCCAGAGGCTCCACAGCTGCTGGGCCTTGGGTGCAGAACCCAGACTCCACAATGGTGTGGTGTATCCACTCCAGACCTGAGAGAGGAGCTGGGAACCCCAAGAACCAAGGATGGCAGGGAGCCTAACCACAGCAGCCTCCGCCAGTTTCCAGGGCAGCAGGTGCCTGCAGCAGTGGTGGACTGAACATCTTGGCATCCCATGGTAGCAGAGACAGGGGGTCCTCACCAGGCTGGCTCTGTGCCTCTGGCAGTAACTGAGCCCCCAGCTTCCCTTGATCCTGCTAATTTCTGAAGGCTAGTTTTCTAGGGACTTCCTACAATTCTTCCCCTGATATCCTTTTAATAAATCCCATTGCTTTTGGGAACGCTGACCAAGTGCACACTAATGACCCTAATCCAGCAGCTGTCAAGCATTTTTGTCTGAAGATTCTGTACACCTTAAAAATTAAAGACCCTGAAGAGTTTTTGTTTATGTTGGTTATACTTTTTTTTTTTTTTTTTTTTTTTTTTTTTTTTTTTTTTTTTTTTTTTTTTTTGCAGAACTGAGGATTAAACCCTGGGGGTGCTCTAACACATCTCTAGCCCTCTTTCTTATTTTGAGAGAGGGTCTTGCTAAATTGCCCAGGCTGGTCTTGAACTTGCTCCTCCCACCTCAGCTTCCTGAGTAGATATTTACCACATTAGAAATTAAAACTGATATTTTAAAAGACATTAATTTATTTAAAAATAATAATGAACTTTTACGCCTTAACATAAACTCATAACATGTTAATATAAATTAGGTGTTTTATGAATAATATAACCAAAATTTTTTAAAATACAGAACCCAGGTACAGTGGCACATATCTATAATCCCAGTTACTCACAAAACTGGGTCAGGAGGATCATAAATTTGAGGTCAGCCTAGGAAACTTAGTGAGATCCTGTCTTAAAATAAAAGAAATAAAAAGGGCTGAGGATGTCGCTCAGTGTTAGAATGCTTGCCTAGCATGTGTGAGCTCCTAGGTTCAACCCCAGTACTGAGATTTTAAAAAAAGAAATGAACAGCATTGTTTTGTATGTTTGCAAATCTGTTCAATAGCTAGCTTAATCAAAGACAGTTGGATTCACGTGTCTGCTCCTACATTCAGTCTCTCTTTTTAAAAATATTTAGTTTTTTTTTTTAGTTTTAGGTGGACACAATATCTTTATTTTATATTTATGTAATGCTGAGGATTGAACCCAGTGCCTCACACATGACAGGTAAGCACTCTACCACTTGAGCCACATCCCCAGCCCCCCTCAATCTCTTTTAAAATCACATATATCACGTAGCCTTTGGATAATTCTGCCATATATTCATGACAGAGATTTAAAAAGAGAACAAATGTTTCAGTGTATAAAAAATACATTTGGCCTCACGTACCCTTGTAAAGGTCTTGGAAATCCACAGGAGTGTCCAGGCCACACTTGGAGGATCCCTGATCAAAACCTTCCAAACTTGTTTGTGGGGTCAACAGGCTGGCAGAGGATTGGGGCTTGAGCTTGTGGAGGGACAAACAGCCGTGACACTCCTGCATTGCCGAAGGGAGTGGGATGCCAGTAGCAGACCAGTCGGACTGAAGGCAAAAGCCGTCACCACCCGTCCCCCAGGACGGCAAGTCCCACGGGGGCAGCTTATTGGTTCTGTTTACTGCTCCACTCCTAGAGCCTGGACTCCTAGTAGGGGCTTAAAAAAATGGCGTTAATGAATGAAGGAAGTGCATGAACATCTATGTGTGTATGTACGTTTATATGTGTATGTATATATGCATAGGCACTTAAAGGACTATTAAAAGGTTTTACTGTTTTTAAGAAGGAGGAAATAAGGAAGAAAAGCACAGCTGCCTCAGGTGATAAACCATACAAGGAGAACACCCAGCTGTTCAGAAGAAGAACGGGGCAAGGATCATCTCAATGGCTGTGCTCCTCAGGGACTCAGAAAGAGCTCACCACCTTTAATCAGTTCTCTGTGTGATTGCAGAGCTAAGAGATGGATTGCACTGAGCACCGCCTGAGTTTGTTGTGAATATTGTATCCTTGTGATGCTTTCCCCAAGAATCTCCTGGAGGCAGATTCCTTAAAGCCACAAAATCTATGAGGAGGCCAAGGCATTTTGCAGTTATTTCCAATTTCTTTATTTACAATTGAATCATGATTTCAAAAAGACTCCTAAGCTGCCCAAGGCAGGAGAAGGGGTGTTGCTCCAGATAAGGCTGGTGGGGAGTCCAGAAGTTGGGGGAATGAACATCTGCTTATCTGCTCCTCTATTTACCCCCATCTAGCATCCATCCCAAGAGATGTCGGTGGCCACAGCCTGCCCCAGGCACACCCAGGACACACCCTGATTTTATACAGCATTGAGCTTCTACTTCCGAGTGAGCTAAGGTTCAACCTCATGCTCATCTCTGATGTGAGTGAGACGCCCCTTGCATTCTTAATCATTTTCTATTTGTTGCCTAAGCCAGTTTGCGGAAGGCTTTTGTCATTTACAGCTCAAGTGCTTACCTTGGTTAGTCTATCTACTGAGGTTGCTCTCACAGGCACCCGTACACCTATACCTCTTCCCAGCATTTTCCCACGTGGGCCCAGCTGGGAGCCCACAGACTGAGGATGGAGAAGCAGCCGGCCATAACCTTCTAGAACTTTCTAGCTGACCAGCACATTTCCAGCCTACAGGGTGGGGGAACTTCACACTAGATGAAATCAAAGTTAATCCCCTTACCTTTCTTGTAGCGATTGAAAGAGGTGGGAGAAAATACTTGCATTGTTAGCAGGATCTAAATGCAATTACAGCTCAGTAGATTCATGAGAAAATTGACAAGAGCCAATCCTTTGCACAAGGCATGCTCTGATTTCATGGCATCAAATTATTTTTAAAGGGCATTAATATCACAAGCTGATGACTTTTAGCCCTGAGCAAATGATGCATTTTAATGTTTCTTTACACATAGCTCTCAGCCTGAGTGAAGCTGTCTTCAGCAAAGCATTAGCAAACATTTACATTTCAAAACTCAACAGAAGGGTTGTTGTTGGGTTTTTCTTTCTATTTTTTTCATATATGCCCAGGCAGATAAATCATATTTCACATGTTAAGTGGTGAGTAGCATTCCATTCCTAACCCCTGGCATACCTTTAGAAGATAGTGGCACCTGGTTTTCAAGCCTAGAATCTAAAGATTGATTATGAAAGGGAGAAAGAAATACAGTAGCATCATCAAATACCGTGACTTTTGTGGCAGGCCTGATCTTTCTGAAAGGTGATGTATTTTCAGGTTTTTTTATTCCTCTGCACAGGGAAGGGCACCTGATACCTTGTGCTGTGTGAGGGTTAGAGCAGGATCCTCTGAGCAAACCAAGCCCATTGGTTAGTGTTTATTTTTCCAGGTAGAAACAAAGTCAAAATGATCGTAAAGCCAGGGGGAGGTGAGAATTAGGATCCACGGCAGGTAGAGGAGGTAAGGACACATTTTCCATCTTAATAAGCTCAGAATTGATTAAGAGTCACAAAATTAGAGATCTTGGGCTTGCAGCCAGGATTTGCTGCATTTTTAAGTCACCTTTGAGACCAAGATTGACTTAAGATCTCCAAATGCTTCCTAGTGTAGTAGTTCACACATACAAACTCTGCAGTTAGAAAGGTATGGGTTCAAATCCCAGCTCAGCAACTTCCTAGGAGTAAAAAACTTATACACGCTTCTCAACTTTTATGAGTTTCAGCTTCTCCATCTGTAAAATGGGAATAAGATGATTGCCTGTCATGAGTTACTGATTTTTTTTCCAATATTTTTAATTGGCGCATTTTAAGTATATAAAATAGGGGGGTTCGTTATGCCGTATTCATACATACACAAAATCTAATTAGACAAATCGCATTCCCTTCCCCTCTTCCCTGATCTACTTGTTCTGCTCTACTGATCTTCCTTCTATTATTATTTTAATTAGTACATTATAAATATACATACAGAATTCATTGTGGGGTATTCATACATAGCATTATTTGGTAGATTTTGCTCTCCAGTACTTCCCCATCCCTTCCTCTCCTCCCTCCCTTAGGTTACTGTTAAAAATAAATTTGATGATCCCTGGAACACAATTGGCATGGCCCCTGGCTTATTGTGTCTACACAGGGCAAATTTCCAACTGCTGTCCTTCCTTCCTAAAGGAAACTTCCCATCCAGGCTGCTCCACTATCCCCACTTTTTAGGTTTTTGAAATTCCCTTATTCCTCTGCGGAGAAGGGCACCTGGTACCTTGCGCTGTGTGAGAGTCAGAGCAGGACCCTCTGAGCAAACCAAACCCAAGATTGGCTATGTATCCTCTACCACACTTTTTAATTCCTTCCAAGAAGCATTCAGCTAAATATGTAGAGAAACAGAGTAATCAGTGGTATCCATGAGGATCTGGTTCCAACCCCCCACAAATACCAACATTTGCGATGTTCAAATTCCTTATATAAAATGACATAGTGTTTGCATGTAACCTACAACACATCCTCCTGTTTAAGTCATCTCTAAATTACTTAGAGTACCTAACACAATATCAAGGCTATGCAAATAGTTGTTGTACTATACTGCTCACAGATTAAGGACAAGGAAACAAAGTGTGTATGTGTTCAGTACAGATGCAATTTTTTTTCTGAATATTTTCCACCTGTGGTTGGTTGAATTTATGGATGCAGGATTCACGGGATTTGGAATGCTGATCATACATTTACTGAAACTCATTGAATTGCACATGCACAGTGGATGAATTCATGGTATGTGAATTATATCTCACCAAAAATGTTAAAAATAGGCAAGAAATGAGACAGACATTATTACCCTATATACATGTATGATTGCACTATTGTAATCTACCTGGTGACTCTGCACCAGGTAGAGCCAGAGGAAGGAGAAGTTGTGCTCCATTTGTGTACAATGTGTCAAAATGCATTCTACTATAATATATAACTAATTAGAACAAATTTAAAAATTGTATGAAAGAAAAAAAATAGACAAGTTGGGAAAGTTACAAAGATTCTAAAATGTGAGTTGATAAAAATGAACAAGTGAATTAATATCTTCCAAATTTCTGAGCAACAGTCTAGAGCAAATGTTCTTAATCCTCCTATCTTTTAAAGACCATTTGACATGTTTGTTCCTCCCCTGGCCCCAACCCCTCTGCTCTGTGTCCCATGGTTGGGGCCATTGTTCTAGACCCTGAAGGTTCCTTCCCTAGAGAATAGCTCTCCTGCTTTGTACCCACCTTTCCCTTCCCAACTGACAGTGATTAGGAAGAACTCTGAATGGTGTAGGGAGTCTTCGCGATGCTTGCCCTGAATCCCACCCAGCCCAAGAGCCATCCTGCTACTGAACCGGTGAGAGCTACCAGGAAAAAGTAATCCTTTCCCTGGTGCTCACTGGCTCTGACAGCTCCTGCCTCCCACACATGCATCCCTCCAAATATTTCTCTCTTGCATCCTCTCAAGGTGCACAACGGAGATGGCTGTCATGGAGATAACATTGCCCTGGAAAACGCCTTTTGTGAGCTGGCTGTGCTCTTGTTATTTGGGGAGAGGCAGACTTTGGGCTGGGGGTGCAGGATAGCTCCTGAGGGTCCCCAGGACATCCTTCAGGGCAATTTTTCTGTGCCCCCTTCCTCTGAATTCTCTGACCCACTGAGGTGGGCACAATTCAGCCTGTATCAAGGTGACTGTAAAAGGAAGGAGGGGCACCCCTCAAGTGTCTGCAGAGCACACACCACCTTGTTCACCTTTTTAGAAGCTGCCTGTGACCCTATCTTCTCCTCGGGAACCCTGCTCCTGTTTCTCTTCTTGCCGTGGAATTGCACCTTGGACCCCCCTCCCCACAGTTTCGCTTCTCATTTATTTGTGCTCTCAGAATAAACAGAGCGCAGTTTCTGGCTGTGGTTTTTCTAACAGTCTGTCTGCAAATTTAACATGAGGCAAAAGAAAAACACAAGTGAGAATCCCTCTGCAGCCCCAGGAGAGGAGGCGAGATGGGCAGATTGTAATTACCCTTGCTGGACCCGGGCCAGCGCTTGGGCCAGTGCCACCAACGTGGATGATTAAACCAGTTCAGTGCTCCAAGGGCCACTCAGGGCCCAGGCTCCCACTGGGGACCTTGATTTTATCTCTTACCCCAGATACATTAAGGAACTTGAGGTCTTAGCCAGCAAGCTACAGCACAAGTGAAGAGTGACCGGGTGTCCACCACGGACAGGGCAGCAGACACGCAAGAGGAGCCCAGGGAAGTCCATGGCTATGACCCACCCAATCATCACATAGGTTTTACAGGGACCAGTCTTAACAATCCCCATTAACCTGCCCATCCCCAAAAAGTCCGCCACCAATTTTCTTTGCAGAATTTTTCACAGTTCTGTGCCAGTTTGTTGAAGCCACTCTGCAAACCTCTGGGCCCAGAAATCACTCCTGGCTCCCTGCTCTCAGCCCTCAGGTGTTCTCTGAACCTGTTGTTCTGAAGCACATGCAGGTCCGGGGCTTCAAGACCAGCTCCATCCTTACAGCGCACCCCACTGACACCAGCCCCCTCGTGCTTCAGGCTGCCCGCTACTGTCTAACACACAGCAGGTGCACATCCCAGCTTCCTGGCTCCTCCTTAAGAGCCCACATACTTGATAACTGTGCTCCATTTTAGAAGCAGACAGAGATGGGAAAGGCCAACACTGGAAGGAGAAAGGACCACAGAAGCTGGCCTTGGATTCTACCTGTCCAAACTCCTTTTCTGGGAGACCTCTTTATGAAATGACACCTAGCTATAGTACAGAGCTCTGCCCAGCAGCCCTCTCCTCCCTCAAGCCAGGTCTCTGCTCTCAACAAAACTCCTTGTTCAACAAATTGTCAGCCCATAGAGTGCCTAATGAGTTTCTGACTTCTGTGCCACTGACCAGGTCCACTCTGCCTTTGTTGACATCTACAAACTTGTGCCCCCACTTCCCAGAACCCTCTGACCAGGGGGCTTAGACATGTCCAGGAATCACCCCTGGAACTTGGTATAAAACCCAACACCCTCCAATGATCCACATCATCCTCCTGGGGTCCAACCAGACTTTAGACCACCTGTCAGACCTGGTGCCTACTACCTGCCCAGTGGTCAATATACATTAACACCCATCTTCTCGTACTTCTTAAGGAAAGGTTCAAAACATTCACATGGAGCCTCTGGGTCATTCTGAGAGCCACTAGAAACCTACCCCACCCCAGAGCACTTTCCAACCTTCTCAACCAAGGTAAAAATTAGGGGCATCAGTTCCACGGTCTAATCACAGGTTTCAATCTAGGGGTGAAATTGTTTTCTCTCATATATATATATATATATATATTTTTTTTTCTTTCGGTGTTGCACTCTAACTCAGGCTTCACACATTGTAGGAAAGCGTTGTACCACTGAGCCATATCCTCAGCCCTCCACCATCCCTTCTAAATTCACAGTTCACAGTCTTTTCATTGTTTACCAATTTTCTACACAACCAAAAAAGCCAGCCAGCAAAGCCAGGCACCCAGAAGTAATGGAAACTCTTTGGTGCCCCCTTGTGGCCATGTCTAATCAGCCAGCTGAGAAGTGTCAGGGCCCCCAGAATTGCCTGCTCTTCTTGCAGCTTTGAAGGTGAAGGCAGCACCCAGGACTATGCAAAGGGGAGCCTGAGGCTGGAAAGAGAAGTGCTTCAGGTGCCAATCTTAGAGATACTCCCACCCCTGGGAGAGGAATCCAGATTAATATGCATACCAGCAAATACTTGGAGTCTCAGATTCCCATTTGTTAAGATGGGCAAAATCCCTCCTTGGCTGTCCTACAGGGCATGGCAAAGTTGCTCCCAGATGAGGTGAAGTTACACCAAGACCATATGCACTTTTGGGGGTTGCCTTTAAAACGGTGTATTCTGGTAACTCAATCTTGTTCAAAGCCACATTGCATCTGCCCCTGCACCCTGGACTATTCCTATGAACTTTCTGTAACCACCACATGAGTCAGGCAGGATGGGAATAAGGTGGATTTGAGATAATGTGTGTCTGACAAAGAGGTAACCATATGCCACTCATCATCATACAAAAATGTACTGGAGAAAATGTCAGTGACAAGAGTTTGCAAGTTGTGAAGCAGGAAGATGGGGGTGTTGTCATCTCTCCCAGAGGAACTCAAAGGCAGATGCTGGGTTCTGGCATTTGCAAAGGAACAGGAACCCAGGTCAAAAGGCACGTGTCTATGAGTAAGAGAACAAACCCTAACTTCTTATGTTTCCAAGCCTTTTGAATGTCCTGCCTAAAAGATACTAATCTACATTTCTGGGCCTATTAAAGGGCTGGGCACTGAATTGGGTACTTAGTGAGTAGGCAACCATGAAGGGCTTAATAAATGAGTCTGATTTTGAAGAAACATTTACAAGGTTGACAGCCTCACTCTGAAGCTGCTGGCTTGCTGGTCCTACCCAGGCTTGAGGACCCTGCTCCTGACTCCTGAAAGCCCCAGGTCTTCTCTCTTATTTTGAGTAGAGTGGAAACAGGAGCATAGCTAACTTCCTCATAAATCCTGCAGCCTCCCTCCCGATACACAGCTCATTTTGCTTGGTCTGCCTATCACATCGTCTGAGTCTGATTAAAGCAATCTACCTAACTCTAATGGTAAAAAATGGACAATTTTTTCCTCTAAATCAGTAGTTCTTAACTCTGGCTGAACATTAACCTGGGAGGCTTGTATACATGCACATTCGTGTGCACACACATTCACGCACCTACACACATCAGCATGCAGGTCCCATTCCAGGCCAATTAAATTCTTTAGGGATCAGAGCCTGGATATGAGTATTTTTTTTTTTTTTTGAAAGTTCCCCGGCTCATTCTAATGTGCACCTCTAGTTAAGAACCAAGGCTATGAGCTGAGCTGGACCTTGCCCAGAGAACAGAGATCACTCACTATAAATGAAGCCAAAGCAAGTGCCTCTGTTGCTTCCCAGCACTCTCTTAAGACCCAGGCCAGAAAGAAGGGGAAGTTGTCAAGCCAGGAGTGATGGAGAGATCACTTTCACTCTTTCTTGGGAACCTCAAATGTCAGTGGCCATGAAGAGGATGGGACTCCAAAAAGCAATGCACACTGGGTTGGAGGAAGAGCCATGATGGTGAAAGGTTGGGGGTGGAGTGTGACTTGCTCCCTTTTATGGCCCTAACTGGGTGGAAACAGAGCTTTTAATAGATATTCAGGGGATGATGCCCGGGCCCTCCATTCACTTTCAATCATGTTTTCAAAAGCCACTCATATATTTCAAACACAGCACATGAGCCTAAATTCAATCTGCCACATTGTAATTTCTTGCTTTTAATTTAAGACCTCCAGGCTTCAACTAATTTAAGGGACAATCTGGTGATGAAAAGGAGAGCATCTTCATTCAAAAATGTCATTAACATAAAGCAAGGCTTCCCAAATTCCGTGCACAATTGAGACTTTCCAAATCGTACACTTTGGGAGTCTTTTGAGCTATGCACTGGAGCCCATAAAATAAAATAGTGTGTCTACTGGGTAGCAAATCATGCCTGTGCCCATCTCTTCTATTCTCCACCAAACCATTTGATCATTTAATATTTCAATGCTTTTAACCATGAGATGTCTGCCTTTGAAATTCATCACTTTGCCATGTTCAAACAGTGATCCGACCAGGGTCCTGCTGGCTCTTGGTGAGATCAGCAGTCATCAAGTTCATCAACAAGCCCCAAGCTGAGATCAGAAGTCCCAGCCCAGCTCGGGGCACCAGCAGCTCATCGCTGATGAATGGAAGCATCGGAAGATGGATAATGGAAACACGCTTGGAAGAGAGCTGTGTTTTAGGGCCCTTTGTAGGCAGCACTGGTTGACAGGCCCAGGGAACTGGGGGCACTAGCTCAAAAGCACAGAATGCAGATTGGCATTTTCTTAATTGCATCTGCTAGATCCAAGCAGGTGCTCTGAGCTCGACACCCTGGGGTGTCCCACACAGGGCCTGGCCTCAAAGGAACTTTGTTCACAGCAGAAAGTAAGTTACAGCCACTGATGTTGACTTTGAGATCTCATCTCTGGGATCTGCAGCAAAAAAGCTTATGTTTTCAAAAGTCTTGACTTCTTCTGCCTCACCCTCCACCCACTTTCTTCACCTGCTTCCCATTCTGTCCTTATAAAGTACTTGCAGCAAGGGGTCACTCAGAGGATATTTATAGTAATGTTCCCAAAGAGCAAATAAGCAACCTCCCATTAAAAAGCTAACCCATAAGACAAGACAAGGAAATCCATGATATATTCTCTCTTATGAAAATTTTTGTTCAGAACTCTTCCACTTGTAACAATCTTAGAGCACTCAATCTTCACCAATCCTAAACTCCCCAAAGAGGGCAGAAAACAGAAGGTATTACTGAAAGGAGAATTAGATTTCTTCAACATACCCTACTCTTTGGCAGAAAAGGCAATTAAAAGCCAGAGAATTATCAGGACTTACACTGACAAAGCTTGCAGTAAATGTTGGTTCAGTGGATAACTCAACAGCTGTAAGGCCCATGCCAACGTCTTGGTCCGCAAGCTCCCCATCTGTGCACAGTCCAGCATGCTATCCTGCAGGGAAGCAGGGCAGGGTGCAGCCTAACCCTCCTTCCTATTCCAGCACACTGGGAAACACGCTTGGGAGAGGGCTGTGTTTTAGGGCCCTTTGTAGGCAGCACTGGTTGACAAGCCCAGGAAACTGGGGTCACTGGCTCAAATGCACAGAATGCAGATTGGCATTTTTTTAATTGCATCTGCTAGATCCAAGCAGGTGCTCTGAGCTCGACACCCTGGGGTGTCCCACACAGGGCCTGGCCTCAAAGGAACTTTGTTCCCAGCAGAAAGTAAGTCACAGCCTATGGGTGTCCACTGGAGCCGCTTCTAATTCCCCCTCTGGAGCCTCAGCCGCTGTTCTGCCTTGATTGGACATCGCCTCCAGCAGGCTGGAGACACAACAAACCTAGGCCTGATGTTGCCAGGGGGAAGCTGAGAGTGCTGGGCATTTGAAAAGGGGGAAAGGGAACCAGTCCCCAGCTTGGCCTGTGCTTTGAAGAGGGTTGCTGCCTGAGAGGAAAAAGAAGGGACAGTTGATGAAGGGGAGAGGGCAGGAGGGCCAGTGAGCCACGAAATGCAAACTGAATGGTGGACCGACCGGAAGGAGCTGGGACATGGGACCCTCCCACCTCCAGCACTTACTACCCGAGTGACGCTGTGGGTAGTAGAGCACTCCTGTGGGTGGTGGAAATTTCCTGTGTAATTTTTCCAGGAAACCCTGCACTTCCTGGTCTTTCCCGGGATGAGAGAGTCTCAGCGCATCTTGATGAGAAAGGCGCTGAGCATTTCTGCAGCAAGGGGGCCTGACTCACCCAGCATTGCCCACCCTTGGGTGACCGCTCAACTCTTCTTCTGGGATCTCTAGGTCTATGGCAAACCAGTTTGGGGGTAATCCCTCCACCCCCAGGGAAACACTGAGTGGTGTCCGGATACATTTGGGGCTGTCACACCTGGGGGCGGAGTCCTGTCGGATCTAATGAACAAAGGCCAGGGATGTGGTCAAACACCCCATGCCCAAGACAGCCCCCCACAACCAAGAATTGTCAAGTCCAAAATATCAACAGTGGTAAGTTTCAGGAATCCTGGTATAAGGTCATTTCTACACGTCCTCACCACAGACTCTCTCCTTCATCCCTGGTGACTGTCCCTGTTTGACCCCTCCATCCACCCACTAGCCATCTTACCATACACACCCTGAAGCCTTCTCCCATTTTTCACCGTTCTCCTGGTTCTTTAATCTCTCTGTTTTTCCTCCCTCCATGGGATGTATCTATCCCCCACAAAGCAACTGTCCCCACCTCTCTTATGACTCTGACTTTCCCTGGAGACTGCATCCCTCATGACCACAGGATCCACCGACGGCTTCCACAAGGCCAGTGCTTTAGACAACAGGGACCCAAAGACGGACGTGGGATCTGCTTTGGGAAAACTGATCTGGAAAAGTGGAAGACAGGTGTTTGTCTATTTCAATAAAGTACCTACTAAGTGTCTACTGGGTGCCAAGCACAAAAATAGACATGGTCTCTGCCCAGATGGGATTTAGAATTTAGTGGAAGACATGGAGGAAAATTGCTTTTCAGTTAAATGCTTCAAGGGAGAGGTTCCTGAAGTGCCTATAACAGGGAGACAGGATCTGGTCAGGCAAATGACACTTGATTTATTGTCTGAAAGGATGAAGCAGAGATGACCTGGTGACGAGGGAAAGAGACACCGTTCCAGGTGGTGGGAATAGAGTGTGCAAAAGCCCCACAGCAAGAAGGAGAGGCAGAGGAAGTCCAGGGCCTCTGGAGCTGGGAGCATGGGGTGGGCAGGTCATGCCAGTGAGTCAGGAAAGCTCCTGAGATCCATATCTTGAAGGGCCTCATAGGTCCTGTAAAATCAGATTGGAATTTTATCCTAAGTGGATCCATTTAGGGTTTTAATGTGGGCAAGGT